>NC_079207.1:59444860-59772676 GCF_026745355.1 Beta vulgaris subsp. vulgaris
TATTGTCAACTAGAGCCTGTATTTCTTTGTTCATGGCTTCAGACCACTCAGGTATCGCAGCAACAGCTTCATAAGAGACAGGTTCTGTGAGATCAAAAGAGGGAGCAGATAGAAATGTTTTGTGAGGAGAAGGATAAGCATCAAAGGAGACAAGATTGCACCAGTGTGATGGGAGAGAAGAAGACATTGTGTGACAATAGTATTGATTGAGATAAGTAGCAGGGTGATGGTGTCTAGTATAATGTCTGATAGGTGGTGGAGATGGAGAGGGAGAAGAAGAGGAAGGAGAGGATGTATCAAAAGGTACAGGTATTGGAGTACTGAGGTCTTGTAAAGTATTGACAGGTGGGGAAGTATTAGTTGTAGAGGAGGAAGTAGGAGCAAGGGGAGATTCAGGTGAATAAATAGGTGTGGGAGGAGAAGATATAGGGATAGAAGAAGTAGGTGCAGGAGTAGGAGGTGTATAATCATCAAGATAAAGATTGTCAAAACAATCTAAAGAAGAAGAAGGAAGAAAAATAGGATCAGATGTAGATTGAGAAGAAACATGAAATGGAAAATGCCTTTGATGAAAAGAAACATCTCTTGAGATAAGGATCTTGTGAGTAACCAAGTTGTACACTTTATAACCCTTCTGTGTGACAGAATAACCAATTAACACCCCAGGTTGAGCCCTTGGATCAAACTTAGATCTATGGACTTTTTTGGTAGAAATGTAGCAAAGTCACCCAAAGGTCTTGAGGTGGCTTAAGGAAGGAGGATGTTGAAATAGTTTTGTATAAGGTGTGGTGTGATTGAGACTAAAAAAGGGCATTCTACTGATTAGATATGCTGCACAAACCACATTGTCTCCCCAAAAAATGTCAGGAACATGAGAATGAAGAAACAAAGCTCGAGCTGTTTCTAATAAATGCCTATGTTTGCGTTCAACTACTCCATTTTGTTGTGGAATGTCTGAACAACTAGTTTGGTGAATGATACCCCGATGATTATAAAGAGTTCTCATTGCACCTTTAGTGAGTTCCTTGGCATTGTCTGATCTAACACATAAAACTTTAGCTTGAAACTGAGTGGCAACATATTGAATAAAGTCAGCAAGAATGGAGACAACTTCAGTTTTATATCTCAAAAGATGCACCCAAGTGAAACGAGTGTAATCATCCACAATAGTAAGGAATTGATTACAGCCTGTATGAGTCTTTACTTTGTAGGGCCCCATACATCTACATGAAGTAATTCAAAAGCCTTAGTAGTTTTGATGCTACTCTTAGGGAAGGGCTTCCATGTTTATCTGACAGCTGGACAAACTGTGCAGATAGTATCATGTAGAAGAGACTTTGCATTGCAATCAGGTAAAGCAATGTTTATTTGATCAAATGGGAGATGACCAAGCCTGAGATGCCATAATTTGGCAATGTCAACAGTAGAGAAACAACTTCTTGTAGTAGCAACATGATGGGATGAAACATAGGAGTCATCAACATTGTATAAGCCTCCCTGAAGATTACCAAGAAGCATGGATTGACCTTTCTGAGAAGGGTCCTGAATGAAACATTTGTCAGGAGTAAAGAATATGTAACAATTCAGATCTCTAAACAATTTCTGCACTGAAAGTAAGTTAAATTGAAAATCAGGTACATGTAAAACATTGTGTAGAGTAACATTCTAATTCAGAGTAATAGAACCAATGTTCTGTATAGAAACTTGCCTACCATCATGAATGGTAATTATGTGTTGAGGGCCAGACACAGGAGAATCAGATTGAAACCATGATATGTTATTACATATATGGTCTGATGCTCTACTATCCAGCAACCAATGAGTATTCAAACAAGAAATAAAACATTGTTTACCTGCCATCTTAGCATGACTAGTTTCAGGATCTGCTTCATGTGCAGTAGTGGAAGAAGATAGTGGAGTAGAAGGTTGTTGATTGTTGAGCAATGATAGCAAGTGATTATATTATTCAACTGAAATCATCTTTAGAGTGACAGTTGCACCATGAGAAGCAGTGACAGATGCTGCAACTTTTCTATCTTTTCGCTTGTAACCAGCAGGGTAGCCATGTAGTTTGAAACACCTATCCACACTGTGACCAGGTACTTTGCAATGAGTACAATAGTAGTTAGCTCCTGGTTTTTTAGAACCAATTTGTGGTATATTGCCAAAAGAAGATTTCTGTTGTGAAGAATAGGTAGGTTTGTATATATTTTATCAACCACAAAGGCTAATGATTCAGTGTTGGCAGAGATTTTGTGTCAATTCTTTGTGTCTTTCTTCCTGGGCAAATATCCTATAAGCTTGTGAAAGCTTTGGAAGAGGTTGAGTCATCAGAAGATTACCTCTAATAGTAGAGAATGTATCATTAAGTTTCATCATGAACTGGATGACCTTATGCTCTTGTTCTCTAATGTGAAACTTCTGTGTTAAACCACAAGTGCACTTATTACAAGTGCAATAAGGCATGGGATTTGCATCATGTAATTCGTCCCAAAGAGTTTTCATCAAAGTGTAAAACTCTGATACATTCATAGAACCTTGAAAAGTATCTGCTAGCTTTTGTTCAAGAGAGTAAACCTGAGTCATTGAAGATTGACCAAACATATCTTCTAGGTTTTCCCAAATTTCAGAGGCAGTAGTGAAAAACAATACACTTTTCTTGATAGTATTATCAAGATTAGTATGTAACCAAGAAATAACCAGATTGTTACAACGTTCCCAAGCCTTATACTCAAGTGTGTCAACTTTAGGAATAGCAATACTGCCATCTAAAAAATTTTTAGTTTATTCTTTGTTGACAACATGATCAACATAGATCGTTTCCAATCATTGTAACTTGTTCCATTGAATTTTACTAACACTATTTGGCTAACATTTGTGTCAGAAGGATGAATGTAAAAAATACTAGAAGGATCTTGATTTGGAGGTAAGATGTTAGATGTAAGAGAGGTAATAGATTCAGCCATAACAACAGATGAATCAAGAAAGAAGAAATAAGGCAGTATATTCAGGTTTTGAACAAGAAACGATTGGAAATCAGAAAAAGAAGATTCAACAAGATTTGTTTAGTAGAATCTAAACAATTTTCAGATCAGATATGTAGATTTGAGAATCAGAACAGAAGAATTTCAGGTAATATACGCGGAATTTTAGACAAATAATATGCAAAAACTCAATCAATCAAAGGATCGTAGTATTTAGAGATTTGAAAATACAATTAATGATTTCAGAGAGAAGTTTAGGATCCCCTCAGTGTTTTGATGAATTTATCAAAACATTTTCACCTTAAAATTGATGAACTACAGAAACGAAGAACAGATACCTCCATTACAGATGATTTCCAATGAAGAAATGAGCTAAGAATTCGCAAATTCCTGCTCTGATACCATGAAGAGATTGAGAGAGTTCAGAGAGACAAAAAGATTTCAGAGAAGAAGAGAATAGTAGAAAGAGTTTTGTATTAGAATTATGAATCTTAGATCATCATTACAGAGAAGAGAAAGGACTACTTATACAACATGAATAACAGAATAAATTATTGTAATAACAAACTTTCTGAAAGTAATAACTAACTGCATAGTTAGTTATAGTTTGTTGTAGTTTGTTAATCATTAGGTGATGTGGCATTTTCTTGTATATGCCTATCTCCAATAAACCGACTATTATCCTGTTTCTACAAGCTTAGATAACTTGTTCACAAGATATTTTTTTAAGTGTAACTATTAAGTTGGTTTCGCGCAAAAAGTTCTAGAGACGATTTAGAATGGCAGAAAAAGAAATAAAGTGTGAATAAATATAGGAGACGAGAGATTTTTATGAAGTCCAACCTAAAATCAGGTTTAATCCTTCGCCTACAGTAGTAAGATTTCATACCTTTTTTTTTCTCCACAAATCAGACTTAAACCTGCCTCTTAATTGCCTAACTCTAATTAGGGATGGAGATAGATCGGGTTCGGGGCACGTGGAGCTTCACCCGCATCCGTCACCCGCATCCATCCGCTCTACCAGCATCCATCCATTACCCGCATAAGCCATCACTTGCGTTCAATAGTCCATCATCCACCGGGTGAACGGGTGGTTAGCGGGTCAGAAGATATATTATATTATTTCCAAAATATTATGTCATAAGATACATATTTATTAAAATTTTCAACTAAAATTTTTAATAAAGTAAGTAATAAACACACGTGTAATGATAACATGGATGATGGGTGAATGTTAAACGGGTGATGGGTCGAGTGACGGATGAAAAAATCTCACCCGAATCCGACCCGTATCCATCACCTGACACCCGCTTTTCATCCGTTTATCTCGGGTTTTCACCCACTTAATGAAACTGGATCAATCGGATGATGGACGATCCATCTTCCATTCCCATCCCTAACTCTAATAGTTGTTAAACTCGAGTACACCTGTACCCCAACGTTAATAAAACAACACAAGATCAGCTAGATTGCCTCAAAATACTCAATGGAGTGAAAGAGGTAGATCCAATTGTACATGAGTCATGAACACAATTCTATGCAAGATATTAAGTCTCAAATTGTTTTATAAGTGTTTCTCAAGATATTAAGTCATGATCCAATTGATTATCAGCTTCCCTGACTCTCATGCTCACTAAAATCGCAATCCGAATTTTCTAATAACAAATTCACAAATGGCGGTAATCTGGCTCGCCATGTGTAGTTTAACTTATATGATAGATGACAGAATCTATTCCTCAAGAAATATAACCCAATGACATTTCGAGCTTTTAATTTCCCTCGCTTTCGAGCACGTTTTAACGTCAAAAAGCTAGATTCCTTCATATACTATTTATCTAAGATTAATTAGATGATGCATCATGTATGGTCTATAAAAGGCCTTCATTTTAGGTCTGAGCTAAACAAAACACGAGGGAAAGAAAATAGAAGTAAAATTCCGGAGAGATAAAAGTGGTTAGAAAAAATGAAAGAAGCAGAAGATAGTTATTTCTCCTTCATATTTTCTCCATTCAGAAAAAGGAAGAATAAAAACAACAATAAAAATCCAAAGCAGTCTGTAAGTAGCTATAAGGTGGCGAGTGCCAACGATTATGGTAACCAAGGGGATGGGGATTTCGAGGCCGACGTTTTCACTAGCGATATGGTTGAGAACACCGCCGAGAGACATGCATATAAGAACGAATGTGCTGAAGAAGATATTGATTGTAAAGCTGAGGATTTCATTCGTGAGAAGCGCAAAAAGTTGCTGTTTAGCAAGACCATCTCGTCGTTCTTTGCAAGGAAATAACTAATAAGTTTAATATTTCAATCATCTATACATATATATTAAAAGGCGTGCGAAAACAAGAAACTGTGTCACGTGGCGCTCTCCCTAGAGAGTTTTAGTTCATGTAATCCATGTACAATAAAAAAATTAAGAAATTGCATAGTATAGGGTTTGATCTTGAGACCTCAAGCACATATATACTATAGTTTTAACCACTAGGTTAAGTTATATTTAGTGTTATTATCATAAAGTATTATATTAATAAATGAATTTTTTTCTTACCCGGGGCATAGCCCGGGCCTAATAACTAGTTCTATGTTTATATGGCGATCCTCCCATGTGTAACGTGGTATTATGACTACTCATCCTTCTAAAAAATAACAATAACAAAATTAAAACGTATTGCATGTCATAAGAGGGTGAATAGCTACATAAGGTAAATATTTTATTGAAGTACATGATCACTGTTTAATGTTAGCTTATGCTTCAAAGAACAGGTTAAAGGTTTACTGAATTCCTCTTTTCTACTATAGTTGCTAATTTCTAGTCTCCTAAGAGAGCAATGTTTTACTGTTTTAATTAGTCAAAGTTGTTATTGCGATATTATATGACGTAATTATTTCCTTTAGTTGTACTCAATATTCCTATTGTTATTTGTTTCTAGGGCTTGGTGTATATATTTTTTTTTCAATTTTTCCTCTACGTAGAGCAATAAGGTTCTATCACACTTGGCTTGAGTAGGTAAATTCTTTTAAATATTTTGCTTGCTGTTATGAAACTCTTTGTCTCTAAGACTTGTGAGGAATTATAGAAGTTATATTTGATCAAACTAAAATGTTAGATCTAGAAAAAAAACGACACAAATGCAGTTTTCCAGAAGCACTGAAACTCTTTTAATACCCCCAGTAAAGTCCCGTTTGTCCTCTATGTTAAATATAGTCTTCAATAAAGACGAAAAAAACAATATCCAACATGCAAAGAGTAAAAGAGTATTCGCCACTTTATATATATAAGTAAAGTCTACAAGTGATCACTATTATCCTACGTGTAGTTATATGACAATATACTTATAATTAAAGACTTAGCACCTAGCTATACTCTATCAAAATGTTCATAGAGATCGATTCAGTTGTTGTTAGATCGTTTTAATCATAGGGCTAAATTAGTGTGTAAATTAATTATTAACCCCATTAATCATTGTGGTGGTCTTTGGACCATTTGGAATAATAATAATATTGAGGTTACTTGCCATACCACCACGAATAGGTGTGCGCATTTGAATATTACTTTCAAGCCATTGAATCAAGCGTTTATAATTACTGGTCTGTATATTTAAACCTTTATCCAATCTTGTACTTTGCCTCGGCTATCTTTTGACGACAAGTTGGGTGGTCGTCCGATAACCCCCAACCAATTAACAAAACTACCAAATCTACTCTCTAATGCCATTGCTCAAGACATCCTCTCATTGCAAACACTAGTGGAAAGAAGCCTATTCGATGCGGTCAAAATCGAGCTTAATGATTCGACTTTGGTCCACACTGGATGGGCTTGCAGCAGATCTAAAAATCGGCCGGATCAGTAAATTATCTACTGATGTGGTTCTGAAGGAAAACCAAATCAGTTAATCGTATTAACTAATGCGGTTTTTACCTCAAAACCGCAGCTGATTATTGTAATTCATATATAAAAAAAGTGTAGACTTGCACGCTGCAGGTCTTCACATTTCACATCTCACTCTCATCATCTCACCATGTATGAGGAATGCAGTGTTCAAAGTCTAAAAATATAACATAACATACATATACAAAAATAATACATTATACATAGAAACCAAAATTATACAAAATACATATATATGAAACTAAACATAAATACATAGAAATAACATTTTAATATAAATAAAGAAAATTACACAAATACACAAAGATAATAATTTAACATATAAATAGAAAATTACAATATATGAATTTTACACTTATACATTATATACGAAAAAGAAAATGAAAATTAGATTGTAAAGATTTTATGTTGGAAACCAAATCTTAGAAGCAAAGTATACGACAATTTCAAACCACATCCAGTTAACATACAACATTGCAATGCTTACCCAAACAAAAAATGAGACTAAATCCACATCTCAATCAACACCAGCAACATACAACATTTATGTTGCAAACCACATCTCAAAAGCAAATCCAGACTAAATCTAGACTAATGAATACGAAAAATGATAATGGTTAACAAAAACAAAAATTGAGAAGCATCGAGTCACTAAGTACACGAAAATTCCAACATATATAGAAAAAAACGAAAATTAGAAAACGAAGAAATTAAAAAACACTATCCAGATAAAACGAAAATTAGGAGTTCGAACAAAAAATCAAACGAAAATGGAAGCCTAGAAAAAACAAAACGAAAATGGAAGCCCAAAAAACCGAAATAAAAACCTAAACCCAAAACCAGATCTAAAACCTAAATCCCAAAACAAACGAAACAAACACCTATAACCAGATCCAAAAACTAAATCCCATAAAAACTCAAACGAACCAATTTCTTGCTTACATATCTTTGATTCTTCGTTCTTTGTTTCACTCTTTATTTTGTTCTCCATTTCGTTTCTTCGTTCTACATTTTCGATCTTCATTTTCGTTCTTTGTTCTTTGTCTTGTGATGGAGGAGTAGAGGTGAGAGGAGGGAGCTCGGTGAGAATTTGGGTTAGGATTTGGTCTGCGGGGTGTGAGGGAGGAGTAGAGAGGAAAGAGAGGAGGGATATTAGGGTTTGATTATTTAATTATGGAGGAGAGAGATCAAGTATGAGGATCGCTTGGCAAATGAGAGTTGGTCAATGCGTTGGGCCTGTACAAATACGCGCGTTATTTTGGGCCTATACAAAGACGCTCTCTTTTTTATATAAAAAAAATGAAAAATATTATACGATCATGTGAATCGGATCGGATTTTAGAAAACCGCAACAGTTTCTACAATCTGATCCAGGTTACTAAAGGACCGAATCAGATTTTCCGCCCAGTTTTCGGTCCTATATTTTTTATTGATTTTCGGATGCAATTTTGTAAAAAGTGATTTTGTTACTAAGTGACAGATAAAGTTCTTTCCACTAGTGAAAGTTCGTTTTCTTGGAAAAAAGTTCTTTACAATGATTGCATTTATGAAATGTTGGACCGTGCATTAGCGATTCTATCTTTTTTAGACGCCTTCCCGCACTGTGAAACATCTTATGGTGCCTTTGCTGTTTTTAGACGCCTTCCCGCACTGCGATTCTATCTTTTTTTAATGTCGCGTCCAAAGCCCTCAGTTATTGGTTACAAAATCCCTAGACAATTTATCATCAATCGCATTAAATTATCAAAAAAGTATCGGCTCACTTGGTCTGAGGCTCACGATTTTTTAGAATATAGCACAAACCCTCACAAATAAAGGTTTAATTACAGCAACGAGGAGATGGAGAATCTTTACTTACATATTTAATGTCAACATAATATCATTAATATATAATTTAAATAAGAAAATTTGCTAGAAAAACATCTTAAAGGTTTAATTTTACGGAAAAAAAAACATTTCAAAGTATTATCTACAAAAAACACTACAAACTTAACATTTTTTTACAAGATAAAATTTATTCCCGTTTTTCGGACACCCCTTATGTATCCCAAAACCACACCGGAAAATGAGAATATATTTTGTCCTGCAAAGAAAAATTAGTTTGTGATTTGTTTTTGCAAAAGATGTTTTAAAAGGTTTATTTGGCAAATTTTCTTTTCAACATATCACTAACCATAAGTTTGAGCAAGTAAAAATTAGCTAAAAAGAATCCTTCTCATTACAAGAAAATAAATTGCTTAATTAGAATCGAAATATAGTCCAAACTGGTTATGATTATATCATGTTGAATTTAAAAACTAAGAGATCTCACTACAAGAAAATGTGTCATTTACGACCAGATTTCTGGTCGTTAAAAGCTCAAATCTCATTATAAAAGGCCTTTTACGAGGAGAAACGTGTGTGGTCGTCACTCGTCGTAAAAGGCTTGGTCGTAAATAACTTTACAACCAGTTTCACTTTCTCCTCGTAATTGCTCTCTTGCGACCAGATTTAGTTCTCGTCGCAATAAGTTATCATCAATAATGGAAAAAACCTTATATGTCACTTTGTACCGGATGCGGTTTTTCTAAAACCGCATCCGAAAATGAACAAAAAAATGCGAGGGAAACTTGGCAAAGAAAAGCGGATGAGGTCCAAAAAAAACCGCATCAGATTTGATATCGGATGCGGCTTTTTTTTTAACCTGATGCGGTTCAGGAGACAGCATCCGAAACTTCTCTGCTAAATGACTTCGCTCAAAAAACCCGCCTATTCTAAACACAAATTTTTTTCCTCCCAAGCAAAAAACTCACTGCACGAACAACTTGCGCCACTAATACCACTGTCCACGCTGGCGACTTGCCACCACCACCAACTCCGGCGACTTGCGCACGTGAAGATTCGCCACCACCAGCTGCTCTAGTTTCGCCCTAATTTCGCACCACCACTACCCTTATATCACGCCACCACTGCCCTAGTTTGGCGCCACCACTTCTGCCCTAGTTTTGCGCCACCACTGCTGCTCCCTAGCTTCATTCCTCCTCCTCCCCTTCCTAACCAACTAATACATTACCACCTTTTCCTAGCTAGGTAACTAAAAGTTTCATAACTTTTATTATAATCTCATAAATTTATAATTCATTGTAATTTTATGAATAATTGTTACTGAAATTAGGTTGTATAATAGTTTAAGGGTTTAAATTTTATGCATTTGAGTTAATTTAATTTAATTGGAGTATTTAGTTTGATTTAGAGGTTAAAAAACTAGGTCTTTGTGGTAGGATGAGTATGATTGTTATTTTTGTAGTTTAGTTTAGTTTAATTTAGTTTAGTTTGGTAATTTATACTAATTTGAACTTTAAACTTTGTTGTTGATTATTGAAGCTAGCTAGTAACGGAGTGTTGAGTTCCATTTCCCTATTTACAACCTTGATATTGGTATGCTATCGCTCATACTTAACTTTCTTTAATTTCATATATTACTAAATTGGTTTATATGTGTAAATTGGTTTATTTGTGCAAATATGTATATATGTATCGTTGAATTAAGATTAGATGTAAGATACTTAACTTTTAGCCACATGTAATGGCATGTTTAGTTGTTATTAGGATCACTATATGCATTTCAATTAGGTGATATGACTTTATCCTATCAATTATCTCAACAACCAAAGTTAAACTTAAGCAAGTTACTAAACTACTTCCACTAACATAAATGTGGTCCACTAATCATGCTAACTTAAAGACATTATGCCACTAACAATAGAACTAAAAACTTGCAACTAAATCTGAATGTTGTTACACTGCTGGTGCACTAATCATTTTGAAGAATAGCACACCCCATTTCTTCAAAAGCTCATAACATTCATTCTTATGAGAGAGTTTAGTACTTCCAAATCTACTGAACTCAAACTCACGTACTTGACACGCAGACACAATAACTCTTCACCACATATTCCATATTGCCATGGAAACAATTGCTAGATACTCAACTTCCCATATTGCAATGGACTTGACCTTGATACTTTTTATTATCCACACACACTTAACTTTAGAAGAGTTTGCTCTCTTCTTATCAACTTGTTCGAAGAACTTCTCTTCGATCATTTGCGACGAACTTATAATCCCCTACACAATTATCCCTTTTGAAATTTTTTTGATGCATATTATCACCAACCCCTATTTAATAGAGTATAACTCTCCGTCAATACTCTTTGACATAGTCATGCAAATTGACCATATCGTCTTTTACACAATTGCTACAAACTTGGAAATTAACGACTTCTATACTTCTGAAGGCTACTCCTTCACCCCCAAATAATTTTTTGTCCTCTTCTACATAGAACATGAAATCCTATTCTCATGGGCTAAAAGGAAACCCATCAAACACAAACCATACTTGTCATGGTTAGAATATTTAGTACAAAATTGCTCAATAACAATTTTGAAACTAAGTTGTATTGCTTGTTGCCTTCACTCATGCTTCACAGTTCACATACACTCTTTCTCTTTGTGATCTAACCCGGCACCGACACCATGTTGAATCTGGAAACTACGAGAAAAGAGATGTGAGCATAATGCAATGAACAAAACAATACTGCTTGACATATATTTAATGAATGTTGGATTATGCTCCAAAATCAGTCAAATAGTTTTCCTAATAGTTAGGATTAGTTGCTAATAATTAGTTAGTGGGTTAACAAGTAGTGGTCTAGATAATGGTCTAGTTAGTGGGATAGCAAATAGTGGGCTACATAGTGGACATGTTATTAGTAGTGTTTTGTATGCCTATTTAAAGGTTGTTTTGTTTAGTTATTTATGTATGAAAATATATAAAAATGTAGTCTTTTTAATCCTCTCCAAGTTTCTCTCTTTCCTCTAAAGATTCAACATGGTATCAAGAGCTTTAGGTTAGATCCTTGGAGGCCAAAAAAAAAAAGAGAGAGAGGAAGTAAGAAGTAAGCCATTGCAGGCCATCTTCTGTTTTATGAGTGAAAAAAAATATGGGGCAAACCACCATGGCAAGAGTGGTTGAAAAGAAAAATATTTGTGATTATATGCAAAGTGGTGAAGAGAAGTGATTCACAAAGTCGTGGTGGAGAGAAGTGCTTCACAAGGTCGTGCGGAGAGATGTGCTCCGAAAATGTGACGTTGGTAATGAGAAGTGCATTACATTAGGAAGAGAAGTGCTTCCATGTTGATGGAGAGAAGTGCTCCATGAAGATAAAAAAATGAAGGTCCATCATGTGGGAAGAATTAACAAGAATCAAGATTGTGACATTATGTTAAATGTTGGCTACTAAAAATTTTGAAGCAAGGGGGTGTGTTGGATTATGCTCCAAAATCAGTCAAATAGTTTTCCTAATAGTTAGGATTAGTTGCTAATAATTAGTTAGTGGGTTAACAAGTTGTGGTCTAGATAATGGTCTAGTTAGTGGGATAGCAAATAGTGGGTTACATAGTGGACATGTTATTAGTAGTGTTTTGTATGCCTATTTAAAGGTTGTTTTGTTTAGTTATTTATGTATGAAAATATATAAAAATGTAGTCTTTTTAATCCTCTCCAAGTTTCTCTCTTTCCTCTAAAGATTCAACAATGAAGGATAAAAGCCTTTAAATAGGCATTACCTCAACCAAAGCTAAACTTAAGCAACTTACTCAACTACTTCCACCAACATAAACGTGGTCCACTAATCATGCTACCTTAATGGCATTATGCCACTAACAATAAAACTAAAAACTAACATAAACTGGTGCATTAACATTTTGAAGAATATTTCTAACATAACAGAGAAATATTACAGCCCACACTTTCAGGCAAAATACATTACGAGTACTCCAAACTCCTCCAAATAATTGGTTATGTGTTGATCAGTTCCAAGCGCTCCGCTCAAACTTCTGATGCTTCATCTTAATAAACTCTTCTGCTTCGGCATCAATATTTGCATAATGGCCTTTGTCAATGACTTTCATAGCCCCATTCTGCTGCTGTTGTTGTTGCTGCTGCTGCTGCGGCTTTGCTGGTGACAATATATGAGAGAAATAGATATCATGTTCATCTACTAAGCTCTCTGTCCGTACCACCTTGCTCCGTTCAGCAGACATTGTCAATCACGATGAAAGCCTTAATTTTTCGTCGGGTTAAATTTGATTGTAGGTTCTTTTAATTGTTAGAAAGTACTAGACCCCCTAAACCATATTTATATACCTATATATGTGTGTTTTGGTTTGTTTAATCTTTTTTTTTTTGCTTAATTAGCTTGTTGATCTAATAATTTATAAATTAAAGTTGGAGTTGTAAAGTAATCACGTTAGTATATGCTCATCTGAATCTTGCAAATGATATAGCATATATAATTTGAGCTTAGTACATGCACTTTCTCATGTGTAATGGTAGAGATTAATGATGCTGTTTTTAGCTTTCTCTGGAAAAGTAGATCAGCCACAAAAGCTGGTCAGAGAGAATGTCAAGTAAAGAATTTGGCCATTTCATGTGATACTTCATTTATTTGCTTGAAGAAATTGGTTTTATTTGGATTGAATTAACTACACAACAAGGGCTTTAAGTTTGAATTTGCTAATTAGTAAGGATGTAAAGTTTCAAAACTTATTGATAAATATATCAAAAGAGATGTTAATATAAAATGTTGTTAATGAAAATCACTTTCGGTCCTTTCAATCTAAGAAAATCAAATTTTCTCTTCACATATTGTTTTTATAACAGATCCATTCACTTTAGTTTCTTAACAACATGACAACTTAATGTTAGATGTGATCAATGAGAGAACCGAATATCCCACTCTAAGGCACGGAAACTACGCTTTCCTATTAGTTTAAATTCGCTCCTATAGGATCACCGGGTTACCACGACATAACTAATGAGATACAATGGAGAAAACAATCCACTTAGATGATCTTCTAAGTGAATCAACAAGAACTTGTGTTTTGTGTTTGTGAAGAACACTCAAGAGAAGTTTGCAAGGTTTCTCTTAAGCAAAGCAAGAAGATTAGAGAGTATAGAAAATTCTGATTTTTTTTTTCTCTAACCCTCTCCTCATAGCAATCACAAAGGTTATATAGGAAATATACCCTTCATAGATTAGAGTGGTTACTTTCATAACCCCCCTTTTAATCACTGATTAAAGACCTTTAATCCACTGCTTTAAGGACCCTAAATGTCATTAAAAGGTAAACGTACACATCACAACGGTTGAAAACCGTCAAGGCATCTTTTCACGTTCCAAGGTAGAAGACACGTCGCGACTCCCGAAGAAGCTCGCGAGTCGCGAGGCCCAAGTCACAACCCGCGACTAGCTCCTGTTTTTTCCCTTGTTTTCAAAGTGCTTTTGCCACTTTGTGTACTCTAAACTTTTGCATCCTAGACATCCTCCTCTTCTAGTATAAAACCATATGAGTGTCAAACCTATTACCCTATAAATGTTCCAACAATCCTCCTCCCATTTATAGGGTAATGTTGAAAAGTTTTCAACTTGCTATAAATCACAAACACCCATGTTCATGCATCATGGAAATATCTAACGATTGAATTTCCATTTAGTAAAAGTAATCTTTACAATAATTTAGATCATAATGATAGACAAAGCTTTGAATCATATAACCACTACAAATTATTGAATATACTAATTACACACGAACATAAACTTGGTTCTTTTAACCTCCGACACCTATGAAGCCTTGGTGTCAATATCCTTTCATAAGTGTTCCAAGTCAAGCCTTAGACTTGGTGAAGCGGCCAAACTTCTAGCTAATAAAGGTAAATCTTTCCGAACATGCTCCTACAATTGACCACTTTATCAAAGATTTATTAAGAATAAATTCAACCTCTTTACATTGTAGCAACAAGCACTAACCTCGGGATGTATTAAACAAGTTGCCCAACCTCTTAGAGAAGTACTATCCTCTTGAATTTGAGATCTAACGTTGTATTAGACATCAAATAGAGTTTTCCTTCACCATAGGTTGATCAATAGGCTTAAGACCCATCCCTTTGTTCATTTTGTTCACTAGTTCCCTTGACAACGGTTTTGTAAACGTATCCGCCAAGTTCAAACTAGACCGAACAAAATTAATAGTTATACAACTATTCCTTATCATTTCCCGCACATAGCTATGTCTAACTCCAATGTGCCTTGACTTGCCATTGTAGACTTCATATATGCTTTAGCTATGGTTGATGCACTATCACAATGGATAGCAAGAGGTGACATAGGTTTGACCCATAAGTCAACCTCACTCAACACATTCCTTAGCCATTCCGCTTCTTGGCAACAAGAAGCCAAAGCAATGAATTCCGATGCCATAGTGGAATCCGTTATACATGTTTGCTTCTTGGATGCCCATGAAATAGCACCTCCTCCAAGAAGAAACACCCAACCACTAGTGGATGAATAATCTTCCTTATTGAAATCCAACTAGCATCCGAGTAACCTTCTAAGATAGAAGGTTCCTTTTGTAAGTTATGACATAATCCAAGGTCTTATTCAAGTACCTTAACACTCTTCTCAATGCTTGCCAATGCAACATACTAGGATTACTAGTATACCTACTGAGCTTGCCAATAGCAAAAGCTATATCCGGCCGAGTGCTAGTCATAGCATACATCAAGCTTCCAATTAAGCTTGCATACTCCAATTGTGAAATGGAGTACCACTACTCGAACCAAGTGAATACTAGGATCCATGGAGTAGCAAAATGAGTCGAATTTGACTCATTAAACCTCTTGACCACTTTCTCAATATAATGAGATTGTGATAAAGAAACGACCCTTTCCCTCTATTATTCTAATACCTAGAATAACATCCGCTTCACCCAAATCTTTCATGAGATAGCAGAAAGAGAAAGACTTTGGTTTTTCCACTTGTTTCAAATTTGTCCCAAAAATAAGCATATCATCAACATATAAGCAAATTATAACTCCTTTACCGTTATTATCAAATTTGCTATATACACACTTATCGAACTGATATATTTTTGAACCCACTAGACAACACAACCTCATCAAATTTTTGATGCCATTGCTTAGGTGCTTGTTTAAGACCATACAAAGATCTAACTAATTTGTAAACTTCAGTTTCTCGACCCTTGACCACAAACCCTTCAGGTTGATTCGTGTACACTTCCTCCTCCAATTCACCATTAAGAAAAGCAGTTTTTACATCCATTTGGTGAATTCTAGACCATGAATCGCAGCTAATGCTATCAAAAGTCTAATAGTAGCTATTCTAGCTACCGGAGCATAAGTGTCAAAGTAATCGATACCATATCTTTGCCTAAAACCTTGGACCACTAACCGGGCCTTATGTTTTTGTATGGTTCCATTGATTTTCTTTTTCCTTACAAAAATCTGTTTACAACCTAGGGGCTTGCAACCGGGAGGTAAATTAGCTGAAATCCAAGTATAATGACCCATTATAGAATCCATTTCATCATTCACTGCCTATTTTCAGAAAGCAGAATCATGAGACTGCATAGCCTCATCAAAGGTCCTAGGATCTTCTCCATTACAGTTTTGAAGCGCATGTAGAACTCTACAAGAGTAACATGGGGATTAGTGAAGGAGGTAAAGAAAGGATTTTCACTTTCCAACCTTGAAGTTGTCTTCATGATCTCACCCAAGAATAAATCTCTAAAATAAGCAAGGATCCACAACTTTCTTATCTTATACAACTTAGTTAGCCACTCATGTGTTTCCAACTTAAACTCACCAATCTGTTTATTCCATTTTTCTTCAAATTCTAAAGGCTCCAATCCTAGGTCCCAAACACATAAACGTAACTTTTCATGAAAGTATGTTTCTTTAAGAGCATCTCGGTCCATTTTGAGAGACACCTTCTCCATTATATGCCACATGCAAAACCGATGCTCCGTTTTTTTTGAAAACTTTTCTCACTACAACTTTCACCGCCAGATCTTGCTCCGTTATCAAACAAGTGGGTTCATTATTTCCCATTGCCTTCAAGAAATTGAAACCAGTACTTAAAGGAGCTTATGTCTTCTTAAATAGTGAAACCGACACCAAATGTGATACATCTTTCATGGTGATCGACACCGGTAAAAAGGCCCAAAGACCATATTGTACCGATTAGTCTCATAAGGGGTATCAAAGGAGACCATATCCCCAAACAAAGCATACTTTTTCCTAAAAACGGGATCTGCCCAGAAAGCCTTAGTAAGACATTGCTCATCACCTACCTCAAAGTCATAAAAGAAGGCACCCCAAAGAAATTTTTTCATTTTAATGTTGTTCACAAACATTTGAGCGTCAGAGCCATCAATATATGCTTTTAGATCTCTTGGGAAATTCTTGAAATCTTGCTTTAAAGCTTCGATATTGTCATATCCACCAACATTTTCTTTTGAAATTCTAAAACTTTTTGTTGGCCCAATATTTAATTTTGAATTTTCAACTACGAACTTCTTGTGCAAAATTGTCATTTTTCTACCTTGCTTATGAAATTTTCTACAACTCGGTGTGTAAAGAGGGTGGGTGTGTCCTTCATAGAAGTTTTTAACAAAATATTCACCTTAAGAACTAGTGAGATTTACACCCCAGTCTTGTCACCAACCTTTTTCTAGTAGTAGCTTTTCCATCCTCTTGTTCTTTGGGTTTATCCTTATTCTTTGTCTTACGCTTCTCTTCAAAACTTGCCTTATTGCATAAGCAATATTTTATTGCAACAACCCCACTTTTGTTCTTGTTAGTTGTCGACTTACGAGTGTTGAAGCCACAATGTAGAGCATAAGCATCATAGAATTTAATCCCTTCTTCCAAAGTATCACACTTCATCCCCAACACAGGTGTTAAATCATTAGAGCACAAAGCATCCACTCCCTTGTTCCTCCTAGGGTAACAAAAGGGCATGCTCTAGGTGTAACCCATATACTGTATGGAAAGAACTAAGTACTAGAGCACTCTCACACTACAAGAAAATGCTAAAACAACGACTGCTTAACAGCGACAGTAAAAAAAACCGTCGTTCTTACTAAAACAACGTCCGTGGTAGGCCGTCGGTAAACACCGACTGCTTGTAAAGGATGCAACGACTGTTAAACCGTCGTTGAAAAAACAACGACAGTTTCAAGCCGTCGCTAGGTAGATTAATGTGCCTCTGAAATTTTGTTTACCTAAAGTGACAGTCTTAAACGGTCGGTGATGGAAGGGAAAAAGGGGTTAACATAAAGTGGCCCTTATCAGTCGGGTTTATTTCAACGCAACTTAAAAGAGAGAAGTTCAGTCGGCGAATTGGAGAAGCCATTGACACCGACCTCATTTTCACTCCGTCTCTTTGCCGCCGGTGAACACTGCTTCATCTTCTGTTCTTTTTTTTTTGTTTGTTACTCATGAAACCAAACCCTAAAAAGTGGGTTTTCCTTGTCGAATTAAAGCGACATTGCAGGCTGAAGCAGTCACAACTCCCTCCTTTTTCATGTTTTTCACTGTGATCTATTCCAGGTATTATCTTTCATTGAGGCTTCAATTCCGATTTTGCTAACTTTTGCTCCGGAATTAGTTGAGAATTTTTTGTATGTTTTCAAATTTCTTGCGATGTTTGTTTATATTTGCGTTATACTTTTTGCGAGATGAATTCAGCAAGTACCTTCATTTGATAGTAAATACTTCGTTGTTTTCATAAATTATGGATTCTCTTCGTGCTAGGGTTCCGCAGTCAGGCCTGACCTTAAATGTGAAGCTCACAACTGCATTACGGTTAGTGTGTGTGTGTGAGAGTGATTTTATTTTTGTCCAAGGTGTATTTCTTATTTGTGATGCAGAATGATTATCTGCAGTTTAGGCGTGAATGCTTATACGTCATATCTTTTACACTTGTTTGGTTTTAATGCTATAGATTGAGCAAAGCCCATGTGCTGATTGGTGGGATTAAGGGGACAGTTTCTGAGGTTTATTTCCCTGATCTCTTTTCCTTTTTGCAATAATTTGCTTGATGCAATATATTACAAAAAGTCTATATCCTGCCTCCTTTTTGAGTATATTGCAGGTCTGCAAGAACATTGTGTTAGCTGGTGTTGGAAGTGTTAAATTGGTGGATGATAGTCCAGTGACAGAGGAAGCATTGAGTGCTAACTTCTTGATTCCTCCTGATGAGAAGCTCTATGCTGGACGTTCAATTGCAGAGGTTTGCTGTGACTCTTTGAAGGATTTTAACCCAATGGTTTACGTCTCTGTGGGAAAAGGTCTGCAGCTTTGCAGAATACCCTATATATGTTCTCTATTGAAGTTTATTTTTCCTGACCATGTTCTTGTATTAATTGGTTGTTAGCTATGGTATTGGTTTTAAATTTGAGGGAGACCACTTAGTATCCAAGTATGCCAGGTTGGGATTAAATTCCTCTTGTGGTAACATGAGCTTTTTGATTGTTGGCTATTGAACTACTGCTTGCTGAATATTTCGTAATTTGATATCTCATAGCAGCAAGTCTGATGCTATGTTCAGAATCAAGTTGATATATCCTTGAATAAGAAATTATAAGGAAATAGTATGAAACTATTGCTAATTATGTTTTTACACTTATATAATGTGAAATTTTTCGAAAAGTAAATGATATACATGATTTCCTTTGTTTGGTTTGGTAAGAGAACCTGATATGGTGATATGGTTAATAGTGACCATATTGAGAAGCTATTTTACTTGGACTCCCCTCAAGTCATTAGATGTATCCAACATAGATAGTTTATACTCTGCTGTGCTTACTTATGATTTTCGAGGATCATAGTGTATTTGGATGATATTTCAGCATAATTGGAGAGTTTAGTGTATTGAGACTTTTAGTCTTCACGTCTTTATGCTTAAGTTAATGTGCTATTGACTTTGGCTGTGGCTTGGTTTGTTGGGGGTTAGTCAGCTAGTCTTAGACTTTGTCAAGGTTATTCACTCTTTGTCGTTAATATCAAGTCTTTCACATTGACTGATGAAGTGCATCAACAGATGTTTTTGCTTGTATTAAAAATGTTAATGTGTCCTTGGTATATTGTTACAGAAAGTAAGAAAATGGAAAAGGGTAGAAATTCCTTTTAAATTGAGTTAGAGAAAGTAAGCTGATTTTAATCTTTATATCATATCTATGTTAAGATTTCCCCTTTTTTCTAATTTTATGTCTCTCTTATCTTCTTTCAGATTTCTGTTGGTTTTGGAGTTTATGTAATAACTGTTGGCAATTATCACAGGAAAACAAGGTGGAGATGCAGGTAATTAGACCACCAAGTTCAGGGAAAGCTAAAATCAATGGAAATCCTAAAAGCAGAGAGAAGAAATTTGCTTTGTTGCAAGATGTATTCATTAAATCCCATCAACTTTTTTCTGTTTTTTTTTAAATATGAAGTACATATTTTTTAATTGGATCATCTTAAATCTTTTTTTTGCTTAAGGTATGTTTTTGGAATTGAAATTTAGGTTGATAAACTGAAGAAGAAGCTCAGAGAGAAGAAAACATACATAGGGCTCTCCAAAGAGCCTTTAACAGGCCTTTGGGTGCTCTTCCTTGGTTACCTCCATATCTCCCTCCTAATGTAAGCAAAACTCTTCTATTGAGGTGTTGGTTGTTAATGAGAGTTTATTCTTTTTTATGGAATTGAAAAATGTGCAGATGTGTATATTTAATCATGTTCGTCATACTGCTTTCTATGGTCTATCGTCACGCTTAAATATACAGGTCTTATTCTGCACCTGATTCTAGTCTATTGCTAATTTTCATAGTTGTACAAGAGCATTCAGATGGGCCACATGCTGTTCTTTCATTTTTGTCAGCTTATACTCATCTGAGTTATCATTATTTTCACTCTCTGTGTTTTTCTGCCTTTGGGTTTGTCCACACTCACTTCTAATAAAGTGGGGGCTCCAATACCATGCCAAGCAAAGTACAAATAATAGTCAATTTCTAGCAATATCCATTAACCCAAATGTCTTGAAAAAAAAAGGAAAAACAAGCTTAAACTTTGCTTGGGTCATAATTAGTTTAAGACTTATAAACATTTTTCAAATTTGAGAAGACGCAGCATACCAACTTAGAGTAACTCAAAGCAAAGATCAACAAGTAGTTTCAATTTTGTTGCTCATTGAAACTACTTGTTGATCTTTGCTTTGAGTTAGTGCAGGTGGTGGGGTTGGGTTGCAGGGGGTTAGTGCAGGTGGGAGTGCAGTGGTGGGGGTGCAGGGGGTGGGAAGGGAGAGGCGGGGGTGCAGGGGGTCAGTGAAGGGGGGGAGTGCAGGGGTAGGAGTAGTGGGGGTGGACTTCACGGCTAGTAACTGGACTTGTGCATTTCACTTTCACCCACCAAATATATTTGCAGCACTACAAATACAAGTAGTTTGTGGGTTATAAATTTAGCTTTTGTTTTTGTTCTGGACTAAGATTAAAACTCCCATTTTTGTTCTGGGAATTTATTTCAATGTTACTTGTTTGCTTCATTTATTGCTTGTAGTTTGTGGGTTATATTTATGTTGTTTAATTCTGCAAAAAGAATGTGAGAGATTTCATCTGTACTTTAATTATGAGCCGTCCATTTTTTCTCAGCTTGAGGCGCATGTGGAAAAGGTCACTACACAGATGGAAGAGGTGGAGGCAAGGAATTCGACTACTACTTTATTTCCCGACACCGGGATCTATTTTGCATACATATATTTAATCTAGGTAGTTTGTTTAACTGTAGACATTTAGTGTCTATATTTTATCGGCATCTAGCTTATTAGTTTCTAGATTTGCCGATATATATTTTTGTAGAACCCGACTTCTACTTTATTTCCCGACATCGGGATCTCTTTTGTGTACACAAGTTTAATCTATTTCATGTAATTATATAATTATTTACGCAAATTATAATATATATGAAAATCGCATATTTTTGTAATTGAAAAATTGACAATGTGATGCGATGCGGGCTCAGGTTCAATGTATTATTTCGGTGCTGTCGTGCAGTAGGTACAGGTTTAATTATAATATATAATATTATAATACTATTTAACGTAATAAAAAATAAGAACGACGGCTAAACTTCACACAACGACGGCTAAACGGTCGTACAAAGAAACTATTGTTGATGGCTACACATTAAGCAACGTCGGCTTCAACAATGAGCGACTGCTTGTAGCCGTCGCTGAATCACCATTTAACGACGGCTCAAAACCGTCGTTGTCTCCACGTCGGCTTGAAACCGTCGGTGTTGGAAAGGGAACGTCGGCTATTTGAGGCAGTCGGTAAAACGGTCCAGAACAGTCGTTGATGTATCAACGACGGCCCAACCATCGTTATTTTCTTAAACACCGACTATATCTGCAACGTCCGACTAATACCGACGGTTGGCCGTCGTTGATACTTTTACCGACGACTTTATTCACATTAGCGATGGCTTAAAGCCGTCGTTATTATCGTTTATTCTTGTAGTGAGATTAGCTGAAAAGGAAATCATATATCATATATGAATTAAGCATAAATTATGCAAAACATTAGACAAGAATGCATATAGTAGTTTCATCATATGCAGACACTAGACAATGCATATACTTTTTTCCTCTTAGGCATTATTTATGCACAAAAATATAGCAAAACAAAATTTTGACTAAGTGGAATAGTATCTATCTAACTAATTCATCATGAAAATATGAACACTAGTATCGTCAAACTAATTATGTCATATCACTAATTTTTAATATAGTGCTAAACTAGCATAATAATTATCAAAAAGTCACAAACTATCATATAAGAGAAATCTTTAATTTGAAAATTGATAAATATATATGATTGAAATTCTTGTTCTCACATAGGAGAAAGCCAATCATTCACCTGCTTCTTGTGCTGTTGGAGTATGTTGATCAGGGTCTTCCTTAATCGTAGGTTGAGTTTCCATGAAATCTTCAAATTAATCTAGAAAAAGAACACAATAATTTTAATTGAAAGACAAAATAGAAACCTTAGTTGAAAGATTCATTACAATTAATTACATATACATAAATCACATTTCATGTTTTTTTTATGATATTGCCCAAAAACTAAATTTTATATTTATAAGAGATTTAATGTACTTGTATGTTACCTATGATGTACATATGACAAAGACCTAATGTACATGAGTTCCAACTCTAATAAAAGAAATGTATATGAGTTCCAATTAACTTAAAATGATCTCTCTTCTTCAATGCCAAACCTTCATAATAACATTCAAGCACATGGGTGAAATTAGAACTCAGTTTAAAAAGGAATACTTAATATTGTCCTTGAGATTTAATGTACTTGTAGTGTAGCACCGATGTACATGTAGTGTAGCACTGATGTATTTGTCGACACTTGCATTTATAATTTAATAGAACTTATTTTTGTAAGGTGAAGAACTTTTTTTGGGTATTTTTCGGAACTTACATTTATAACTTAATGGAACTTATTTTTGTAAGGTGAAGAATTTTTTTCGGATACTTGTCGGAACTTACATTTATAATTTAATGGAACTTATTTTTATAAGGTGAATAGATAGCACGCTCAATATCTTCCATGTTGATCTAGTTGTCTCATTTCAAGTTCAGAGTTGACTCTTTCATAAACTACAATTTTAAGTTGCAACATCTATTGTGATGCCAATGACAGTAAATTGAAGAACTTCACGTCTAGCCCATTATGCCCTTAATTAAGAATGAAATTTACAAATAACAGAACACTGAAAAAACAAAAATTCCAAACACTACACAACCACAACACAAATTGATCAAGTTCAAAAGATATCTTATAATTAGGAATCCATGAATTTAGAATAGAACGCAAGACTACATATTCCCTTATGTCTAGCATTTTTCTTTCAATCATAGGGTAAATTTTGTCACTATTGTAAATGTATAATGGAAAAGTACACCCACATAAGGGGAAAAGACACGGTAACTAGTTCACACATTAATAAAATCATACTATTTTAAGGGGGAACAAATATTTATTTAACAATATTATATTTATGGTTTGTCACCATCAAAACGGGGAAATTTTTTGTGCATGAACATGTTATGTTTTATGCACATGTTATGTTTTGATGATGAAAATTAATATAATATGTTGTAGCATGAAAGTATGTAACAGTTGCAACAGATGCATGAAGAAAGAAATTGATAAACGAAGACTTTGAAGAAAAGAAGAATCAAGAATGAAGTTCTAGTTTGTAATTTCTTAGAATAGTTACTTTGGATTAAAATGTAATATGCTCTAACTTAGTGATATGCTCTGTGCTAAATGTATAAATATAAAGTTAGTATAATTATTATTTTCTTTGAGTTAAGAAAGTAAATAATTATATTAAAATTATATATCTATATAAAAGGGAAATAGGTTTTCGAAATCAGAAATAAAAAGGGGTTAAGGAAAACGAGTTTTTGAAAAGATTTTAATAAAAATCAGGTTTTGATAAAAACAAGTTTTTGAAAAGATTTTAATAGAAATCAGGATTTGATAAAAACGAGTTTTTGAAAAGATTTTAATAAAAATCAGGTTTTGATAAAAACGTGTTTTAAAAAACAAGATTTTTATAAAATAGAGTTTTACAAAAACATGTTTTCAGATTTTCTAAAAGGATTTGGAAAATACCTTTTAGATATAAACAGGCTTTGAGTTGAAAAGAAAATCTAATATGGAAAACTTATCTTTTTAAGTTTAAAAGATAAAGATAGAAAAAGATAAAGTTTTATCCCTTAAATCAAGGATTAAAAGATAAAGATATTTTTGAAAGATTTTCGTCCAAACCAAGTCCTATAAAAGGGAATCATAATTCACTTTTAAATCTCACGTTTTCAGAGAGAAAAAATCGAGTCTATTAAAAGCTGAAACTATTTCCTCTGGCACTGAGCATAGCACTGAGCGAGTTAGATTTTAGTTACTATTTTACAATTGTAATTGTCCTCTATTTGCTTGACTAAGAAGCACATCATTCAGGATCGTTCTTTATTTGTAACTTTAACATTATAGAGAGTGTCAACACTTAGAGTTAAGTGTTGGGAGTCATTACTAGGGTTAGTAGTGAGGGGAATCTTATTGTATCAAGAGTTTGATATTTTAGGATTCAAAGAAATAAAGAGTTTTGTTTCTTGTGGACGTAGATCTCAAAGGTGAGATTGAACCACGTTATATCCTGTGTTTACGTGTCAAATCTAATATCTTTTAGTTTATTATTCGCAAAAACTTAAAACAGCGATTTACGAGTGTTTGGCACAGTGCCAGGCACTGAGCCACAAAAGGATTTTTGCGAAAATCGATTAGATTTCACCACTCAATTCAACCCCCCCCCTTCTTGAGTGTTCCCTTGGGTTCCAACAAGTGGTATCAGAGCAGGCTATTCTCGTAAGACTCCTATCTAGAGAATAGAAATCATGAACACGCAAGATGACTATCGTGACAGGTATTCCAAGTGTCCTGTTTTCAACGGGAAGGATTATGGATGGTGGAAGACTAGGATGAGGATCTACATTCAAGGTTCTGATTTTGAATACTGGAGAATCATAAAGATCTCTACCTATTCAAGTCAAGATGCCGAAGGAAAGATGATCGACAAGGAGGAAGATCAGTACAATTCTGTTGACTATGGAAAAGCCGAAAAGAATTACAAAGCTATGATTATTCTCCAATCTGGAATTGGACCTGATGAATAATCAAGGATCTCGGCATGTACTACAGCTAAGGAAATCTAGGACACACTTGAATTGGCCCATAAAGGTACAAACGAGGTAAAACAGTCTAGGATTGATTTACTAGTCCAACAATATGATGATTGTCAAAACATGAATGATAATTTTGATAACATGAAAAGGGAAATAAAAAATTTGACCAGGCTAAAAATTGGATTAGAAACAGAATATAAGGAATTACTGAAAGAAAACAAAACTCTGATGAAAAGGATTGACGAGAAAGACTTAGAGATAAACACACTAAAACAAGAAAAGACTCTAGTTGATAATCTCGTAAATATCTCAGTGCCAGTCACTGAGTTCGAAGCTGAAAAATCTAGTCTTGAGGAACAAATTGAAAATTTAAATCACGAATTGAATAAACTTAAAAACTCAAGACAACAATCAGAAATTGTTCCACTCACGTTACCTAGTGATGAAAAGATAAGAGAAGAACTAGATAAAGTTAAAAAGGACTTAGAGATTTCCCGAAAAAGAAGTAGTGATTTGAATACCTCAGTTGAACATTTGGAATCACAACTTTCTATTGCTCGAAAGATGCACGAAAAATGGACCAATGGGATGAATGCTCTAAATTATTTAACTTGCACCACAAACAACAGAACAAAAAAGGATTAGGATATTCTCACCAGCAACCCAGTGTCAGGCTCAGTGCCAGACCCTTCGAAAGAGACTTTCTAAAGAGAAAATACGTGGGGCTTCCTTAATATCTAATTTGCAATTTTTGTGGAAATAATGGTCATCTAATTGACGACTGCAACAAAAAGAAAAATCGAATTGCAAAGAATATTAAACATGTTACTCAAATCAGGGTTAGAAAAGACATTATAGATGCTCAACGTAAGAAAAAGGGACCCAAGCAAATATGGGTTCCTAAAACTAACAAGTGATTCGTGGGCAGGTAAACGTGAGAGGAAGCAACCTATGGTATCTCGACAGTGGTTGCTCAAGACATATGACAGGTGACAAATCACAATTCCTCTCACTAGTAGCCCACAATGGAGGGTGTGTTACATTTGGCGACAACAAAAAGGGAGAGATCATTGGAATTGGCAACGTTGGCAAATCTCTAACACACTCCATCGAGAATGTTATGTTGGTAAATGGACTGAAACACAACTTGTTAAGTATATCACAACTGTGTGATAAAGGTAATGTTGTTGAATTTGGAGCAAACTTGTGCCAAATCTTGAATGAGAAAACTAGGGAAGTAATATTGGAAGGTAAAAGATTAAACAATGTATATATAATTTGTCTAGATACCTTACCAAATGATAAAATTATGCATGAGTGCCCTACAAGATAATCCACTGATGTGTTCATTATTCATCGATTATTTACTCTAATCCCCTTAGTTTTGATAGTCGATTTGGGCTCTTTCGAGCTCTTTTCTTGTGGATTTGATGTGTTTGTAGTTCTTGTCGTGTTTTGCAGGTTTTGATGCGGATTTGGTACTTTGCACCTTTATCGGAGTCGCAACACGGAAGTCTAGCAGTCACACAAGGTCCAAGGCGTATCCGGAAGACCGAATGAGCGTTTTGGTTGGATTCCACGAAGAAAAAGACGAGGAAACACCTTCGCCCGGTCGACCGGGCGGAGTGGCCCGACCGGGCGAAGTTTCATACTTAGCCACCAGCAGCGTTCGAAGAAGAAACCGCTTACGCGCCCGACCGGGCGAACTTCAACACTTGGGATTTTTCATCCTTTATTTCGCCCGGTCAACCGGGCGATTAGACGAAGAAAAACGCTTACGCGCCCGACCGGGAGGATTTCGCCCGGTTGACCGGGCGGAATTTTTCCTTCGTCGTAAGTCTGCGATCACCGTCGCCCGACCGGGCGGACTCTCAGGACGCGATTTTTCGGGTTTTTTAGCCGGTTTTGTATTTAGTATAAATAGGTTTTTAGTATTTTCGTTAAACCTATCTTATTTTCTACGTTTTTTAGGGCTAAACACTTAGTTTATTCTCTCTAGTTTTGTTGAACTTTTACATTGGAAGATTATATAGATCGTCGATTTCCTTTTCCATCGTTCTTCAATCATTTGGTATTCTTCTCTACTTAGTTTAATTTCATGAATTCTTTTACTTTGATTATGTTTATCGTTTTCAATATCATCATGAGTGAGTAGTCTATTTCTAGGGTTTAGAGAGGGAAGCCATGTTTATACCTTTTTGATTGTGATTTGATGTTCTTCAATAATTGGATTGAATTAGAATAATTCCTATTGATTTGTTATACTTGTTTAATTCATGTAATTGCGCAATATCATGAGTTATGTTTAGCTAATAAGAATTAGAATCGAAAGATCATATTCATTAGAGGCTTGTTACAATAGGTAGATTTGATTATGTTGAGCGACCGTACTGGCATATGTTAATCTAGGAGTTGTTAATGCCTGACCAAGGATTAGCGAAATACTTCATTTATTCGAACCTCAATCCAAGTGTTGTTGAACTATATTATATTGATTAATCTGGTATAAGCATGGTGGACCGATCGATTGCCCTAGGTTTTTAATTATTTGATAAATTCCCATTTTTCTGCGTTCTAGTTTACTCTAGCTTAGTTATTAATTCCTCAATTATTTTCCTCTCTGGAAGTAGTTAGATAATTGAACATAAATCTGTAGAACTCCTCTCCCTGTGGATCGACCCGTATTTGCCAGTTTCTGCTAAACAGACACCGTGCACTTGCGGTATATTTTAAAACACATCATCCACTACTTTGGCATAAAAGACTTGGACATGTTAGCTCTAGACTGCTTAACAAATTGAGAAAAATGGATTTAGTAGATGGCCTACCATCCATAAACTTTGATTGGGAAACAATTTGTAAGGCATGTGGTAGATGCAAACATGTTCGATCATCTTTTAAGTCAAAGACATTTGTTAGCACCTCTAAACCCTTGGAACTAATCCACATGGATCTTTGTGGCCCAATGCGTGTAAGGAGTAGAGGTGGTAGCAAATATGTGTTAGTACTTGTTGATGACTTCTCTAGATTTGTTTGGACATTATTCATTGGTGGGAAAGATGAAACATTTGATGTTTTTCTTGTTCACATTCGAAAAGTTCAAAATCAAACAAATTGTAAATTGCTGTCTGTCCGTACTGATCATGGCACTGAGTTTGAAAATACAGATTTCGAGAAATTTTGTAATGACAATGGAATTGATCATAATTTCTCTGCACCAAGAACACCACAACAGAATGGAGTTGTAGAAAGGATGAATCGCACTTTAGAAGACATGTCTCGAACCATGCTTCTACATAGTGGCTTACCTAGAAGCTTTTGGGCCGAGGCAGTAAGTACTGCATGCTATATATGTAACAGAACTAAAGTACGATCCATCTTGAATAAAACTCCATATAAACTCATCAAAGGTAGGAAACCAAATATCTCTCACTTAAGATGTTTTGGATGTACTTGTTATGCTCACAACAATGGCAAGGATAATTTGGGTAAGTTTGATCCAAGAAGTGATGAAGCAGTGTTCATTGGTTACTCTTCTCTATAGCTTTCTGATTAATTATTTGACTATTTTTGCTGTCTCATTGGAACTTCAAGTTCCAATTGAGGCCATCTCACTGCACATTTTTCTTTGTTTCTTTTATGCCCAGGTCTAAAAGAACAGGTTCTCCAGTTCAGACTGATCCTGATCTTGAGAAAACCATCCGGCAGCTCAAGAAGACACAAAAGAAGAAAAAGCAGTCTGCTAATCAGAAAAAAGCCACGGAAGAACCAACTGAACCAATTATGCCTCCTAAGGAGCTGAAATCTTATGGGGTACCTTCTCCTGGCAATGTTCCCACAGGCCCTACTATGCCTGATATACAAGCAGTCAACTTCGAAATCAAGCCTGGCCTCATCAACATGATCCAGTAGAATCAATTTGGTGGCCATCCATCTGAAGACCCTGCAAATCATTTACAACGGTTTCAACAGCTTTGTCGTACCGTTAAGCACCAAGGGGTCACTCCTGATCAGTTGAAGGTTATGGTCTTTGAATTTTCACTAAAGGACAAGGCATAGAAGTGGCTGAATGATGTTAATGAAACTGAGTGGAGTGCTATATCTGAAGCATTCCTGAAAGAGTACTACCCTCCCACCAAAACTGCAGAAATAAGACACAAGCTTGCCACCTTCCAACAAGAACCTGATGAAACATTGAAGGAAGCATGGAATAGATTTAAGGATCTGCAGAGAGAATGCCCACACCACAATCTGGATAAGTGGTTCATCACCCAAGCATTCTACAATGGTCTACAACCTCATATCAAGAGCACGATTGATTCATCTGCAGGGGGTGTCTTCCTAGATAAGGGGGTAGATGAAGGATACGATTTTCTGGCCAACTTAGCAGCAAATGATCATAGCTCCTCAAGGACTACTACCAAGAAGAAGTTGGATGCTGATGCATATGCTTTGTTGTCCTCACAAGTAGCACAGTTGAGCATGAAGATGGACTCATTGAAATCTTCGCAGTCCACTACTCCTCCCATGAGTATTAATGCGATGTCCTCCATGGCTCCTATTACTTCCTCCTTTTGTGAAGTGTGTGGTATTCAAGGCCACTTTGGTCATGATTGTTCCTACAGTCAACCTGATCCGAACCAGATGGAGCATGCCAATGCTTTTCAGCAGAGACCACACAACCCCTATTCTAACACTTACAACCCAGGTTGGAGAGATCACCCCAATTTCTCCTATAAGAGCAACAATGTCCAAAATCCTCAACCTCCACCACAATCTTCCTACCAACCACCACATCAAAACCCACCACAACATGCTGCTAGACCACCATATTATCAAGGGGCTCCTCAGAACCCCCCTCCTGGTTTCAATAGGCCTTCACCCCAAGGCTTTCAGCAGCAAGCTCCTCTTAATAACATGAGGAGAGCATCAAGGAAAATGATCTAATGAAAATGATGGTTTCTATGCAGAAAAATCATGAGGAGAGCATCAAGGAGCTGAAGAACACCACCAAGCATTTGGAGACTCAACTTGCTCAGGTGGCTGGAAACAATGCACAAAGGCAACCAGGTCATCTGCCGGGCAACCAATTCCTAAAGAAACCGCTAATGCTGTCACTCTTCGAAGCGGTACACAATATGATGCCCCACCTATGCCTACTGATGATTCAATACCTCCAGTTCAGAATGATGCTGTGGATGACAATGAAGGTGAGGATAGCTCCAGAACTGAAGTTGAGCGCGGGAAAGTGGATGACGCAGAGAAACGCAAGGAGAAGGTTACTGATTCTCCTACTCCACCACTACCTTTCCCCCATAGGATGCAAAAATCAAAGGTCGATCAACAACTTGGTAAATTTATGTCTATGGTCAAAAATCTTGAGGTAACAGTTCCTTTCACTGATTTAATTTCTCAAGTACCTGTGTATGCCAAGTTTCTGAAAGATATGATAACTAAAAAGAAAGATTTTGGTGGGATAGATAGGGTTGCTTTAACTGAAGAATGCAGTGCTGTTCTGCAAAATAAAATCCCACCTAAATTAAAAGATCCTGGTAGTTTTTCCATCCCTTGTTTATAGATAAGGCTTTGTGTGATCTAGGTGCTAGTGTGTCTGTTATGCCTTTATCTGTCTGTAATAAACTGAACTTGGGTGCTTTAAAGTGCACACAGATTACTTTACAGATGGCTGATCGATCTGTGAAGTATCCTTTGGGTATTTTAGAGGATGTCCCTGTTAGAGTTGGAAAATTTTATATTCCTGTGGACTTTGTAGTACTTGATATGGAAGAAGATAGTCAAATTCCCATTATTTTGGGTAGACCTTTTCTATGTACTGCTGGTGCTGTTATTGATGTAAAATCTGGCTCTCTGACTTTGAGTGTTGGTGATGATACTATTACTTTTAAGTTAACCAATGCTATTAAGTCCCCTATGCTTGAGCACACATGTTGCAGGATTGACATACTCGATGAGATCTCTGGAGTTAGTTTTTCACAATTTCTGTCTGATGAATTATTGGAGACAAGTCTTGATCTCACTGATGATCTTGACATTGCTACGGTAGCAGATTGTAAGGTAATGGAGACTATTTGCTCTACTTCCGAACCACAGGTAAAGAAGTTAGAACTTAAACCTTTACCTTCTCATCTCAAATATGCATTTCTTGATGATGCTGAGGAATGTCCTGTGATTGTCAGTACTAAACTCACAGATAGCCAGCTTTCACAACTTCTTACAGTGCTTCGCATGCACAAGAAGGCTATTGGGTATAGTATTGATGATCTAAAGGGCATTAGTCCTGATTTCTGCATGCATAGAATTAATTTGGAAGAAAATCACCGCCCTTGCATACAACCTCAAAGACGTTTGAATCCTAATATGCAAGAGGTTGTGAAAAAGGAAATTATGAAACTACTTGACGCGGGCATCATCTACCCCATCTCAGATTCTAAGTGGGTGAGCCCGGTTCAAGTTGTTCCTAAAAAGGGGGGGACTACTGTTGTTAAGAATGATAAGGATGAACTAATTCCTACTCGTACTGTTACAGGTTGGCGGATGTGTATTGACTATCGCAGATTAAACATTGCCACTCTGAAAGATCATTTCCCTCTCCCTTTTATTGATCAGATGTTAGAAAGATTAGCAAAACATAACTTTTTCTGTTATTTGGATGGATATTCAGGTTTCTTTCAGATTCCCATTCACCCAGCTGATCAGGAGAAGACGACGTTCACTTGCCCCTATGGCACTTTTGCATATCGCAGAATGCCATTTGGTTTGTGCAACGCCCCTGCCACATTTCAGAGATGTATGATGGCCATTTTTTCTGATTTCATTGAAAATATCATGGAGGTATTTATGGATGATTTTAGTGTTTATGGTTCTGACTTTGATGTGTGTTTGCATAATCTCTCTCAAATTCTGAAACGTTGTTCTGAGGTTAATCTGGTTCTTAATTGGGAAAAGTGCCACTTTATGGTGAATGATGGAGTGGTACTTGGACATCTCATATCTGAGCGTGGCATCCAGGTGGACAGAGCAAAAATTGAGGTGATTGAGAAACTTCCTCCTCCTGTGAATGTCAAGGGAGTGAGAAGTTTTCTGGGTCACGCGGGTTTTTATCGCAGATTTATAAAAGACTTTTCAAAAATTGCGAAACCCCTTACTCAATTGTTGCTCAAGGATGCCACTTTGATTTTACTGATGCGTGTGTGGAGTCTTTTGACAGGATTAAGGAAGCATTGATCACTGCCCCTATCATACAACCTCCAGACTGGAGTCTTCCTTTCGAGATCATGTGTGATGCTAGCGATTATGCGGTTGGTGCTGTGCTTGGTCAACGGAAAAACAAAGTCCTCCATGCCATCTACTATGCCAGCAAGACCTTAGATGAGGCCCAGGTCAACTATGCTACTACAGAGAAAGAATTGTTAGCCATTGTGTATGCTCTTGACAAGTTTCGACCTACCTCATAGGTTCGAAAGTGATTGTTCATACTGACCATGCTGCGCTAAAGTATCTCTTGGCCAAGAAGGAGGCCAAACCACGACTTATACGATGGATATTGTTACTACAAGAGTTTGATCTGGAGATCCGTGACAAGAAGGGTGCTGAGAATGTAGTTGCAGATCATCTCTCCCGGTTGAGGTTTGAGTCAAGTGCTGACGGTCCCATAGATGATGCTTTTCCAGATGACCATCTTTTCGCTGTGTCTACTCAATCTCCATGGTATGCTGATTTTGCTAATTATTGTGTTAGTGGTTCTCATCCTCCTGATTTGACATACCAACAGCGCAAGAAGTTCCATCACGATGCCAAGCATTATTTTTGGGATGACCCCTCTTATACAAGAAGTGTTCAGATGGCTTGTTCCGACGATGTATAGCTGATTGGGAGATAGTTGGCATTCTCCAACATTGTCATAGTATGCCTTGCAGTGGACATCTGGGCTCACAAGCCACCGCTTATAGAGTTCTCCAGAGTGGTTTTTATTGGCCTACCATTTTTAAAGATGCTCGTGTTTTTTGTCTCTCTTGTGATGAATGTCAACGAACGGGTAATATTTCAAAGAGGCAGGAGATGCCCCAGATGGGTATTTTGGAGATTGAACCCTTTGATGTATGGGGTATTGATTTCATGGGACCTTTCCCTTCTTCTTGTGGGAACAGGTATATCTTGGTTGCTGTGGACTATGTGACTAAGTGGGTTGAAGCTGTGGCTTCCATTACCAATGATTCTAAGGTAGTCATGAAGCTCTTCAAGAAGGTCATTTTCCCTCGATTCGGAGTCCCGAGAGTCTTGATCAGTGATGGGGGATCTCACTTTCACCAGCGCACTTTCAAAGCTTTACTGAAGAGATATGGAGTCACTCACAAAGTTGGTTTAGCCTATCATCCTCAGACTAGTGGTCAAGTTGAAGTCTCCAATCGTCAGATCAAGCGCATTTTGGAGAAGGTAGTCAACAGGTCAAGGAAGGATTGGTCACAAAAATTGGATGATACTCTGTGGGCTCTGAGAACTGCTTTTAAGACACCTCTAGGAACCACCCCATATCGATTAGTCTATGGCAAAGCTTGTCATTTACCAGTTGAAATGGAGTATCTCTCAGCTTGGGCAGTTAAAGAAATTAATTTGGATTTGGAGGCTGCAGGGGAAGCAAGACTTCTTCAACTGAATGAGTTAGATGAGCTTCGACTGGAAGCATATGAAAACCACAAACTCTACAAGGAGCAAACCAAACGATTTCATGACAAGATGATTGTAAAGCGGGAGTTTCATGTTGGTGACAAAGTCCTATTATACAACTCTAGACTGAGGCTTTTTCCTGGAAAGCTTAAGTCAAAATGGTCTGGACCTTTTGTCGTCACTGACGTGAAACACATGGAGCTATTGAAGTGGCCAATGCAGCTGGAACGAAGTTCAAAGTGAATGGGCAGCGTCTGAAACTGTACCATGAGGGCGCCTTCATGGCCAAGTAGAGGTCATGTACCTAGACACTCCTGATTTTGAGAAGAGGTACTAAGGTCGTGCGGGACCATCTAAACCAGCGCTTTGCGGGAGGCAACCCGTCTTTTCTTTTCTTCTTTGTTAGTTTCGGATTTTGTTTTCTTTGATTTTTTTTTGTAGTTTACTTTCTTAGTGTGGTGAGGAGAGTATGCTGATATTTGGACGAGTTAGTGTGTGCAGGAGGCAAATTTACGACTTGGAAATTTTGACGAAAAACGCGAAAAATTGAAATGCCCGGTCAACGGGCGAGCTCGCCCGACCGGGCGCGAACCACTTTTTCAGCAGAGTGAAGAAAACGAGAGAAAAAAGTAACGTAGTTTTCGCCCGGTCGACCGGGCGAAGCCGCCCGACCGGGCGCGCAAGCGTGTTTTGGGATTCCATTGCCCGGTCAACCGGGCGAAACGAAAGTTAAAAATCTGGAAATCGCCCGACCGGGCGGAATTTCTTCTTTCGCAAACGCCCAGTTTCGAGAAAAAATGCAAAAAAATACTGAGAAAAACTTTTCGCCCGGTCGACCGGGCGGGTCGGCCCGACCGGGTGAAATCCCCCGACAGCTTTTCTTAACCCTCGAATTCACCTTCCTTTTCATTCTTTCTTTTTCCTTCTCTCACAAACTTCATCTTCCCAAACCCTTGTTTTCTCTCTCCTCACTACCTCCATCTCCATACCTTCTCCTACCTCTCTTCTCTCACCAATCTCATCCCTTCCTTCAAATTTTCTTCACTTTTCTTCATCTTTCTCACAAAAACAAAAGAAAAATTCAGAAAATCTCCATCTTTTCTCTCTCTCACTTCCATTCCTTCCTATCAAATTCAAGCATGTCAAGGCCAAGCAAGAGGCGCAAAATTCACGAGGGAATCAAGCACTCGCATCCCACCGGATTCCAACTTCCCCGAGGTAATCTTCAAATCTCTAGAACAAAAAGAAAAATTTCAGAAATTGAAACATAGAAATATTGTTCCTACTAGATTTGTTGATTCGCAATCTCTACATACATTGGGAATATTTAATGATACAAAGACTTTATTTGAGAAATTGGGTTTGGGTACTATGTTTGGCATGTTTTTCTGGACCTATAGGCACCTAACCCTCGAATTTCTGAGTTCCCTAGAAGTAGGGAATAAAAATCAGGTGCTTCATTTTCGCCTCATGAATGAGGATAGGGAATTAACATTGAGCCAACTAGCTGCTATCTTTGGCCTACCCCTAACTGGGGAACATCGTCACCCCCAGAACTTGCATAACACACTTTGGAGCGGCTTTACGGTGAAATGAGGTCAACACCAACATTATGTCTGCGATCATTTGCACTTTCCCAGTCTTCGCTACTTGCAGCGATTTCTGGGATGTACACTTTTTGGGAGCTGAGCCCCACTCCTGTCAAAAACAGGAGATTTTTCTGATGGGAGCTATTTGTTTCCCGAGCTTGACTATGCTTTGTGCCTGCCATATTTGTTTGTCTCCCAGCTCAAACGGACCGCCACTAGCTTGCCTGCCCAATTTGAGGATGGTAGTGTCAGGGACAACCTATTGTTGTAGGTGGACTTATAACTGCTATTGCTGTTCACTTTGGTTTTGTCCACGTTAACAATGCAGTAGTTGGCCCTGAGAAGGATCGATATGATCAAGCTAAGTGGATCACTGCCCAGTCGGCCAACAAGTTTAGGTGGTACATTGCCAAGAAGGAGTCCATCCTTCTTCCTGACGGCCCAGACCCGCCTTGAGCCTGGAGTAGGTTCCTACCTACTTCCTTTGCGGGGTCAGGAGCCCATTGCTCGACGACCCTTGAGGACCTACCATAGGCAGTCGGCGGGGGAAGCCTCTTCCTCCGCTCCTGAAGACCCTATGATGGCCGCCCTTACTCGCATCGAGCAGGGACAGCAGTCCCTTACCTCACAGATGGGCCGTCTTGAGTTGGGTCAGGCCACCATTCAGACCCACCTGACCTCCTTGGACACACGGTTGACCACCGTGGAGTCCGACATGCACCATGCCCTCTACCCATCTACCATGACTATTACCACCAGGGGCTTATCGCCCATGACCATACCCATCCGTCTTGGTATACGCCACACGTACCTGACCCCACTGACCATATGGGGGAGGATGCCTTTGGCAATGCTGTTTTTGGTGCTGCAGGTACTTCTGGAGGCGGTTTTACTGCTGATATGTCTGACGATGAGACATGAGTCCTCTCTTCTTCCCTCTTGCTGCAATGAGGTCATTGCCGAGTTCAGCTTGGGGGAGATTTGCTGTAAGTACACCCTCTCTTTTTATTGCTTTTTAGTGTAGTCAGTTTAGTTAGTGTGTTTGTTATAGTTTAGTTTCATTGCTTTAAAAAAAAAAAAAAAAAAAAAAAATCATATATTGCTGAAAAAAATACCAAAAATACGAATTGACTGGATTGGTATGATTGCTTCCCTGTGCCCCATGATATTCTTTGAAAATGTATTTGGGCTCTTTATCTGGATAGTTGGGTACTTGTGATTGTGATGCTGGAATGTGAACTCTAAAGGCCATGACCCTCAATGAGTTTTGATAATAAAGCGCTTATCTTGACTGCATACTTGATCTGGTTAGACTGTGAGGATTCATTTTGCCAATGGATTCATTTCTATATCCATTCTGTTTTCTTGTGTGTTAGTTCCTCATTAGCTGACTGATCTTGACTTTGACATCGTACGCATTGAGATCTGATGACTTGTGGCAATTGCTGTGATAGAGGCGTTCTTTTGTCTGCTTTTTGAGCCTTAAAGTGATTTTCATGATATACTTTTATCCTCCTTAGCCCTGCTGAGCCTAATGACTTGTTCATGTTACTTAACCTCATTACATGCCCATGACCTCTGTTTTGATACTAATCCCAAGCCTAGCTTGGGGGAGCATATGGTTGAGTTAGCATCTGAGATAGTTTTTATGAGTTACTTTGGATGGAAACGATTGTCTTAAGGTACAAAATTGAGAAAAAAAAAGAATGAGCAAAATGAAATACATGTGATTATGGGATTGAAAAAAAAATGCAAAGAGAAAGAAAAAGAAGAAACGAACAAAAAAATCAAAAATTCTTTCTTTTCCAAGTGCTTGCAAAGAAAAAAAATTCAATCACGCTGTTCCTAGAATGAGTTCATTGCAAATTTGGTGATTTATAGAATTGGGAAACTATTATTGGCTATATCCAGGTGGATACTTCTAATAACTTGTGCTCCCCTATTCTTGGTTTTCTCCACCACATTTCCCATACATAATCCATACCCATACCTAAGCCCCATTACAACCCCGAAAAAGTCCTCTTGAGCTTGCGCTTATATTGTCTATCGGATTGATGTGGTCAGTTTGTCAAAGTTAAAGAGTACGTTCGCTACTTGAGTCGACATGATTAGGTTGAGTGACATTATCACCTTTCTAAACACATGAGAGTGTGAGTGGGAAGGGTCATTATGGTTGGGATGGTGAGCGATCGGGCACATCTTTTGCCTGCCACAAAATGTCGAGAGGAGTGACACCCCAGTGAGTACCTTTTCAAGATTTGTACGTCATATAAGGCAGCTGCATTGGATTGGTTATTTGGGTGATTGGTAACTAGAGTGATCTGAACAGTTGAACTTGAATTGTGCCTGCTTGAATGATTTGTGAGCCTTATAAAAAAATTTTGATCTCTGTTTTCATATTTGAAGGGGTGAGGCAATCATATTCTTGTTCATGTCATGGTTTTGCTTAGGGACAAGCAAAAGGTTAGCTTGGGGGATTTTGATGTGTTCATTATTCATCGATTATTTACTCTAATCCCCTTAGTTTTGATAGTCGATTTGGGCTCTTTCGAGCTCTTTTCTTGTGGATTTGATGTGTTTGTAGTTCTTGTCGTGTTTTGCAGGTTTTGATGCGGATTTGGTACTTTGCACTTTATCGGAGTCGCAACACGGAAGTCTAGCAGTCACACAAGGTCCAAGGCGTATCCGGAAGACCGAATGAGCGTTTTGGTTGGATTCCACGAAGAAAAAGACGAGGAACACCTTCGCCCGGTCGACCGGGCGAGTGGCCCGACCGGGCGAAGTTTCATACTTAGCCACCAGCAGCGTTCGAAGAAGAAACCGCTTACGCGCCCGACCGGGCGAACTTCAACACTTGGGATTTTTCATCCTTTATTTCGCCCGGTCAACCGGGCGATTAGACGAAGAAAAACGCTTACGCGCCCGACCGGGCGGAATTTTTCCTTCGTCGTAAGTCTGCGATCACCGTCGCCCGACCGGGCGGATTTCGCCCGGTCGACCGGGTGGACTCTCAGGACGCGATTTTTCGGGTTTTTTAGCCGGTTTTGTATTTAGTATAAATAGGTTTTTAGTATTTTCGTTAAACCTATCTTATTTTCTACGTTTTTAGGGCTAAACACTTAGTTTATTCTCTCTAGTTTTGTTGAACTTTTACATTGGAAGATTATATAGATCGTCGATTTCCTTTTCCATCGTTCTTCAATCATTTGGTATTCTTCTCTACTTAGTTTAATTTCATGAATTCTTTTACTTTGATTATGTTTATCGTTTTCAATATCATCATGAGTGAGTAGTCTATTAATTTCTAGGGTTTAGAGAAGGAAGCCATGTTTATACCTTTTTGATTGTGATTTGATGTTCTTCAATAATTGGATTGAATTAGAATAATTCCTATTGATTTGTTATACTTGTTTAATTCATGTAATTGCGCAATATCATGAGTTATGTTTAGCTAATAAGAATTAGAATCGAAAGATCATATTCATTAGAGGCTTGTTACAATAGGTAGATTTGATTATGTTGAGCGACCGTACTGGCATATGTTAATCTAGGAGTTGTTAATGCCTGACCAAGGATTAGCGAAATACTTCATTTATTCGAACCTCAATCCAAGTGTTGTTGAACTATATTATATTGATTAATCTGGTATAAGCATGGTGGACCGATCGATTGCCCTAGGTTTTTAATTATTTGATAAATTCCCATTTTTCTGCGTTCTAGTTTACTCTAGCTTAGTTATTAATTCCTCAATTATTTTTCCTCTCTGGAAGTAGTTAGATAATTGAACATAAATCTGTAGAACTCCTCTCCCTGTGGATCGACCCGTATTTGCCAGTTTCTGCTAAACAGACACCGTGCACTTGCGGTATATTTTAAAACACATCATCCACTACTTTGGCATAAAAGACTTGGACATGTTAGCTCTAGACTGCTTAACAAATTGAGAAAAATGGATTTAGTAGATGGCCTACCATCCATAAACTTTGATTGGGAAACAATTTGTAAGGCATGTGGTAGATGCAAACATGTTCGATCATCTTTTAAGTCAAAGACATTTGTTAGCACCTCTAAACCCTTGGAACTAATCCACATGGATCTTTGTGGCCCAATGCGTGTAAGGAGTAGAGGTGGTAGCAAATATGTGTTAGTACTTGTTGATGATTTTCTAGATTTGTTTGGACATTATTCATTGGTGGGAAAGATGAAACATTTGATGTTTTTCTTGTTCACATTCGAAAAGTTCAAAATCAAACAAATTGTAAATTGCTGTCTGTCCGTACTGATCATGGCACTGAGTTTGAAAATACAGATTTCGAGAAATTTTGTAATGACAATGGAATTGATCATAATTTCTCTGCACCAAGAACACCACAACAGAATGGAGTTGTAGAAAGGATGAATCGCACTTTAGAAGACATGTCTCGAACCATGCTTCTACATAGTGGCTTACCTAGAAGTTTTGGGCCGAGGCAGTAAGTACTGCATGCTATATATGTAACAGAACTAAAGTACGATCCATCTTGAATAAAACTCCATATAAACTCATCAAAGGTAGGAAACCAAATATCTCTCACTTAAGATGTTTTGGATGTACTTGTTATGCTTCACAACAATGGCAAGGATAATTTGGGTAAGTTTGATCCAAGAAGTGATGAAGCAGTGTTCATTGGTTACTCTTCTCATAGCAAAGCATATAAAGTCTACAACAAAAGGACAATGCGTATGGAGGAGAGTGTCCATGTCATATTTGATGAATCTGATAAAACTTTACAAGATGTGCAGATAGATGATGATGAAGAGTTCTCTATTGGACTGATTAGAGAGTCATGAGACAAAAGACATGATGAGAAACAAAATGAAACAAGTTCTGAGGCTCAGAGCATGGCACAGTTTGAAGAACAAAACAACTGCGACGAACGTGAAAAGGATGCAGAAGAGATAACTGAAACTATTGAAGAAGAAGTGTTGGCAGAACCAACAGAAGCTGAAGGAAACGAAAACAACAGTGAACACTCAGAGCATGGCACTGAGCCACAGAACTCAATTTTCACTCCGAAGAAGTGGAAACACCAAGGATCACATCCTACTGACCTAATACTCACAGACATATCAAAGGGAGTTCAAACTCGCTCATCTCTTCATAACTTTTGTGCTTTCAATGCTTTTATACCTGAAATTAGAACCGTTAATTATAAATTGCATTGACTGACCTGATTGGATTTTGGCTATGCAGGATGAGTTGAATCAATTCAAAAGAAACGAAGTTTGGCATTTAGAACCTCGTCCCACTCATCAATCAGTAATTGGAACTAAATGGGTTTTTAGAAACAAAGTGGATGTTAGTGGGATGATTGTTCGAAATAAAGCCGACTAGTGTGCCAAGGCTTTAACCAACAAGAGGGAATTGATTAGATGAGACCTTTGCCCCTGTAGCCCTTAGAAGCTATTCGAATTTTGATATCCTTTGCAGCTTTTAAAATATTAAACTTTTTCAAATGGATGTCAAAACTGCATTCTTAAACGGGTACTTAAAGAAACAGTGTATGTGAACAACCTCCTGGCTTTATTGATCAAAATTTTCCTAACATGTTTAAAACTGATAAGGCACTTTATGGTTTAAAGCAAGCTCCTAGAGCTTGGTATGAACGCCTATCTATCTTTTTAATGGAAAATGGTTTAAACGAGGTTCAGTAGATAGGACATTGTTTCTGAAAAGTAAGGGGGAAGAATTGCTAGTTGTTCAAATTTATGTCGGTGATATTATTTTTGGAGCAACTACAGAATTATTATGTCATTATTTTGCTGAACTAATGAAAAGTGAATTTGAAATGTCTATGATGGGAGAATTAAGTTTCTTCCTAGGTTTACAAATCAAGCAACTGGATAATGGCATCATGATACATCAACAGAAATATGTGAAGGAACTATTGAAGAAGTATGGTATGGAAGACTCAAAGACTTATCCTAAACCTGTACCTACTGCACTTAAGTTAGATTTGGACGAAAATGGTAAGAAAGTAGATGAAACAATCTACCGAGGTATGATAGGTTCTCTTCTTTATTTAACTTCCAGTCGACCAGACATTCTTCACAGTGTATGTCTCTGCGCCAGATTTTAATCATGTCCAAAGGAGTCTCACTTCAAAGCTGTCAAACGAATCCTTAGATACTTAAGAGGCACTAATAACCTATATCTATGGTATCCTAAAGGAGGAAACTTTGACTTGATTGGTTTTTCTGATGCAGATTGTGCAGGATTTTTAGTAGATAGAAAAAGTACCTCTGGAACAGCCACTTTCTTAGGCCCTTGCTTAATCTCATGGGCATCCAAAAAGCAAAATTCCGTGGCTCTTTCCACTGCAGAAGCTGAATATGTTGCAGTCGCGTCTTTTTGTGCACAGGTATTATGGGTAAGACAACAACTTGAGATTTTGGTGTTTTGATTGATAATGTGCCCATTATGTGTGAAATACAAGTGCCATAAACATCTCTAAAAATCCTGTTCACCATTCACGTACAAAGCATATAGAAATCATATATCATTTTTTACGTGATCATGTAGAAAAAGGTAATATAGCTCTTGAATTTATTTGTACTGAAGACCAAATAGCTGATATTTTCACTAAACCACTTGCTCGTGAAAGATTTGAAAAACTTAGATTAGCCTTGGGGTTGATTTCTAGTGCCTAGTTGATTTATGTGCTTATTTGATCCCTTTACATGCTCATGAGTTCGAAAGATTATACCTACACTAAGTCAGATGTTTTGATTTAATTCAAGACTCCTGAAAAGGCTATTGATGCTGTCCTGATACTGACACCTAAGTTGCTTCAGAAAAAATTCCAGGAAAAACTCCAACAAAAGTATCACATTTTCGAAAATCTCTATTGATGTTGCTTTGATAAAACTAAAATAATTTCAAAAATTGTTTTTGAAAATTTTTCGAAAAATTATGCAAGGCATTACAATTAGAAGAGATAAGTGGACTACAACCTAAACTCACAACCAAATAACCCAACCCCCACCACCCTCTTCGTTTCAAAATAAACCCAACCCCCACTAACTCTACCTACCCGGTTCCTTGCACTCTCTCTCTAACCCTAAAAATTTTCCATCTTCTTCTTCCTCAAACTCAACCATCACCCATGGGAAGGAAAACGGTGGCTCACCGCCGGCGTTTTCTCAAGAAAAACGCTGCTCCACCGACTCCCTCTCCAACCCCAACACCCCCGTCCTCTCCTCTGAAAATTCCGACACCTCCACCATAACCTTCACCTCCTCCGTCTCCTCCTCCACCGCCTCTACAGCCGTCACCACCACCTTCTCCACCAAAACCCACCTTCTCCAAACGTCGTTTCAAAACCTTTGCCTTTAAAAAACTCCACCACAAAAAGCCCTTCCACCACCAATCCGAAACCGCGCAAACCGGTTACGAGATCTGCGCATTTTCCGGCATCCAAGTCCACTTCCGCTGCTACCTCCGACGCGTCTCCATCGCGAAAACGGAAGGCGTCCACTTCCGGTAAGTCCTCTGTTAAAAAACCGAAAGAATCTTCTGTCAAAATTTTATCCGGTCGTGTTTTTCCCACTGATTGGGTTAAACAACCGGAATTTAAGTTTTTCTTGGATGCTTTATAATCACAAGGCTGGGTAAAATTGATGGATTATACTGCTGGGGTGTATGAAAACGAAATTGCTGAATTTTATCAGAATCTTGCTGTGAATGAGGATTTGGTACTATGATAACTCTCACTGTAACTGAACTGGCTCAAATTTTGGGAGTACCTTCGAGTGGATTTTCAGATTTACCCTACCAATCCTGGCCGTTGCTGTTTGGGATTGACAACGCCACTATTAGCCGTACCTTATCTGACCAGCCTTTACCCCACGCCCAAATTTTTTCTGTTTCACGCCTATCAGCCCCACATAAGCTACTACGAAATTTGATTACCAAGTCTATTTTGCCCCGCATTGAAAACCGAGGCGAGTGTCTCATAATGGATCAGGTCTTGCTGTGGTTGATGATTCATGACATTCCTATCAGCCTTCCTCACCTTATGCTTCTCCATATGAAAAACCTCTCTCAATCCTCTTTGTACTACCCTTATGGTTTATGGCTTACTAAGGTCTTTGAGGCCTTTGATGTGATTTGTCCACACACTAAGGGGGTCACCTGTACTGATGTTATGAGTGCTGGGATGCTCAACAAGATGGACTTGTGTGTTCTGAATGGTGAATTGGTCCAGAAGGATTTTCGGGGATGTGTTCCTAAGGAGGCTTGCGTAGGTTGTTTGAAACTCGGGGAAGAGGTGCGCGAGATGCGGAGACAGTTGCAGCAAATTTCAGCCCGTCAACGTGCCAGTGACACCATTGCTGCACAAAGACACCGCCAGCTCATGTCAAAACCCTAAACCTTCATAGTCCTCCTTTGAACTTTTGATGATGCTTTGTAGTTTTTTTTTGGATAACTTGTAGTTTTTGTTAAACTATTTTGGTACTTTTGGATGTTTTTTGGATATTTCTGATGATTGTGAAATGGTGTGTGGTTGTAGCACCAGCATCCTAGCTCACTTGTTGAGCTATTGGATTATTTTGGATATATTCTGACTATGTCATGCTTGTTTGTCTTTTTGCTACTTTTTGAGAATGACAAAAGGGGGAAAAGAAAGCATATAATATTGACTAGAATCTTGATGATATCCTAGGTTGAGATAATGTGAATAAAATATAAATGAGCATGTGGGACAAGTGAATAATTGAATGCTATTGATCTGATGTACAGATAGGTTCTAAAAGGGTGAATAATCAATCCATGCATTCTTTGAGGGGGAACAAAAGAATATATGCATACTTTAAGGGGAACAAATGTTTATTTAACAATATTATATTCATGGTTTGTCATCATCAAAAAGGGGGAATTTGTTGTGCATGTACATGTTATGTTTTATGCACATGTTATGTTTTGATGATGAAAATTAATATAATATGTTGTAGCATGAAAGTATGTAACAGTTGCAACAGATGCATGAAGAAAGAAATTGATAAACGAAGACTTTGAAGAAAAGAAGAATCAAGAATGAAGTTCTGTTTATAATTTCTTAGAATAGTACTTTGATTAAAATGTAATATGCTCTAATTAGTGATATGCTATGTGCTAAAATGAAATATAAAGTTAGTATAATTATTATTTTCTTTGAGTTAAGAAAGTAAATAATTATATTAAAATTATATATCTATATAAAAGGGAAATAGGTTTTCGAAATCAGAAATAAAAAGGGATTAAGGAAAACGAGTTTTTGAAAATAATTTAATAAAAATCAGGTTTTGATAAAAACGAGTTTTTGAAAAGATTTTAATAGAAATCAGGTTTTGATGAAAACGAGCTTTTGAAAAGATTTTAATAAAAATCGCGTTTTGATAAAAATAGGTTTTCAAAAAAAAGATTTTTATAAAATAGAGTTTTACTAAAACATGTTTTCAGATTTTCTAAAAGGATTTGCAAAATACCTTTTAGATATAAACTTGAACCACGTTATATCCTGTGTTTACGTGTCAAATCTAATATCTTTTAGTTTATTATTCGCAAAAACTCAAAACAGCGATTTACGAGTGTTTGGCACAGTGCTAGGCACTGTGCCACAAAAGGATTTTTGCGAAAATCGATTAGATTTCACCACTCAATTCAACCCCCCTTCTTGAGTGTTCCCTTGGGTTCCAACACAACTACTTAATCATCGGTAACATTAATTAAGTTGATAATTATAGTGATAAGTTGGGTGGTGACACAATGATTATAGAGGATGTGAAGAATTCACAAATTGGAAACACTCCGTCAATCTTAAAGATATTCGGAGCGGCTCTTCTATGCATGTTTGTGTCGTCTACATCTATTTCAACATCGGCTTAAGAAATGGTTCATTGATAGTCGTCTCTTTTAGGGAATTAACTGGCGCTGTTTGTCTGAACAACTATCCTCCTTTGGTTGTAACCTCACCTCCCTTCACCATGTCAATCATCTCATGTCCCAGTGCCAGCAGGTTTTACAAGAAGCACAACTTGCTTTCTCCTATTGGTCTTAACGAGTAAAGGATAATCAGCTAATGCATGGGGATCTCCTATCTAAGCTCTTCTTTCATATTATGAGACGACACCGAAAGAATAACTATATTTATATGCTTCTGGATACTAGCCAAGAATGGTGGGATAACCAACAGGATATTGCTAACCTAGTTGTGGAACATTTGCGATCTTTATATGCTGTTGACTCCTCCCTGCAACTGCAATCTGCTTCATAGTGCTGATATTGATTTTTAGTTATACTTTGTGGCCTTACCACAACTTTTACCCGCTCAATAGTAGGATTGATTGCTCCTTTCCACGACCACAAAATCCAAGATGCCGTGTTTGATATCAGCCATAATAAATCCCTTGGTTCTGCTGGCTCTTCAGCTGAATTCTTCAAAGCACACTGGTCTTTGATTGGATCCCACGTTCTCAATGCCATAAAAAGCTTCTTCCAATCAGGACTTCTACTAATAGAATGTGTTATTTCACTATTTTGATAATGACATATAATTAATAATTAACTTTTACATGATTTTAGTTTATTAATTCGGTTTTTAGTTTATTATGTTAGAAGTAATTTTTATATGTCTTAGATTTATTTTTCTGTTTTTGTTTATTCTATTTTCTGTGATTTATTCTTTCTAGTTTTAATTAGTTTAGTTATCTTTAGATTTCACAAATAACATATTAAATAACTTATGAAGAATTGATTACGTGTTTAATCAAAATTAAGTTGTTTATAACTTATTTGTGATATCCGTTTAATATTATGGATGTACAAAATTGAATATATTAAGGTTCCATAATATTGTGTTGAGTTAGTGTGTGCAGCATCTTTCGGTTGCCTACAATCTAGGAGCCGCAAATCACTAACCTAAGGATGCGCTTAAAAATAGAACGTTGAGGTAGTTCCTACATTTTAGGAACCACAACAACCACTCTATTTTTAAGGCGTGTGAACGTGGATAAGTGGCTACATTTAAGGAAGCCAACTGCCAACGGAATTATCAACGGATATATTGTGGAGAAGTGGCTGAAGCTACGTGGGATAATGGAGAAGATCTTGAGAAGATCGTGGAGAAGAATTCGAGAAGAAAAAGGTCCCTACAAATAGAGTTTTTGTAATGTTCTCAAAATATACTTATAGAATTTTATGTAATATTCTTAGAGAAAGTACATTCGGTTTTCTTCTTCTTAGAAATTGATGTATTATAGATTGGGTTGAGTGAATCTAAGTCTGTAATCATTTTGAGAGAAAAAGAGAAAGAGAAAGAGAAGAGAGAAAGAGAAAAGACTTTGAGTAAAGTCAAGGGAGAAGTCAACTGTTCAGGGGGAACAGGCTGACAGGGAACCAGTTCCTAGAGGAACAGAGTTGGTCCAAGTTTAGGTTGTACAAAAGAGAGTCTTTTGGCCTAAAAGTTATTAAAGAGAATTGAGTCAAAATCCCTCGTGGTCAAGGTTTTTCTTCCTATTGGGCCTAGGAAGTTTTCCTTGTAAAAACTCGTGTTCCTAGCTCTTTCTTAATTCATGCAATTATTTCTTTCTTACTTAATCATTCTTTTATTTCCGCAAAAAGTTTGAAAATCTCTCCAACTACAATTCAACCCCTCCTCTTGTAGCTGCTTAAGTGTTCGTCCTAGACTAATAGAATGGAATAATGTTGGAACACAAGGTGACACTCAAGAAGAGGGGGGGGGGGTTTGAATTGAGTGACTAAATTTAATCGCTTTTCGCAAAAACTCTATTATGGCACTGTGCTATTCGCTCGAAATTCTCCGATTCGTATTTTTGCGAAAACTAAAGCATAACAAACTATGAAATTAAGGATCAAACACGAGATGTAATGTGCTTCAATCTCACCTTTGAGATCTACATCCACACGAACCAAATTCTTTTATTATTTGAATCCTATAATATCAAACTCTTGATACAATAAGATTCCTCCACTACTAACTCTAGTAGTGCTCCCCAACACTTAACCCTAAGTGTTGCTACTCTCTATAATGATGAAAATTACAGTCGAATGATTCCTCAAAAGTGTGCTTCTTATTCAAGCATATAGAGGATTGTTACAATCGTTGTTTAGAAACCTAGGCTGAGTGGAACTCTGTGCTATACTATGTGCCCAGGGAAACAGTTTTCAGCTCTCGAAATCTCCGATTTAATTCTCTGAAAATGTGACTTACGAAACTGAGTTATATTCCATTTTATAGCTTATGGACTGATCAAAAATCCTTCTCAAAGATATGTTTATCTTTTACTCCTTAATTTAAGGGATAAAACCTTTTTCCTTTAAGAAAACAAACTTTATCTTCTTCATCTTTATCTTTAACTCTAAAAAGATAAGTTTTTCTTAAATCAATGTTTATCTAAAACTTTGATAACCAAATTTGTTATCTTTTTATCTTTATCAACACTCCTATTTTTCGAAATTCTTTTCCAAACTTGTTTTCTTAAATTGATTTTTACAATTTCCTTTTCCTTTTTCAAAACGATTTTATTTTTAAAATCTTTTTTATAAACGTTTTCTTTGATATCTAAATTTTGAAACTAAGATTCCCTTTTTATATAGAAATATGGAATTAATATGCTTACCTATTTTCTTAGCTCTAAGAAAATAAATAACCATTCTAATTTGACATTTCTAATTTTAGCACAAAGTTTAACACAAGGTTCCAATACTTTACATTACATAATTAAGAGTATAACAAAATCTAAGCTTCCATATCTTCAAGTTCTTCAAGCTTTCACGAATGTCCAATCTTCATGGCTTTCTTAGATAGCTGATACACTCATACAAGTTATGGCACAAATTGTTTATTAGAATCCTAGCTTGTTTGGGTCTGACTTGGTTCATCGTGAGTATACCCATGACCTATTTGAGAAATTGTTTTGACACCACTAGTTGTAGATGCCAAATACATTCGAATTAATGCCAAATGTTCAATTCTTCCTTACTTGGTATCGAGCATGTAAAATACCAGAACTTCCATGTTCTTTTCTTTATCATTAGCATCTTATTAATTTCACATATTACCTTCTTAACTATTAATTTTAGCTGAACTTCATTTAGTGTTACAAAAATACAGCCTATGTTTTCCAAAGATTAAAAAGTTTAGAACACTAAAGCAGTCTAGAAAAATTTGCGTCATATGTACTTACCTCTTTTTTTATTATACCATATCGTTTTTCATGTTTGTGGCGACGCTTTTTTGTACGTTAATATCTCTAACTGCGTATAAGTGAAACTTATATAAGTTTGATATTTTGAATTTGTGGATTGAGACAAATTTAACAGACCTAATTGACTATCTATATTTTTTCTTAAATAATGATGTGAGATAACTTAACAAAGTCGAATGGTATAAAAAACGATATCTTACGGTCCATTAAGAAAACAGAGCAAGTATAAGCAAAGGTAACTTTAATAGACAGCAGTCAAAAATTCAAGCTATATATTTGTATTCGTATTGCGACCCGGAAAGAAAAATAATCATCAAGATCGTCCACTGGGTTAAGGGAACAGTAGGAGAGAAGCAGAACTATAACATATACATTTAGGGCTACATTACTTTACTTAGCAATCCATTTGCTAAGCTCAAACTTCTGATGTCTTTTCTTAATGAACTTCTCTGCTTCGACATCAATATCTTCATAAACTTTCCTACCACCAACTTGCTGATTTAGCGTTGTTTCCGAAAAGACATGAGAGAAATAGATGTTGGATTCATCTAACAAGCTCACTGTGCGAACTACCTTACTCGGTGATGTGTATGACATTTCGTGATGAGAAAATAATCTCTTTGAAAGACATATATATAGGCGCTGTTAGGTTTGAAATTTAACTTCATTGATTTCGTAAATTATCAATGTGCAGCACGTTTTTAATATGCAGATGCTAACAATAACTAGGTAGCAATTCTATCATATATTTTAATTCTAAACCCACGTCGCATCTATTTTTCCATTTATATATCGGCGCCTGATATTGTGACATATACACGTAACAATAAAGCATATGCATTTGCTAACTGGAGTATTTAATATTATTGTACTAATCCTATGTCATGAGCCAGCCAACATCATCATAATTGTTAATTTTATCTACCAAGAAGAATCATACTAATGTATATATATATATATATATATATATATATATATATTATATATAATATATATTATATATATATATATATTATATAATATATATATATTATATATATATATATATATATATATATATATATATATATATATATATAGGGTTGGGTTCTAGTGAGAACCTTCTTATGGTGAGAACCGTGAGAACCGCTTAAAATGAGCAAAAACTTCATAACATGAGCAAAAAAAGTAACAAATGAGTAAAAATATAAAATGAGTATAAAACATTAAGTTATCAAAAACGTAAAATGTACAAAAATGTAAAAGAAGAAAAACGTAAAATGAGCATAAAAAAGTTCAATGAGAAAAAAAAGTAAAATGACCAAAACGTAAAATGAGCAAAAACGTTGATAAATGAGTACAAAGTTGTTAAATGAGCAAAACCATAAAATAAGTGAAACAAAAATTGAGCAAAAATGTTATGAAGTGATCAAAATCTTCGTAAAATGAGGAAAAATGAGTGGTTCTCACGGTTCTCACCATAAGGGTGGTTCTCATATGAACCCAATTCTATATATATATATATATATATATATATATATATATATATAGGGTTGGGTTCTAGTGAGAACCCTCTTATGGTGAGAACCGTGAGAACCACTTAAAATAAGCAAAAACTTCCTAAAACGAGCAAAAAAAAAGTAACAAATGAGCAGAAACACAAAATGAGTAGAAAACAATAAGTTATCAAAAACGTAAAATGAACAAAAATGTAAAAGAAGAAAAACGTAATATGAGCATAAAAAAGTTAAATGAGAAAAAAAAGTAAAATCAGCAAAACGTAAAATGAGCAAAAACGTTGATAAATGAGCATAAAATTGTTAAACGAGCAAAACCATAAAATAAGTGAAACAAAAAATGAGCAAAAATGTTATGAAATGATCAAAATCTTCGTAAAATGAGGAAAAATAAGTGGTTCTCACGGTTCTCACCATAAGGGTGGTTCTCATATGAACTTAAACCTATATATATATATATATATATTAACGAGTTGTAATTATATATGATTCTTTGATTTGTTCTATCTCTTTTACCTTTTTGCCTCAAATTTCAGAAAGGAAAGTTAACTTTGCTCCCCCTCCCAAAAGTCTTTTCCATGTATCTATGCATAAAATACATTATTTGTTTTATTTTATGAACGGCGTCCACCAGATAAAATAATATTATTTTTATTTACAACACATTTTACTCCACTATTTGATCTCCAAGGGGCCAAAATATTTTCAAATGCAACAATTGAGACAAAATTGGTGATGAAGGAAAGGATTTTTGGCAAAAGAGTAAGCCAAAATGTTAAAATCTCAAAAAAGGCAATATGGAGAAGAATTGTGGGCTCTAAAATAACGAGAAGAAAAACGTGCATATGGCGTAACTGGTCATTTTACAAAGGATGTTCTGAAATTGTGGCTTGTGAGTGATAAACTGATAATGTGTATTCTATAGAAAAGTGCTCCAAAGTTCAAGGAGAAAATGTTGCTGAGAAGTTCATACAAATAAGGATATGGAAGGTGGTAAGATATGCATCACAAGATTGAAGAGAAGTGCTTCATCAACTTTGAAGCAAGACGGTGTTCAATTATGCTTCAAAGTTATTGGATTAATATATAAGTAATTTGTAGTTTAGTTGACACATTGTATGAGTAGGTTATTTATTTTCTAACATTATGCCTACAATATTTGTTTTTTAGTCAAATAGCATGTGTTTATTTTCAAGTGTTAGTCGATAAGTTAGTGGGACACTTGTTCCTACTTTCTAGGTAAGTACTATATCCGTTCATGTTAATCAATATAGTTTAACCCATATGTTTTATACTCCCTCCGTCCCAAAATATTGTTCTCATTTTCCTTTTTTCATGGTAATTTATGCGAGTAAAATATAGGAGGGATAGTAAAGATTTTTTGTTTATTTAAATAAATGTTGTATGGGAAAAGGTGATTTTAGGAGAGAGATTGGAGAATAATTGGTGAAAGAGCATTAATTGTAACATTTTGGTTCAATAAACAAAGGAAAAAACAAAATTGAAGAAGCAAATAAATGATGGGACACGGTTTTTCTAGACAAATTACGAAAAAATGTGAAACTAAATATGGAAATGGGAACTATATTTTGGGACACCTAAAATGGAAATGAGAACTATATTTTGGGACGGAGGGAGTAGTACTTAACTAGTGAGATGTGAGCCTCAACTTTTTCAAATAACTAGCGTGTCGCCCGGGCGATGCCCCGGCTCCATACATTGAGTACTTTATTTTTTATTTGCATTTGAGAAAGTTTCAAACTCTTTTTTCCTGTCTTTTTTCATTAATTTTTCATATTTAAATGAGGGATTTACATATTAATATGGAGAGGTATCTCACAACTCATTGCTAGCTAAGATGGTAATGAGTGAGATTTTCAACTTAGGAGGTCTAGTGTTCGAATCCCCCTCCATGCATTTTGATTGTTAGTTGAATGGATAATAACATAATGCTAGAAAAAAGGGAGGAGTGACACGTGGCACATAGACTTTCTTAGGAATGCTTTTTAATATATTAGTATAGATAGTAGTGTGGGGCTGATGTTTCTTTATTATTGGCGGGGTTTTAGAGAAATAAAATGAAATTGTTGGGACCATGTCATCTAACGCAGTATACTATTTAATGGAAGATGGACTAAAGTAGGAAATGAGTAAATGTTATTTTAAATTAATAGGCATAACAATTAAAATCACCTAATAACCATAAACTCATGAAAATATATATATTCACTCGATATTAGCAAAAATCAAAATGAAAAAAAGAATCTCTTGAGTTGTGCTACTATTTGTTTATTACGAGTACTTTTTTCTTTTCTTCAGGATTATATTATTCTTGATAGTACTAAAGATAAATTCTATCTCAAACACTCCCCTCGAGATAGATAAATCTAAAGTGTATTATGCAGGAATGAAAGAGCAAGAGATACAAAGAGTGACAAATGTTAGTGATTTCTCTGTTGGCATCCTGCCTTTTAAATATCTGGGTGTTCCTATATCCACTATTAAACTCAAGGACCGTGATTGTCAAAGCCTAATTAGCAAGATGGTAAACAGGTTCAATACGTGGAAAACTATGAACTTGTCATTTGCAGCTAGAAGCTTACTGGTGACTAGTGTGTTGATGAGCATCCATGTTTACTTGGGGTAATTCTTCATCATTCCCAATGTTGTATTCAAGGAAGTTAATACCATTTGCAGATTCTTTTTAGGGTCAGGGAGCCACAATGACAGCAAGCCAGATGCAGTGGCCTGGGAGAACATTTGCAAGCCCAAAAATGGTGGAGGGCATGGATTTCGGGATTTGGAGTTATGGAACACTTTTGTTTTGGGCAAATTAGCTTGGCACATAGCTCAAGGCAAGGAAAAACTCTGGGTTAAGTGGGTGAATTGTGTGTATATCCAAGATAATGATTGAAGTTCGTAGGAGATCCCGAAAAATGCCAGCTGGGCATGGAAGAATGTTTCCAAGGCAAAACAACTCATCAGTAATAGGGTGCAAGGAACTCAATGCCTTATAATACTAATTACATGTACAAAGCTACATGTACTACTCAAAAGTAGGTACAATGGAATAGATTTGTGTCGAATAGGTATTCTCTACCTAAACACAAATTTATTATGTGGGTTGCTATTCAAGATAGGTTGAAAATTAGATCAAGACTGAAGTTCTTTGGGGAGATTGACTCTGATCACTGCTTATAAATCATCGATTTTTAATTGTGCGTTTAGCTCCAGATGCATTCATGTTGTACAACTGTGTTGGGTGTAAGACGGAGAAACATACACCAACTGTGCAGATGGATCAAAGACAGGTAATCGGGCTTGAAGTTTTTAAAAAACTTGTCATTATAGCTGTTGTGGTGGCTGCAGTATACTTGATCTGGAGAAACAAAAACTTGGCTCTGTGGGAGTATACTATCAACACAATAGAAATACAGTGAAAGAGGTTAAATATAATTGGGTGAAGGATAATGATAGAGGATGGATAAAAGGGATGTAGATATCGGGTCTGTCCAGTTTTGTTGGGGCTAACTTAATTAGCAAAAAAAAACACTCCCTTGAGTGGGATCGTGTAGTTTTCGAACGTCCGATATGCATGATAAATATTCAAACCGAGTCCTGCCAAAGGTTTTGGTGAATATGTATGTAAGTTGATATTAGGTATGAACATTAGGGAGTAATTAGACCCTCGATCACCGCAAGTCAAAAAAAAATTCTGTTGTGCATGTAATATGTTATGTTTTGATGATGAAAATTAATATAATATGTTATAGTATGAAAGTATGTAACAGTTGAAACAGATAGATGAAGAAAGGAATTAATAAATGAAGACTTTGAAGAAAAGAAGAATCAAGATTGAAGTCAAGTTTATATGTTCCTTTAGAATAGTTACTTTGTGTAAAAATGTAAAAGGCTTGAATTAGGTGATATACTATGTGCTAAATATAGAAATATCAAATTTCGTCACTCAATTCAACCCCCCCCCCCTTCTTGAGTGTCACCTTGTGTTCCAACAAATTCGCCTCAGTGTTTTTTGTGCATTTATGAACACGGAATCCTTCGCAATATATAATGCAGACTGAATATCACACTAAAGACGCATACTCTTGGATTCTTAATCCCTAGATCACCCAATAACAACTTGAGCCTTTTTTTGATTCACAAACCATAACAGTTATAGAATAATACTCGACCTCCGCCAAAAAAAGGAGAAACTATAGGCTGCTTTGATCTTCCGACATCCAAGAATATCCAAGTAGAGCAAACCATCCACTCAATCAAGGATTGCCTAGTAATAGGAAAACTAGCGAAATAAGAATCATACCATTTTTCTAGGTGTAGGTCACTATCAAAATGAACCAATATACCTTGCCCTAGATTCTTCTTCAAATATTGCACAACAAGAAGGGATGCATCCTAATGTAGTACCTTTGATGCCTCCATAAACTGGGACAAAATATGTACTATATACACCAAATCAGGTCTAGTCACAACCAGATAAATAAACTTGCCCATGAGTTTATGATACTTCTCCACATCATCAAACAATGGTCCCTCTGCCACTGCAAGTTGATGGTTACATCTGTAAGCAAATCTGCAGGTTTAGGGCCTACCATCCTAACGATTTAGTCTAAGTTATGATATCTACGACATGTTTTTTCTGACTCATAAAAATTCCTTCGGGGCTACAAGAAACCTCTAAGCCTTGAAATTATTTTAGAAGGCCCAAATCTTTCACCGTAAAACACTTTCCTAAATAAGCTTTATGTTTAGTAGTGCTTTCTAACCATTGCATGCGACAATCATATCATCTACATATATAAGAATATTAATTTGAATATGCCCTCTAGTTAGAGTAAACACTCAATAGTCTAAGGAGGACTACTTAAACCAATAAGTGTGGCTGCAATTTTCGCAAACCAACGAGGTGCCTACTTCAAATCATACAATCATTTTTTCATCCTCCAAACCAAATTACTGTTTGAAATCGAGGACGAATCTTCATATACACTTATTCCAGTAAATCACCATGTGAGAAAGCATTATGTACATCCATCTGGTGAACTTTCCATTTTTTATTGCTGGAATGGCTAGAAAATTAAGAACATTAATAAGTTTTTTTTTGCTAAGTAAGAAAGTAGATTAATGAAGCATCAATCTTATAACTAAAATCATATCAAAGGAGGCAAACCAACTAGGTTGGACTCCCTACCTAAGGCAGGTAACAAGCTATATAGGCAACTACATACAATGTATCGTCACATATTTTAAAACTAAGCATGATATCTCCTACTCAGCTTATGAGGCATCATAGCTACTATCCTAGCTCTACTATTAATATTAATTTGCTTCACCCCTTGCTCTATGTTAGGGACACATTAATAATAGACTAAATTCCGAGCTGACCAAATAAAGGCAGTAAACCAACTAACAACACTCGTTTCATAAAATTTAACTTTCTACTATGTTGTATATATATCATCCTGATCAATTGTTGCATATCATCAGTCTGATGAGAGAGCTTAAACCAGTCTTTAAGCATCTTCAAGCAATTGAAGCTAAATTCTTGAAATACTAATGTTGGTGAGTTTTACTATGATTGCCACAAATAAGGCAAGTATCAGATGCAATAACACAAAACTAAACAAGATTGGAAGTTGTCTGAAACTTTTCCTGTATTGCCAACCAAGAGATAAACGTGTGCTTTGGCACACTCAGCCTATTCCACACCACTATGTCCCATGTTACAATTTGCTGCTCCCCTTTCAGCTTCTCATAAACCTTTTTCACGAAGTACACCTCTAAATCACAAATTTATTTATTGCGTAAGTTGTTCATGGGCTCAACACACTCCCTCACATGTAAGTTGTCCATAATCGCGGCCTAGATAAATCCAAACCCAACCTGGGCTCTGATATGATGTTAAGTTTCAATCAAGTCATATCGTCTTTCTATTCCTTAATCCAACGATATATATACACCCTATAGGATCAAAGAACTAATTTGAATTAATCTATTAGGTAATATAAGATAAAATACTACTAAAGATAAATCCTAAAGAGATCTTTAGCCAAGGAGTCTTGCATCAGTAAGGTTTATTGATCACTTATGTGATTTGCAAAAGGCAGAGTTTGATTAATCAGATTCATAACAATTAAAAAAAATACAAAAGTTTACTCCAACACTTTCATGCATACAACATAAAATCATTCACACTCCAATCATTTTCTCTGTGTAGTTTTCCAATAGCTTAGCTCGAAATTCTGATGCTTCCTTCTAATAAATTTCTCTGCTGCTGCGTCAACATCTGCATAACTGCCTTTATCACTGACAATTCTGCTCCCATTCTGCTGCTGCTGGTGTTGCCGTTGCTGCGGCTTAACCGCTTCACTCTTACTACGCCCAGCATTTCGAATATCCTTCTTCAACGGCGACAATACATGAGAAAAATAAATGTTATATTCATCTAATAAACTCTCTGTCCGAACTAGTTTGCTCCATTTTGCAGACGACATTTTCTTGTTTTGAATTATATGTGTAATGTGTTGTAGTTTGTGAAGGATGAAAAAATGGGGGACCTTCGAATACGTATTTATACGTGTATATTTAGTTCTATATTTCTCTCTTCTTCTTTTTTTGGAGTTTTTGATGCACGCGTTTTGGATTTCTAAATGCTGAACCACCTCCCTTGACAAATAATCACGCGAGTATATGCTCATTCGAATCTGCAAAAGCATTAAAGCATACTTCATCATAAAAGTTAATACGAAAATAGTACATACTACTTTTCCTGCATTTTATAGAATTTTTAGTTGAATGATGCCTCTTTAGCTTTCTCCGACAAAGTAGCTGAGATAGAAGCAGTCACTGAAATACTCAAAAACAAAATAATGGTTGGCCGTCTTCTTTGATATGTTCTATGCTTAAAGAAGCTGCACCTAATTGTTCTATTTTGATAGCTAATTGCCGAATTTCTTTAAGTTTTAAGATAATCCTAAGTTTCCAGATAGATATCGCATGTAAGAAAAATTCCCTTCATGAATTTTTTTGGATGATTAACACTTGTTGGTTATCCTTTTTGTTTATATTTTTGAAGTTTTATTGAAACTCAGAAACAAAAATATGAAAACGAGAATATGTAAAACACTGAGTTTTCTAAATAATAAACATGATTAGGACTAATATTACCAAATTACAAGTATTCCGGTATGGAATAAATGGTAGCGTATGAACCGCTATCTTCCGCATAAATGTAAGCCGGTTCGATGTCCTACAAAGCAGAGCACGTAAACTAACCTCAGGGGTTGATCTGAGGAAAGCCCCTCCAATGCCTAAGTCAGTAACGAGTAAACCGGTAGCTCTCAAGTGGAGTATGAATGTGTTTGTGAACGTATCTTATGACTCAGATCAACGGGGTATTTATAGGAGCCGGCAAGAGTCATTGCTCAAGTAGTACTTTGCTCCTATTGGTTGGACGTAGGTATATTCCTTTGGGATAAACTTAATCCTCAATTGATGTTTATCTTTAGGCCCGTAGAGGCATCTAGATTTAAACTGGATCAAGCCCAGGCCCATGTGAGAATGTCCCAGGGAGGAGTACCGTCTAGGTATCCTGGAGGAACCGGTATGACAAAGTCAACGGTTATATGATAAATGCATTGACTATGCCAATTCTTATCGGTCATGTGGACCGGTATGGAACTTATTAAGCCCCCATACAACTAGCCCCCAAGCCGGTATGTCTGATAGAGTCGTATCCTACTTAGTAAATGTTAACCGCCATGGCATAGCTGACATGAAATAGCGTGGGAAAGTTGACCGCTGCGTGGGAATCCCAATCGTCGCCTTGATGCGCGTGGCTACTGTCAGAGCTCATTATGAGAAATTGCTTCACAGCTGTTTCCGTGCTTCGTAACACGTGGCGTGATCAAGGATGGGAACGCGAAGAGTCGCATAATTTAAGCCATGAATTCTATAAATACGCTTTGGGTGACCTCCACTCCTCACTTTTCATCATCTTTCATTTTCTCGGTTCATACTTTCTTCCACTTCTTGCTTCCAGGTATTTCCACAAAAAACTTTCCTTATCTTTCATACCGTCTTAAATTATCAATACGTCTTCTGCTTCTGATTCATAAAATATATCTGGAAGTCCTTCCGTTATGACCGATAGTGACCTTAGTTCCGGTAGTAATATCTCTTCCAACCTTGTAGTCTTTGCTAGCTCACCAGTAATAGATATTGATGCCGAACGTAGAACCAAACATCGCCATGACTCTAGTACCTCCGGTAGAACTAATGAGGAGCCTGCATTACGCGTCGCTCCCCTGGGCTATGTGGTGGCGTTAGGAAATGCTTTAGGGGTGCCGGTGTACGTCCAGTATGGGACCATGATTGGAATGGCCGAACACTCCCCTCAACTATTCCCCCCATGCGAAGCTTCATCGTCTAGGCCAGCCGGCATGACGACTGAAGGTGAGGCTAGAGCCGGGCCATCTCGGACCCCGGGAGAGGCGTCACCCGTTAATTGGAAGACGTCGAGAGCGTTGTCCGCTCTTTGTTGTCAGATTAGGAGTCCATCACTTTAGAGGCTGAGAAAGATGAATATATTCCGACCGACTCTGATGAGGAGGCTTTGGCGGATTAGTAAATGCCTCCCAACGAGGCCGGTCGCGCCGCCGCCGTGGAGATCGATGACGCCTTGGCGAGTATATGCAACGGGAATAAATCTCTTGTTAAGGGGCTAAAAGGAGATAAAATAACGGAATGTCCTCCCGGGTATATAGCGATATATGCACACATACTAGATTTCGGCTTTCGTTTTCCCTTGGACCCTTTTATCGTTAAAAAATTTTGGAGCTTAGAATATATTTTTGGCTCAGTTGACGCCACTAGGATGGCTAAACTTGATTGCCTACGCCTGGGTAATCCGATACAAAGGATTCTCGGAGACCCTGAACCTGTTCCGTAAACTTCGTTGGATCAAGGATGATGGTTCGGCAAAGGGTAAAGGGAAAGGGAAATGAAAGAGGTCCCGGGGCGGCGAAGACCAAGGCTGGGGTGGTTGGATGTCCTTGTATACAAAGCCCGGTAAGTTGATAGTCTATCCCAAGCTGACCTCTTTAAAGCATTGGAGGGAGCGTTTTTTCTGGGTAAAGGTACCTGTCCACTTTCCCCTACGCTGTCAATCACTACTACAAAAAAGCCTAAAGAGACCCCCTAAAATCTCATTTAGAGACCACATGAGAGGTGGTCTTCAGCTCATAGGTCTCTCAGGATAAATATCCACTTATTGAGGGTGGTTTCTTAATTTGATAGAAGAGACCACTTCCTTAAAATAAATGGTTATTTATGAATTTAAATATGAAAAAAAGAAGAAGGATAAGGCACCACATTTTACAGATAGATGGTCTTTTTTATCTTACAAAGAAATCATTTTTAATATGCAGGTGGTCTTTTTAATCATTCCTGAAAACACCACCTGAAAGAAAAAGGTGGTCTCTTTAACCTTTATTTTTTTTTTGAAAAAAACAATATTTCAATATTATTATACGCTTCTCCAATCTGTTTCACCTGCTCCATGCGTGTCTTTCATAATCTACAAATAATTTACATTTATGTAGAAAATCTAGGCACTTGTATTGAGATAATTCAGATGACTTTATAATTTCAATACCTTTTCATTCAATATCATTCACTACAAAATCATATACATATCAATATAACGTTGGAAGATTGCAAAAAATTTGACCAGGCTAAAAATTAGATTAGAAATAGAATATAAGGAATTACTGAAAGAAAACAAAACTCTGATGAAAAGGATTGACGAGAAAGACTTAGAGATAAACACACTAAAACAAGAAAAGACTCTAGTTGATAATCTCGTAAATAGCTCAGTGCCAGTCACTGAGTTCGAAGCTGAAAAATCTAGTCTTGAGGAACAAATTGAAAATTTAAATCACGAATTGAATGAACTTAAGAACTCAAGACAACAATCAGAAATTGTTCCACTCACGTTACCTAGTGATGAAAAGATAAGAGAAGAACTCGATAAAGTTAAAAAGGACTTAGAGATTTCCCAAAAAAGAAGTAGTGATTTGAATACCTCAGTTGAACATTTGGAATCACAACTTTCTATTGCTCGAAAGATGCACGAAAAATGGACTAATGGGATGAATGCTCTAAATTATTTAACTTGCACCACAAACAACATGAACAAAAAAGGATTAGGATATTCTCACCAGCAACCCAGTGCCAGGCTTAGTGCCAGACCCTTCGAAAGAGACTTTCTAAAGAGAAAAATACGTGGTTCTTCCTTAATATCTAATTTGCAGTTGTTGTGGAAATAATGGTCATCTAATTGACGACTGCAACAAAAAGAAAAATCGAATTGCAAAGAATATTAAACATGTTACTCAAATCAGGGTTAGAAAAGACATTATAGATGCTCAACGTAAGAAAAAGGGACCCAAGCAAATATGGCTTCCTAAAACTAACAAGTGATTCTTGGCAGGTAAAGTGAGAGGAAGCAACCTATGTATCTCGACAGTGGTTGCTCAAGACATATGACGGTGACAAAACACAATTCTCTCACTAGTAGCCCAAATGGAGGGTGTTTACATTTGGCGACAACAAAAAGGGAGAGATCATTGGAATAGGCAATTGGCAAATCTCTAACACACTCCATCGAGAATGTTATGTTGGTAAATGGACTGAAACACAACTTGTTAAGTATATCACAACTGTGTGATAAAGGTAATGTTGTTGAATTTCAGCAAATTTGTGCCAAATCTTGAATAGAAAACTAGGGAAGTAATATTGGAAGGTAAAAGATTAAACAATGTATATAATCTGTCTAGATACCTTACCTAATGAAAAATTTCATGCATGAGTGCCCTACAAGATAATCCACTACTTTGGCATAAAAGACTTGGACATGTTAGCTCTAGACTGCTTAACAAATTGAGAAAAATGGATTTAGTAGATGGTTTACCATCCATAAACTTTGATTGGGAAACAATTTGTAATGCATGTGCTAGATGCAAACATGTTCGATCATCTTTTAAGTCAAAGACATTTGTTAGCACCTCTAAACCCTTGGAACTAATTCACATGGATCTTTGTGGCCCAATGCGTGTAAGGAGTAGAGGTGGTAGCAAATATGTGTTGGTACTTGTTGATGATTTCTCTAGATTTGTTTGGACATTATTCATTGGTGGGAAAGATGAAACATTTGATGTTTTTCTTTTCATTCGAAAAGTTCAAAATCAAACAAATTGTAAATTGCTGTCTGTCCGTACTGATCATGGCACTGAGTTTGAAAATACAGATTTCGAAAATTTGCAATGACAATGGAATTGATCATAATTTCTCTGCACCAAGAACACCACAACAGAATGGAGTTGTAGAAAGGATGAATCGTACTTTAGAAGACATGTCTCGAACCATGCTTCTACAAGTGGCTTACCTAGAAGTTTTGGGCCGAGGCAGTAAGTACTGCATGCTATATATATAACAGAACTAAAGTACGATCCATCTTGAATAAAACTCCATATAACTCATCAAAGGTAGGAAACCAAATATCTCTCACTTAAGATGTTTTGGATGTACTTGTTATGTTCACAACAATGGCAAGGATAATTTGGGTAAGTTTGATCCAAGAAGTGATGAAGCAGTGTTCATTGGTTACTCTCCTCATAGCAAAGCATATAAAGTTTACAACAAAAGAACAATGCGTATGGAGGAGAGTGTCCATGTCATATTTGATGAATCTGATAAAAGTTACAAGATGTGCAGGTAGATGATGACGAAGACTTCTCTATTGGACTGATTAGAGAGTCACGAGACAAAGCATGATGAGAACAAACCTGAAACAAGTTCTGAGGCTCAGAGCATGGCACAGTCTGAAGAACAAACAACAACTGCGACGAATGAAAAGATGCAGAAGAGGTAACTGAAACTGTCGAAGAAGAATGTTGGCAGAACCAACAGAAGCTGAAGAAGCGAAAACAACAGTGAACGCTCAGAGCAAGGCACTGAGCCACAGAACAAAATATCACTCCGAACAAGTGGAAACACCAAGGATCACATCCCACTGACCTAATACTCACTGACATATCAAAGGGAGTCCAAACTCGTCATCTCTTCATAACTTTTGTGCTTTCAATGCTTTTATATCTGAAATGAACCTCTAATTATAAATTGCATTGACTGACCCTGATTGGATTTTGGCTATGCAGGATGAGTTGAATCAATTCAAAAGAAACGAAGTTTGGCATTAGAACCTCTCCCACTCATCAATCAGTAATTGGAACAAAATGGGTTTTTAGAAACAAACTGGATGATAGTGGGATGATTGTTCGAAATAAAGCCAGACTAGTGTGCCAAGGCTTTAACCAACAAAGGGAATTGATTATGATGAGACCTTTGCCCCTGTAGCCCGTTTAGAAGCTATTCGAATTTTGATATCCTTTGCAGCTTTTAAAAATATTAAACTTTTTCAAATGGATGTCAAAACTGCATTCTTAAACGGGTACTTAAAGAAACAGTGTATGTGAACAACCTCCTGGTTTATTGATCAAAATTTTCCTAACATGTTTACAAACTGATAAGGCACTTTATGGTTTAAAGCAAGCTCCTAGAGCTTGGTATGAAGCCTATCTATCTTTTTAATGGAAAATGGTTTTAAACGAGGTTCAGTACATAGGACATTGTTTCTGAAAAGTAAGGGGGAAGAATTGCTAGTTGTTCAAATTTATGTCGACGATATTATTTTTGGAGCAACTACAGAATTATTATGTCATTTTTTGCTGAACTAATGAAAAGTGAATTTGAAATGTCTATGATGGGAGAATTAAGTTTCTTCTTAGGTTTACAAATCAAGCAACTGGATAATGGCATCATGATACATCAACAGGAATATGTGAAGGAACTATTGAAGAAGTATGGTATGGAAGATCAAAGACTTATCCTACACCTGTACCTACTGCACTTAAGTTAGATCTGGACGAAAATGGTAAGAAAGTAGATGAAACAATCTACCGAGGTATGATAGGTTCTCTTCTTTATTTAACTTCCAGTCGACCAGAATTCTTCACAGTGTATGTCTCTGCGCCAGATTTCAATCATGTCCAAAGGAGTCTCACTTCAAAGCTGTCAAACGAATCCTTAGATACTTAAGAGGCTAATAACCTATATCTATGGTATCCTAAAGGAGGAAACTTTGACTTGATTGGTTTTTCTGATGCATATTATGCAGGATTTTTAGTAGATAGAAAAAGTACCTCTGGAACAGCCACTTTCTTAGGCCCTTGCTTAATCTCATGGGCATCCAAAAAGCAAAATTCCGAGGCTCTTTCCACTGCAGAAGTTGAATATGTTGCAGTCGCGTCTTTTTGTGCACAGTTATTATGGGTAAGACAACAACTTCGAGATTTTGGTGTTTTGATTGATAATGTGCCCATTATGTGTGACAATACAAGTGCCATAAACATCTCTAAAAATCCTGTTCAACATTCACGTACAAAGCATATAGAAATCATATATCATTTTTTACGTGATCATGTAGAAAAAGGTAATATAGCCCTTGAATTTATTTGTACTGAAGACCAAATAGTTGATATTTTCACTAAAACACTTGCTGGTGAAAGATTAGAAAAACTTAGATTAGCCTTGGGGTTGATTTCTAGTGCCTAGTTGATTTATGTGCTTATTTGATCCCTTTACATGCTCATGAGTTCGAAAGATTATACCTACACTAAGTCAGATGTTTTTGATTTAATTCAAGACTCCTGAAAAGGCTATTGATGATGTCCTGATCACTGACACCTAAGTTGCTTCAGAAAAAATTCCATGAAAAACTCCAACAAAAGTATCACATTTTCGAAAATCTCTATTAATGTTGCTTTGATAAAACTAAAATAATTTCAAAAATTGTTTTTCAAAATTTTTCGAAAAATTATGCAAGGCATTACAATTAGAAGAGATAAGTGGACTACAACCTAAACTCACAACCAAATCACCCAACCCCCACCAACCTCTTCGTTTCAAAATAAACCCAACCCCCACTAACTCTACCTACCCGGTTCCTTGCATTCTCTTTCTAACCCTAAAAATTTTCCATCTTCTTCTTCCTCAAACTCAACCGTCACCATGGGAAGGAAAACGGTGGCTCACCGCCGGCGTTTTCTCAAGAAAAACGCTGCTCCACCGACTCCCTCTCCAACCCCAACACCCCCGTCCTCTCCTCTGAAAATACTGACACCTCCACCACAACCTTCACCTCCTCCGTCTCCTCCTCCACTGCCTCCACAGCCGTCAACACCACCTTCTCCACCAAAACCCACCTTCTCCACCAAAACCCACCTTCTCCAAACGTCGTTTCAAAACCTTTGCCTCAAAAAACTCCACCACAAAAAGCCCTTCCACCACCAATCCGAAACCGCGCAAACCGGTTACGAGATCTGCGCATTTTCCGGCATCCAAGTCCACTTCCGCTGCCACCTCCGACGCGTCTCCATCGCGAAAACGGAAGGCGTCCACTTCCGGTAAGTCCTCTGTTAAAAAACCGAAAGAATCTTCTGTCAAAATTTTGTCCGGTCGTGTTTTTCCCACTGATTGGGTTAAACAACCGATATTTAAGTTTTTCTTGGATGCTTTACAATCACAAGGATGGGTAAAATTGATGGATTATACTGCTGGGGTGTATGAAAACGAAATTGCTGAATTTTATCAGAATCTTGCTGTGAATGAGGATTTGGTGTTAAGTTCCTATGTCAATGGTACTATGATAACTCTCACTATAACTGAACTGGCTCAAATTTTGGGAGTACCTTCGAGTGGATTTTCAGATTTACCCTACCAATCCTGGCCGTTGCTGTTTGGGATTGACAACGCCACTATTAGTCGTACCTTATCTGACCAGCCTTTACCCCACGCCCAAATATTTTCTGTTTACGCCTATCAACCCCACATAAGCTACTACAAAATTTGTTACCAAGTTTATTTTGCCCCGCATTGAAAACCGAGGCGAGTGTCTCATAATGGATCAGGTCTTGCTGTGGTTGATGATTCATGACATTCCTATCAGCCTTCCTCACCTTATGCTTCAACATATGAAAAACCTCCCTCAATCCTCTTTGTACTACCCTTATGGTTTATGGCTTACTAAGGTCTTTGAGGCCTTTGATGTGATTTGTCCACACACTAAGGGGGTCACCTGTACTAATGTTATGAGTGCTTGGATGCTCAACAAGATGGACTTATGTGTTCTGAATGGTGAATTGGTCAAGAAGGATTTTCGGGGATGTGTTCCTAAGGAGGCTTGCGTAGGTTGTTTGAAGCTCGGGGAAGAGGTGCGCGAGATGCGGAGACAGTTGCAGCAGATTTCAGCCCGTCAACGTGCCAGTGACACCATTGCTGCACAAAGACACCGCCAGCTCATGTCAAAACCCTAAACCCTTCATAGTCCTCCTTTGAACTTTTGATGATGCTTTGTAGTTTTTTTTTTCGATAACTTGTAGTTTTTGTTAAACTATTTTGGTACTTTTGGATGTTTCTTTGGATATTTCTGATGATTGTGAAATGGTGTGTGGTTGTAGCACCAGCATCACTAGCTCACTTAGTTGAGCTATTGGATTATTTTGGATATATTCTGACTATGTGCATGCTTGTTTGTCTTTTTGCTACTTTTTGAGAATGACAAAAGGGGGAAAAGAAAGCATATAATATTGACTAGAATCATGATGATATCCTAGGTTGAGATAATGTGAATAAAATATAAATGAGCATGTGGGGACAAGTGAATAATTGAAAGCTATTAATCTGATGTACGGATAGGTTCTAAAAGGGTCAATAATCAATCCATGCATTGTTTGAGGGGGAACAAAAGTCAATATGCATACTTTAAGGGGAACAAATGTTTATTTAACAATATTATATTCATGGTTTGTCATCATCAAAAAGGGGGAATTTGTTGTGCATGACATGTTATGTTTTATGCACATGTTATGTTTTGATGATGAAATTAATATAATATATTGTAGCATGAAAGTATGTAACAGTTGCAACAGATGCATGAAGAAATAAATTGATAAACGAAGACTTTGAAGAAAAGAAGAATCAAGAATGAAGTTCTAGTTTATAATTTCTTAGAATAGTTACTTTAGATTAAAATGTAATATGCTCTAACTTAGTGATATGCTATGTGCTAAATTAGAAATATAAAGTTATATAATTATTATTTTCTTTGAGTTAAGAAAGTAAATAATTATATTAAAATTATATACTATATAAAAGGAAATAGTTTTCGAAATCAGAAATAAAAGGGATTAAGGAAAACGAGTTTTTGAAAAAGATTTTAATAAAAATCAGGTTTTGAAAAAACAGAGTTTTTGAAAAGATTTTAATAAAATCAGTTTTGATAAAAAGAGTTTTTGAAAAAGATTTTAATAAAAATCGGTTTTGATAAAAACGTGTTTTAAAAAAAAGATTTTTATAAAAAGAGTTTTATAAAACATGTTTTCAGATTTTCTAAAAGGATTTGGAAAATACTTTTAGATATAAACAGACTTTGAGTTAAAAGAAAATCTAATATGGAAAACTTATCTTTTTAGTTTAAAAGATAAAGATAGAAAAAGATAAAGTTTTATCCCTTAAATCAAGGATTAAAAGATAAAGATATTTTTAATGATTTTCGTCCAACCAAGTCCTATAAAAGGGAATCATAATTCACTTTTAAATCTCACGTTTTCAGAGAAAAAAAATCGAGTCTATTAAAAGCTGAAAACTATTTCCTCCGGCACTGAGCGAGTTAGATTTAAGTTACTATTTTACAATTGTAATTGTCCTCTATTTGCTTGACTAAGAAGCACATCATTAAGGATCGTTCTTTCTTTGTAACTTTAACATTATAGAGAGTGTCAACACTTAGAGTTAAGTGTTGGGAGTCATTACTAGGGTTAGTAGTAGGGGAATTTATTGTATCAAGATTTGATATTTTAGGATTCAAAGAAATAAAGAGTTTTGTTTCTTGTGGACGTAGATCTCAGAGGTGAGATTGAACCACGTTATATCCTGTGTTTACGTGTCAAATCTAATACTTTTAGTGTATTATTCGCAAAAACTCAAAACAGCGATTTACGAGTGTTTGGCACAGTGCCAGGCACTGAGCCACAAAAGGATTTTTGCGAAAATCGATTAGATTTCACCACTCAATTCAACCCCCCCTTCTTGAGTGTTCCCTAGGGTTCCAACACAACTACTTAATCATCGGTAATATTAATTAAGTTGATAATTATAGTGATAAGTTGGGTGGTGACACAATGATTAGAGGATGTGAAGAATTCACAAATTGGAAACACTCCGTCAATCTTAAAGATATTCGGAGCGGCTCTTCTATGCATGTTTGTGTCGTCTACATCTACTTCAACATCGGCTTAAGAAATGGTTCATTGATAGTCGTCTCTTTTAGGGAATTAACTGGCGCTGTTTGTCTGAACAACTATCCTCCTTTGGTTGTAACCTCACCTCCCTTCACCATGTCAATCATCTCATGTCCCAGTGCCAGCAGGTTTTACAAGAAGCACAACTTGCTTTCTCCTATTGGTCTAAACGAGTAAAGGATAATCAGCTAATGCATGGGGATCTCCTATCTAAGCTCTTCTTTCATATTATGAGACGACACCGAAAGAATAACTATATTTATATGCTTCTGGATACTAGCCAAGAATGGTGGGATAACCAACAGGATATTGCTAACCTAGTTGTGGAACATTTGCGATCTTTATATGCTGTTGACTCCTCCCTGCAATTGCAATCTGCTTCATAGTGCTGATATTGATTTTTAGTTATACTGTGTGGCCTTACCACAACTTTTACCCGCTCAATAGTTGGATTGATTGCTCCTTTCCACGACCACGAAATCCAAGATGCCATGTTTGATATCAGCCATAATAAATCCCCTGGTTCTGCTGGCTCTTCAGCTGAATTCTTCAAAGCACATTGGTCTTTGATTGGGTCCCACGTTCTCAATGCCATAAAAAGCTTCTTCCAATCAGGACTTCTACTAATAGAATGTGTTATTTCACTATTTTCATAATGACATATAATTAATAATTAACTTTTACATGATTTTAGTTTATTAATTCGGTTTTTAGTTTATTATGTTAGAAGTAATTTTTATATGTCTTAGATTTATTTTTATGTTTTTGTTTATTCTATTTTCTGTGATTTATTCTTTCTAGTTTTAATTAGTTTAGTTATCTTTAGATTTACAAATAACATATTAAATAACTTATGAAGAATTGATTACGTGTTTAATCAAAATTAAGTTGTTTATAACTTATTTGTGATATTCGTTTAATATTATGGATGTAGCAAAATTGAATATATTAAGGTTCCATAATATTGTGTTGAGTTAGTGTGTGTGCAACATCTTTCGGTTGCCTACAATCTAGGAGCCGCAAATCACTAACCTAAGGATGCGCTTAAAAATAGAACGTTGAGGTAGTTCCTACATTTTAGGAACCACAACAACCATCTATTTTTAAGGCGTGTGAACGTGGATAAGTGGCTACATTTGAGGAAGCCAACTGCCAACGGAATTATCAACGGATATATTGTGGAGAAGTGGCTGAAGCTACGTGGGATAATGGAGAAGAGCTTGAGAAGATCGTGGAGAAGAATTCAAGAAGAAAAAGGTCCTACAAATAGAGTTTTTGTAATGTTCTCAAATATACTTATAGAATTTATGTAATATTCTTAGAGAAAGTACATTCGGTTTTCTTCTTCTTAGAAATTGATGTATTATAGATTGGTCGAGTGAATCTAAGTCTGTAATCATTTTGAGAGAAAAGAGAAAGAGAAAGAGAAGAGAGAAAGAGAAAAGACTTTGAGTAAAGTCAAGGGAGAAGTCAACTGTTCAGGGAGAACAGGCTGACAGGGAAGTAGTTCCTAGAGGAACAGAGTTGGTCCAAGTTTAGGTTGTACAAAAGAGAGTCTTTTGGCCTAAAAGTTATTAAAGAGAATTGAGTCAAAATCCTCGTGGTCATGGTTTTTCTTCCTATTGGGCTAGGAAGTTTTCCTTGTAAAAATCTCGTGTTCCTAGTTCTTTCTTAATTCATGCAATTATTTTTTCTTACTTAATCATTCTTTTATTTCCGCAAAAAGTTTGAAAATCTCTCCAACTACAATTCACCCCCCCTCTTGTAGTTGCTTAAGTGTTCGTCCTAGACTAATAGAATGGAATAATGTTGGAACACAAGGTGACACTCAAGAAGAGGGGGGGGGGGGTTTGAATTGAGTGACTAAATTTAATCGCTTTTCGCAAAAACTCTATTATGGCACTGTGCTATTCGCTCGAAATTCTCCGATTCGTATTTTTGCGAAAACTAAAGCATAACAAACTATGAAATTATAGATCAAACACGAGATGTAATGTGGTTCAATCTCACCTCTGAGATCTACATCCACACGAACCAAATTCTTTTATTATTTGAATCCTATAATATCAATCTCTTGATACAATAAGATTCCTCCACTACTAACTCTAGTAGTGCTCCCCAACACTTAACCCTAAGTTGCTACTCTCTATGATGATGAAAATTACAGAACGAATGATTCCTCAAAAGGATGCTTCTTATTCAAGCATATAGAGGATTGTTACAATCGTTGTTTAGAAACCTAGGCTGAGTGGAACTCTGTGCTATACTATATGCCTCAGGAAACAATTTTCAGCTCTCGAAATCTCCGATTTAATTCTCTGAAAATGTGACTTACGAAACTGAGTTATATTCCATTTTATAGCTTATGGACTGATCAAAAATCTTCTCAAAGATATGTTTTCTTTCACCCTTAATTTAAGAGATAAAACCTTTTTCCTTTAAGAAAACAAACTTTATCTTCTTCATCTTTATCTTTAACTCTAAAAAGATAAGTTTTTTCTTAAATCAATGTTTATCTAAAACTTTGATAACCAAATTTGTTATCTTTTTACTTTATCAACACTCCTTTTTTTCGAAATTCTTTTCCAAACTTGTTTTCTTAAATTGATTTTTACAATTTCCTTTTCCTTTTTCAAATCGATTTTATTTTTATAAATTCTTATTTAAATCGGTTTTTTATAAAATCTTTTTTATAAATGTTTTCTTTGATATCTAAATTTTGAAACTAAGATTCCCTTTTTATATAGAAATATGGAATTAATATGCTTACCTATTTTCTTAGCTCTAAGAAAATAAATAACCATTCTAATTTGACATTTCTAATTTTAGCACAAAGTTTAACACAAGGTTCCAATACTTTACATTACATAATTAAGAGTATAACAAAATCTAAGCTTCCATATCTTCAAGTTCTTCAAGCTTTCACGAATGTTCAATCTTCATGGCTTTCTTAGATAACTGATACACTCATACAAGTTATGGCACAAATTGTTTATTAGAATCCTGGCTTGTTTGGGTCTGACTTGGTTCATTGTGAGTATACCCATGACCTATTTGAGAAGCTGTTTTGACACTACTAGTTGTAGATGCCAAATACATTCGAATTAATGCCAAATGTTCAATTCTTACTTACTTGGTATCGAGCATGTAAAATACCAGAACTTCCATGTTCTTTTCTTTATCATTAGCATCTTATTAATTTCACATATTACCTTCTTAACTATTAATTTTAGCTGAACTTCATTTAGTGTGACAAAAATACAGCCTATGTTTTCCAAAGATTAAAAAGTTTAGAACACTAAAGCAGTCTAGAAAAATTTGCGTTATATGCACTTACCTCTTTTTTTATTATACTATTTTGTTTTTCATGTTTGTGGAGACGATTTTTTGGACGTCAATATCTCTAATTGCGTATAAGTGAAACTTATATAAATTTGATATTTTGAATTTTTGGATTGAGACAAATTTAACAGACCTAATTGACTATCTACATTTTTTCTTATATAATGATGTGAGATAACTTAACAAAGTCGTTCATGAATAGTATAAAAAACGATATCTTACGCTCCATTAAGAAAACAGAGCAAGTATAAGAAAAGGTAACTTTAATAGATGGCAGTCAACAATTCAAGCTATATATTTGTATTCATATTGCGACCCGGAAAGAAAAATAATCATGAAGATCGTCCACTGGGTTAAGGGAACAGTAGGAGAGAAGCAGAACTATAACATATACATTTAGGCAACATTACATTACTTAGCAATCCATTTGCTAAGCTCAAACTTCTGATGTCTTTTCTTAATGAACTTCTCTGCTTCGACATCAATATCTTCATAAACTTTCCTACCACCAACTTGCTGATTTAGCGTTGTTTCCGAAAAGACATGAGAGAAATAGATGTTGGATTCATCTAACAAGCTCACTGTGCGAACTACCTTACTCGGTGATGTGTATGACATTTCGTGATGAGAAAATAATCTCTTTGAAAGATATATATATAGGCGCTGTTAGGTTTGAAATTTAACTTCATTGATTTCGTAAATTATCAATGTGCAGCACGTTTTTCATATGCAGATGCTAACAATAACTAGGTAGCAATTCTATCATATATTTTAATTCTAAACCCACGTCGCATCTATTTCTCCATTTATATATCGGCGCCTGATATTGTGACATATACACGTAAGCATCTTTAAAGCATATGCATTTGCTAACTGGAGTATTTAATATTATTGTACTAATCCTATGTCATGAGCCAGCGAACATCATCATAATTGTTAATTTTATCTACCAAGAAGAATCATACTAATGTATATATATATATATATATATAATATATATATATATATATATATTATATATATATATATATATATATATATATAATATAATATATATATATTATATATATTATAATAGGGGTAGGATCCGCTGAAAACAGCTCTTAATCTGAAAACTGAAAACAAGGTAACTTTTAAGCCCTTTTGGGTAACTTTTAACACTTTTAGGGTAACTTTTGTCAGTTTTAGGGTAACTTTATTAATTTGTAGTTCTATATATTTCAAGGGTAACTTTATTTATTATAAGAGTAACTATTACCACTTTTAAGGGTAACTTTTACCATTTTTAGGACAACTTTTTAGATTTTAAGGGTAACTTATTTTAACTTTGATTATAGTTAAACCTATGAAGGATTCGAACCTACATCGTTGTGTCTTACACAATGTTTTGCCAATTGAGCTAATAGGTTGTATGAATTTCGCCAAATATATGTAGTGAGAGGGGGTAACAAAGAGCTTTAATACAGCAACTAATAACAATTTTTGGAAACTAATAAAAACAGAGTATGCTACACCATAATGAACAAGATAAAAATAACAGAGAGAACACCAAAAGTAAAAAGTAGACAATACACATGAAACGAAAGATTAGGAAAATTAAAATTATCAGTTTACATCAGAGAAAGCAACAACATCCAAGTAATGAACCATAAGATTTCATAAACACGCAATATAATTACCCTAAAAGTGCATAAAGTTACCCTTGAAATATATTGAAATTACCCTAAAATTGCTAAAAGTTAGCCTAAAAAGGTAAAATTATCCTAAAAGTGGTAATATTTAGTCTTATAATAAATAAAGTTATCCTTCAAATATATACAACTACCCTTAATATAATAAAGTTACCCCAAAACTGGCAAAAGTTATCCTAAAAGTGTTAAAAGTTACCCTAAAGGGGTTAAAAGTTACCCTTGTTTTCAGTTTTCAGCCTAAAGATAGTTTCACGAGATCTCATTCCTATATATATTATATATATATTATATATATATATATATAATATATATATTATATATATTAACGAGTTGTATATATATGATTCTTTGATTTGTTCTATCTCTTTTACCTTTTTGCCTCAAATTTCAGAAAGGAAAGTTAACTTTGCTCCCCCTCCCAAAAGTCTTTTCCATGTATCTATGCATAAAATACATTATTTGTTTTATTTTATGAATGGCGTCCACCAGATAAAATAATATTATTTTTTATTTAATATTTACAACACATTTTACTCCACTATTTGATCTCCAAGGGGCCAAAATATTTTCAAATGCAACAATTGAGACAAAATTGGTGATGAAGAAAAGGATTTTTGGCAAAAGAGTAAGCCAAAATGTTAAAATTCTAAAAAAAAAAAAGGCAATTGGAGAAAAATTGTGGCTCTAAAATAAGGAAAATTTGCACAAAATCACCTTAAGTTTTCACTGATTAAGAAACTCCCACTTTTATGTTTTTTTTTCCTAAATTTCCACCTAAACTTTACAAAACCTTTATAAACTCCCACCACTTAACGGGTTTTGCCAAACTCCATTAGTAGTGGGACCCACTTTGGTTATTTCTTTTGTTTTTCCCTCCAATCAACTCGCTTCCCTCATTCATCTCTCTAAAAATGATGTCGTCTTCCTCTTCCCACCATTAAGTTTTCCTTTTTTTTTCCAATTCTCTCTCTCTTCATTCATCTCTCTTGAAATCTGGGTAAATTTCAGGGTTCCAGACAACATTTTTGTAGAGATGAATGAGGGAAGTGAGTTGCTTGGAGGGAAAAACAAAGAAATAACTGATGTGGGTCCCACCACTAACGGAGTTTGGCAAAATATCAGTTAAGTGGTGGGAGTTTATAAAGGTTTTGTAAAGTTTAGGTGTAAATTTAGGGAAAAAAAAACATAAAGGTGGAAGTTTCTAAATAAGTGAAAACTTAAGGTGGTTTTGTGCAAATTTTCCCTAAAATAACGATAAAAAACCGTGCATATGGCGTAACTAGTCATCGTAAAAAGGATGTCCTGAAATTCTGACTGATCATAAACTGATAATGTGTATTATATAGAAAAGTGCTCCAAAGCTCAAGGAGAAAATGTTGCTGAGAAGTCCATACAAATGAGGATATGTAAGGTGGTAAGATATGCATCACAAGATTGTAGAAAAGTGCTTCATCAACTTATTTAAAAACTAAATACAATGTATCGTCAGGCAGGTAACAAGCCATATAGGCAACTACATACAATGTATCGTCACATATTTAAAAACTAAGCATGATATCTCCTACTTAGCTTATGAGGCATTACAGCTAGTATCCTAGCTCTAGTATTAATATTAATTTGCTTCACCCCTTGCTCTATGTTAGGGACACACTAATAATAGACTAAATTCCAAGCTGACCAAATAAAGGCAGTAAACCAGCTAACATCACTCGTTTCCTAACATTTGACTTTCTAATATGTTGTATATATATTATCCTGATCAATTGTTGCATATCATCAGTCTGATGCAAGAGCTTAAACCAGTCTTTAAGCATCTTCAAGAAATTGAAGCTAAATTCTTGAAATACAAATGTTGGTGAGTTTCACTATGATTGCCACAAATAAGGCAGGTATCAGATGCAATAACACAAAACTAAACAAGATTGGAAGTTGTCTGAAACTTTTCCTGTATTGCCAACCAAGAGATAAATGTGTGCTTTGGCACACTCAGCCTATTCCACACCACTATGTCCCATTTTAGAATTTGTTGCTCCCCTTTCAGCTTCTCATAACCTTTTTCACGAAGTACACCTCTGTATCATAAAATTATTTATTGTGTGAGTGGTTCATGGGCGCAACACACTCCCTCACATGTAAGTTGTCCATAATCGCGGTCTAGATAAATTCAAACCCAACCTTGGCTACGATATGATGTTAAGTTTTAATCAAGTCATGTCGTCTTTCTATTCCTTAATTCAACGATATATATACACCCTATAGGACCAAGAACTAATTTGAATTAATCTAGTTAATATAAGTATTGGAGCTTAATGATAAAGCATGTAATGCTGATGTGGATAATAATATAAGCCACATCAGCTTATGGTTGTTACAAGATAGTTATTACTCCTAACTAACTATCTAACAAACCTTTGTATAAATAGAGCTCTTTCTCTCTCTTTGTACAGTAAGAAATACAATAATACAAATTATTACTTCTCTCTTCTCTCAATCATTTCTCTCATTTCTCTGAACATATGAAGTTAATCTTCATAAATTGTCATGGTATCAGAGCTATGATCGAATTCTAGGACATATTTTCACTGAATCTTCCGCATTGATTTTGAAATTCTTTTTTCTGCAAATTCAAAGGTGATCAGAAGAATTTCAGCTCAAAATTTCTTTGATCAAGGTGTGTTTCTTGTTTTGATTCACACACGCTAGATTCTTTGTATATTACAGAATTTCTTCTTTAATCTTGCTGATTTTGTAATAATTGTTGAAATCTTTCTGAAATTTCAGGCCAATTTCAAGCAATCTTACATTTTCCTAAAACTCTCAATATCAGATTCATTTTTCATTTGTTTCTCAAAATTTCATCATCTTTTCTTCATTTGTTCCTCAATCTGTTCATAATGACTACTTCTTCAAGCACAAACACATCATCTAATATGCCTTTAAATCAGGATCCGAATAGTCCATACTATATTCATCCCTCTAATTCACATTCTGCTCAATTAGTTTCCTTCAAATTTAATGGTGAAGGATATACTAATTGGAAAAGAGCCATGTTGCTCACTCTCTCAGCCAAGAATAAGGTTGGTTTTGTAGATGGAAGTCACAAACCTCCTGCTGATGAGATATCTGTTGAATATAAAGCATGGTCAAGATGCAATGATCTAGTTTGCTCCTGGATTTTGTTTAATCTTGATGAAAACATAGCTAGTAGTGTTATGTTTATGAGAACTGCTAGAGATATATGGTTGGACCTTGAAGAACCTTTTGGTTACACTTCTCTGGCTTAGATTTATGCATTAGAACAAAAATTAGCTGACATACATCAAGAAGGAACTCAATCTGTGTCTGAGTTCTTTACTAGTATCAAGACTGTCTGGGATGCAATTGATGAGGCTAATCCTCTGCCTTATTGTACCTGTAATAAATGCTCTTGCAACTTAACTAAGAGACTTCTTGAAAGGCATCAAGAAAAAATGATCATTCAATTCATTATGAAGTTGACAGATCAGTTTGCAATAATTCGAGGAAACATGCTCATGATGCAGAAATTACCTAAGGTTATTGAATCTTTTAGGATGTTTGCTAAGGAGGAGAAACACAAGGAAATTTCATCTACCACTTCTTCACAAACTGAGTCCATGGCTTTTATAGCAGATAAACGAAGATATTATGAACATAGATCATTTGGAAACAATGTAAAGACCACCAGCAACAATTTCAAGAAACCTTTCAAAGGTTATGGACGTACTAAGGTTGATAAACCTGGTTCCAAGTACTATTGTACTCACTGTGAGGTTCCAGGTCATAGTGTTGATAGGTGCTTCAAAATTCATGGCTATCCAGCCAATTTCAAAGGGTTCAAAGATAAACGAGTTGCTGCTGTATCTACTCATGAAGAAACTATTGCTATGGATGTTGATGATTCACCTGGTCTTTCCCTCTTTATGGATCAATATAATCAACTTATCACTATGCTTAAATCTCAATCAACCACCACTGGAGCACAAGCTATGATGGCGGGTAACAGTCTATGTTTCTTGTCTTGCTCTGACTCTAAATGGTTACTTGATAGTGGTGCAACAGACCACATTTGCTCTGACTTATACATGATTCTGAAAATTTCGTTACTATTCCTGATGAAAGTAAAATACCAGTAAAGCACATTGGTTCAGTCATGTTAACTTCTGACATTATACTTCATAATGTGTTACATGTGCCTCAATTCAAGTTCAATCTCATTTCTGTGCACAAGTTATGCCAAGATATGAATTGTGAATTACATTTCACTTTTGATAAATGCTTTGTTTCTCAGAACGAGAAGTTGATTCATCTTGGTAATCTCAAGGCTGGATTGTATAATGTTCAAGATCACAAGGTTTTTCCCAAAGTTGCTGCTGTTTCTCTTACATACAATAAGACTTGTCTAGCTACTGTTAATGATGCTAAGCTGTGGCACCTTAGATTAGGCCATTTGCCTTTTAACAAACTACATTTTCTTCCTATTTCTTGTGATCCTAAGTCTTGTCATGACATCATTTGTCAAGTTTGTCCCAAGGCAAAGCAAACTCGTGTACCTTTTCCTAGAAGCTCAATAAAAACAACTAAACCTTTTGAACTGTTACACCTTGATGTTTGGGGTCCTCACTCTGTTAATACACCTTCTGGTTGTAACAAAGTCCTCACCATAGTAGATGATTTTAGCAGGTTTACATGGGTACACTTCTTGAAATATAAATCTAATTGTGTTTTTGTCATGAAGAATTTTCTGCAAATGGTTCAGATTCAGTTCAATACAAATGTGCAATGCATTAGATCAGATAATGCTGGTGAATTGTGTGAAGGTGACATGAAACAGCTTTATGATCATCTTGGTATTCTCATTCAAACAAGTTGTAGTGATACACCTCAGCAAAATGGAGTTGTAGAACGTAAGCACAAACATCTTATGGAGACTGCGAGGGCTTTATACATTCAGTCCAGAGTGCCTGATAGATTTTGGGGATATTGTGTCATGTGTGCTTCTTATCTGATCAATAGGATGCCTCTGAAAGCAATTAATCATGCTACTCCATACTTCAGATTATATGGCAAAGCTGCTAATCTTTCCCATCTTCGAACCTTTGGTTGTTTATGCTATGTCTCTACTTCTAAACATAGTAGATCTGAGCTTCATGCTAGAGCTCAACCTTATGTATTCATTGGTTATTCTGATCAGCATAAGGGATATAAGGTTCTTGACATTGACACTAACAAGGTTAGTGTCACAAGGGATGTTTACTTTCATGAAAGACACTTTCCATATCATCTTTTTCATAAACATTCTACACCTACAACTAACTACACAAATGTCATCTATCTTCCTTCTAGTTCTTCCCCAATCTTTCATGACCCACCTGAATTCTCTTCACCAACTACATTTTTCCCTTCTCATGATTCTCCCTCTCCTTATCCTGCTCACATCCCTTCTACTTCTACTACCACTTCACCTGATTCCTCTTCTTCTCTTGCTACACCTATTGCTGTTCCTTACTCATCTTCCCCCACACCCGAACCTTCTTCACTTCCTAGAAAATCTACCAGACAACACCATCCTCCTTCTTACCTACAAGACTATCATTGTCTTTCCACTTCTTCTCTACCTTCTCCTTACTGGCCGGTGTAACTTTGTTTCTTATCATATATTTCCTTTTGAACATTAAGTTTTCATCTCTCAAGCATGTACTTTAACTGAACCTTCTAATTACTCTGAAGCCTCTACTGATCCTTTATGGATTGATGTTATGTCTGCTGAACTCTTAGCTTTACAGAAAAACAACGCTTGGGATCTGGTTCCACTTCTAAAGGGTAAGAAACCAATTGGTTCTAAATGGGTCTACAAAGTTAAGCTCAAAGCTAATGGTGAATTAGAGAGGTGCAAAGCTCGTTTAGTTGCTAAAGGTTTCAATCAAAAATATGGGATTGATTATGAAGAGACCTTTAGTCCAGTGGTTAAAATGAGCACAGTTTGAACTATTATAGCTGTGGCAGCTTGCAAGAAATAGCAATTATTTCAACTAGATGTGAATAATGCCTTCTTGCATGGTGATTTAAAAGAAGAAGTTTACATGAGAGTGCCTGAAGGAATGGCAAATCCACATAAGCTTGTTTGCAAACTCACTAAGTCCCTCTATGGACTTAAACAGGCTTCTAGACAATGGCATGACAAGCTTTCTCACTCTCTTCTTGCTCAAGGCTTTGTGAAATCCCACTATGATCATAGTCTGTTTATTAAGAAGCATCATGAAGATATCTGTATTGCAGCAGTGTATGTTGATGACATACTTGTAACTGGTAATAATCTTGCTGAAATGGAGGCTCTTAAGGTTAATTTGCATCATGAATTCAGTATCAAGGATCTTGGTCAGTTGCACTATTTCCTTGGTCTAGAAGTGGGTTATACAGATTCTGGTATTTTGTTAAGCCAAGGCAAGTTTACAAAGGAACTTCTTTCTTTCTGCAAGTTTGATCTTTCTAAGAAAGCTTCTACTCCTCTTCCCATCAATCTTAAGTTACATGCTGACCTTGGAGACCTACTGGATGATCCTTCTACTTACAGATCATTAGTAGGGAAGCTTAATTTTCTTACAACAAGCAGGCCTGACTTAGCCTATGCAGTTCAGAATCTTAGTCAATTCATGCAGAATCCAAGAACATCCCATCATGATGCATTGCTTCATACTCTTAGATATGTTGCTTGCACAGCTAGTCAAGGCATCATGCTTAAAGCCAGTGACAACTTATGCCTACAAGCTTTCTCTGATTCTGACTGGGCAGCTTGTCCAGATTCTAGGCAATCCATCACTGGTTATATACTTCTTTTTGGTGGTTCACCTATTACTTGGAAATCCAAGAAACAAAGCATTGTATCCAAGTCTTCTTCTGAGGCTGAATACAGAGCTATGGCAGCTGCTGCATCAGAAGTAACCTGGGCTGTCAGGTTGTTAGAGGATCTGGGCATTACTAATCTGAAGCCTGTTACTCTCCACTGTGACAACCAATCAACTCTTCACATAGCCAAGAATCCAGTCTTCCATGAGAGGACAAAACACATAAAGATTGATTGTCACTTCACTAGAGAGAAAGTTCTTGAAGGTCTGATTCATCGCACCTATCTTCCTACTCAGAAACAATTGGCTGATATCTTTACTAAAATTCTTCCCTCTAAACAGCTCAATGTTCTTCTTCACAAGTTAGGAATGTCTACTACTATCCCTTCCAACTTGAGGGGGGGTATTGGAGCTTAATAATAAAGCATGTAATGCTGATGTGGATAATAATATAAGCCACATCAGCTTATGGTTGTTACAAGATAGTTATTACTCCTAACTAACTATCTAACAAACCTTTGTATAAATAGAGCTCTGATCTTTCTCTCTCTTTGTACAATAAGAAATACAATAATACAAATTTTTACTTCTCTCTTCTCTCAATCATTTCTCTGAACATATGAAGTTAATCTTCATAAATTGTTAATAAGATAAAATACTACTTAAGATAAATCCTATCTCTAATAGGATACTTTCTCACAATTGTAAAACCTAGGTAGTTCTCTGTTTGTGCTAAGGTTGTATGTTGTACTAAATTGGTAAAACAATTTTACATAAATTATATGCTTAACAAAAAAAAAAATGCAAAACTGTCTTGTCTTACTGAGCTAACGAATACCCCAATAATTGAGATCGCGAAAATGCGATTTCTTTATTGCACCTTCATGCTAAAGAGATTTTTAGCCAAGCAGTCTTGCATAGTAAGGTTTATTGATCACTTATGTGATTTGCAAAAAGCAGAGTTTGATTAATCAGATTCGTAACAATTAAAAAAAAAAAAGTTATAACAAAAGTTTACTCCAACACTTCCATGCATACAACATAAAATCATTCACACTCCAATCATTTTCTATGTGTAGTTTTCCAATAGCTTAGCTCGAAATTCTGATGCTTCCTTCTAATAAATTTCTCTGCTGCTGCATCAACATCTGCATAACTGCCTTTACCACTGACATTCCTGCTCCCATTCTGCTGCTGTTGCCATTGCTGCTGCTGGTGTTGCCGTTGCTGCGGCTTAACCGCTTCACTCATACTACGCCCAGCATTTTGATTGTCCTTCTTCAACGGCGACAATACATGAGAAAAATAAATGTTATATTCATCTAATAAACTCTCTGTCCGAACTAGTTTGCTCCATTTTGCAGACGACATTTTCTTATTTTGAATTATATGTTTAATGTGTTGTAGTTTGTGAAGGATGAAAAAAATGGGGGACCTTCGAATACGTATTTATACGTGTATATTTAGTTCTATATTTGTCTCTTCTTCTTTTTTTTTGGAGTTTTTGATGCACGCGTTTTGGATATCTAAATGCTGAACCACCTCCCTTGACAAATAATCACGCGAGTATATGCTCATTCGAATCTGCAAAAGCATTAAAGCATACTTCATCTTAAAAGTTAATACGAAAATAGTACATACTACTTTGCCTGCATTTTATACAATTTTTAGTTGAATGATGCCTCTTTAGCTTTGTCCGAGAAAGTAGCTGAGCTAGAAGCCGTCACTGAAATACTCAAAAACAAAAATAATGGTTGGCCGTCTTCTTTGATAATTTCTATGCTTAAAGAAGCTGCACCTAATTGTTCTAGTTTGTTAGCTAATTGCCGAATTTCTTTAAGTTTTAAGATAATCCTAAGTTTCCAGATAGATATCGCATGTAAGAAAAATTCCCTTCATGAATTTTTTTGGATGATTCACAGTTGTTGGTTATCCTTTTTGTTTATATCTTTGAAGTTTTATTGAAACTTAGAAACAAAAATATGAAAACGAGAATATGTAAAACACTGAGTTTTCTAAATAATAAACATGATTAGGACTAATATTACCAAATTACAAGTATTCTGGTATGGAATAAATAGTAGCGTATGAACCGCTATCTTCTGGGTAAATGTAAGCCGGTTCGATGTCCTACAAAGCAGAGCACGTAAACTAACATCAGGGGTTGATCTGAGGAAAGCCCCTCCAATGCCTAAGTCAGTAACGAGTAAACCGGTAGCTCTCAAGTGGAGTATGAATGTGTTTGTGAACGTATCTTATGACTCATATCAACGGGGTATTTATAGGAGCCGGCAAGAGTCATTGCCCAAGTAGTACTCTACTCCTATTGGTTGGACGTAGGTATATTCCTTTGGGATAAACTTAATCCTGTATTGATGTTTATCTTTAGGCCCGTAGGCGCATCTAGATTTAAACTGGATCAAGCCCAGGCCCATGTGAGAATGTCCCAGGGAGGAGTACCACCTAGGTATCCTGGAGGAACCGGTACGACAAAGTCAACGGTTATATGATAAATGCATTGACTATGCCAATTCTTATCGGTCATGTGGACCGGTATGGAACTTATTAAGCCCCCATACAACTAGCCCCCAATCCGGTATGTCTGATAGAGTCGTATCCTACTTATTAAATTTTAATCGCCATGGCATAGCTGACATGAAATAGCGTTGGAAAGTTGATCGTTGCGTGGGAATCCCAATCGTCGCCTTGATGCGCGTGGCTACTGTCAGAGCTCATTATGAGAAATTGCTTCACAGCTGTTTTCGTGCTTCCTAACACGTGGCGTGATCAAGGACGGGAACGCGAAGAGTCGCGTAATCTAAGCCATGAATTCTATAAATACGCTTTGGGTGACCTCCGCTCCTCACTTCTCATCATCCTTCATTTTCTCGGTTCGTACTTTCTTCCACTTCTTGCTTCCAGGTATTTCCACAAAAAACTTTCCTTATCTTTCATACCGTCTTAAATTATCAATATGTCTTCTGCTTCTGATTCATAAAATATATCTGGAAGTCCTTCCGTTATGACCGATAGTGACCTTAGTTCCGATAGTAGTATCTCTTCCAACTTTGTAGTCTTTGCTTGCTCACCAGTAATAGATATTGATGCCGAACGTAGAACCAAACATCGCCATGACCCTAATACCTCCTGGCTATGTGGCATCGTTAGAAAATGCTTTAGGGGTGCCGGTGTACGTCCAGTATGGGACCATGGTTGGAATGGCCGAACACTCGATCCCCTCAACTATTCCCCCCATGTTAAGCTTCATCGTCTAGGCCAGCCGGCATGACGACCAAAGGTGAGGCTAGAGTTGGGCCATCTCGGACCCCGGGAGAGGCGTCGCCCGTTAATTTGATGACGTCGAGAGCGTTGTCCGCTCTTTGTTGTCAGATTAGAAGTCCATCACTTTAGAGGCCGAAAAAGATGAAGATATTCCGACCGACTCTGATGAGGAGGCTTTGGCGGAATAGTAAATGCCTCCCAACAAGGCCGGTCGTGCCGCTGCCGTGGAGATCGATGACGCCTTGGCGAGTATATGCAACGGGAATAAATCTCTTGTTAAGGGGATAAAAGGAGATAAAATAACAGAATGTCCTCCCAGGTATGTAGCGATATATGCACACATGCTAGATTTCGGCTTTCGTTTTCCCTTGGACCCTTTTATCGTTAAAAAATTTTGGAGCTTGGAATATCTTTTTGGCTCAGTTGACGCCACTAGGATGGCTAAACTTGATTGCCTACGCCTGGGTAATCCGATATAAAGGATTCTCGGAGACCCTGAACCTGTTCCGTAAACTTCATTGGATCAAGGATGATGGTTCGGCAAAGGGTAAAGGGAAAGGGAAATGAAAAAGGTCCCGGGGCGGCGAAGACCAAGGCTGGGGTGGTTGGATGTACTTATATAAAAAGGCCGGTAAGTTGATAGTCTACCCCAAGCTGACCTCTTTAAAGCATTGGAGGGAGCATTTTTTCTGGGTAAAGGTATCTGTCGACTTTCCCCTACGCTGTCAATGGACCAAGCCCCGTTCCTAGAGGGAGCATATCCCTGACAGAGGGATGAGTGGACGGGAGAAGGAGGCATATGACTTTTTTGCGGCCACTACCATACCAGCTCAGAAGGGAAAGAAAAAGATTCCGATGCCGCTCACTTGGCTTCCTCATGTCAAGTACATTTTGATCCGGCCCTTTTTGCACTGGGTTTTTGTACTACCGACCCCCATGGTGGGTTTTATTGGTCGCTTTGTCTCTTGTAGATGTCATATGTGCTGAATATGTTTCTAATTCATCCTTTTTCTTCGTTAATAGGCTGGGAGCATCACATCCGGGAGGCGTTGCATCTTAATTATAACTACGTATACGAACCAATTAGCAACATGCCACCCAAGCCAGCTTGCCGATTCACTTCTATTCCCATCAGCATCGGTGGTCGAGGTGGTAGGCAAGGTTGCGGCTCCAGTCGAGGAGTCGGTAGTGACGAAGATGACAGGGACTCTATGCCCCTGATTTATCAAAAATCGAGCCTGCCGCCCTTAAAGCGCAAGGCTGAAGGCAACCGTGAGAAGGTGTCTAAGAAGCCGGCTAACGAGCCGACAAAGGAGCCCGTCAAGGGGCTTTCCAAATCGACTGCCGCTGCACCGGCCAACAAGGGGGGCGATGCTGCTCTTGCCCCTCTGATGAAAGGCCGGGTGGCCCAGGTGGGCAGTTCTTCCATTCGATCGACCATCTACAAGCAGCTTACCCTGACGGCGATGATTACCAACCAAGGAAGACGGGCTTCCTTGAACGCTCTGAGGTGGACTCGTTCTCTTGTTAAGGACGGGTCGATGTTCTAGCCAAAGCTCAACGTCTTAGACGATGAGTCATTATTGCTGGATCGCCCTCTGGAAGGTGGGAACTTGGGATACCGGCTGCTACAGGGCCTTCAACTAAAGTACGACATGTCTGTCGATAAGGTGAAGGCCGCTACTGCGGTTGACGCTCATAATTTGGCCGTGGTGAGTTTAATTTATGCTTATCTGCCGGTTGAATTGTTAACATGCTAACGATTTTCTTTTTTCCTTTGGATAGGCAATGAAATTCGGTAAAGAACTCTGCGATCTTTATCGGCATTTCCAGGGGGCCTATCATTTTGAGGTGGAGGCCCATTAGCTCACCGCCGAGCAGCTGGCTGACCGGAAGTCGGAGTTGGTCAATGCGGAGGTGAACCTGAAAAAGGTTGAGACCGACATGACCCAGGTCAGGGCGGACCTGGACGCCACCAATACGATCGAAGGGCACTCCATCATTGTATCAAACAAAGAGGCCATCGACCGAGAACACAGCGCAGTGGCAGAATATCGGAAGTCTATGAACTTCGTCGCTAGATTGCTCAACCAGTATAATGGTGGCTGGGCCGCGGCCATGAGATGCGTTAAGCATACTTTCCCTGACTCTGATTGGTCCCAAGTAGAGGAAGCTCACGGTCGTCAGGATTTTGAACTCCTAGTTGAGGGCGAGGTCTTAGACATCAGGGTTACTGAGGCTGATATTGCCAACACTGACCCGCGTTGTGAGTTCGAGGAGGAATAGGACCAACATGCTACCAACACCGCTGTCGGTACTTAGGAGCAAAAGGAAGCCTAAAAATAGAATTTATTTTTCTTTCCGTCTTCCTTGTAAACCCGGGCGCCTATGGCCGGTATTCTGATTTAGACTTTTAGGGTGTAACCACAAACTTTAATGAATACATGCATCCATTTTACCCAACTTGCAAGTCGGTTCTATTTTCAGTAACGTGAATGTTTTGTTGATTATTCTTTCTTCGAAAATTGTAGAACCCAGCAGATCCGTATTGGTTATGGACCGGTTAGCCACTCTAATTAACACAGCAGATCCATGAAGGTTATTGACTGGTTAGGTTTTAATGCTTATTTGCTTAATCTGGCAGATCAAGGAAGGCCATTGACCGGTTAAGAATATTTTGTATAACAACTCAATCCGGCAGATCCACTAAGGTCATTGACTGGTGATTGATCGTCTTTTAGGGGTTAATCTTGACGGCAAATCCTGATTGGTCATTGACCGTCAGGGGACTTTGATTCGACTAACGACAGATCCACGTAGGTCATAGACCGTTAGAGAACTTGTTGACACACATGATTAGAAGATGCTCATTTTATTAAGTAAAACGGCTCTTCCCGACATCTCCGGATTTATTGCCTAGAAAGTTAGAAATGTGTTTATTGGCTACAATGCCCACTGTTAAGTAATTTAAAACTATTGGCAACAATGCCTTATTGCTATGAGATTGCTATCTAGACATAGTACTTCTTCAGAACGCTAGCATTCCAACTGTTCTTCAGTAGTTTTCCGGACATGTCTTCTAGCCGGGAAGGCTCCTGGGACGATTTCTTCTTTTACGAGGTATGGTCCTTCCCAATTGGCAGTGAGCTTTCCGTCAATATGCTCCTTGTTGGTAGTTGTTGTGCGTCTGAGTACCAGATCTGCTTTCACAATTAGTCGGCTTCGCACTCGCTTGTTATAGGCACTGCTAATCCGATCCTTGTATGCTGCTGACTTGAGTTCGGTGGCTAGTCGGACCTCTACAAGAGGTCCAGATCTTCCTTGTGCAGCTTCTCCTTCAGCTTTGGGTCGTAATTTAGGATACGCCAGTTAGGCAGTCCTACCTCTACCAGCAGCACCGCTTCTGCCCCAAAAGCCAGCATGAAGGGTGTTTCACCAGTGGCTTCCTTATTAGTGGTCATGTTTGACCATAGTACAGCCGGAACCATGTCTGCCCATGCACCCTTTAAGTCGTCCAGCCTCTTCTTTAGTGCATTCAGGATCTGATTGTGTGGCGGCTCCTGCTTGGCCATTGCTTTGAGGGTGGCATACTGATGAATATGCGAATTTGATGTCGTATGGGCTTAGAAAACTCTTCATGGGGCCACAATCAAATTGGACGCCATGGTCCATGACAATTCCCATAGGAATCCCAAACCTGGTGATCACGTCCGGCACATGAACTTCTTCGCTTGGTTAGCAGTGATCTTCGCGGTCGGTTCTACCTCGATCCATTTTGGGAGGTAATCAATGCCTACAATGTGGAATTTCCTTCCCCCAGATGCCGGTGTGAATGTCCCTATGATGTCCATCCCTCACTAAGCGAAATGGATCGGGTTGAGGATTGGCTGCAGATCATTAGCTGGTTGATTAATTATCAGTGCAAACCTTTGGCATTTAACGCACTTTTTTACGTAGGTCTGTGCGTCTGTCAGCATGGTTGGCCAGTACGTAGAATCCTGCTCTTGGATTTCTTCGATTACCTTTATGGCGTCGTTGGCCGTCACGCACCTTGTATGGATGGCCTTGGAAGATGCAATACCACGGCGAGTCCCTTCTAAGCTTCGTAGTCGTCATCCTATCTTCCAGTAGAGTACCAGTCAGTTTGTAGGCCAGTATATCATCGTACCATCTACACCATGACAGACAGTGTTTACAGTGGATGGGGAGGTGTCAATGCCCCTCTCCGTTAGTGTCTCTACCATGACGTTCCCCTTCTTATCGCTGGTACTTAAGCTAGCGAGCTTGGATAGGGCATCATCCGCCATATTCTCTACTCTCGGTACCAGCTTTACCTCGAAGCTCTGCAATCCGGTTGTCAGCTCTTGACCTTACTCAGGTATTTTTTCATGACGGGCACTCGTGCTTCGTATGTGCCCTCAATCTGACTTGATATCAGCTGGGAATCGGTTATCATGAGAATCTTCTTGGCACCAGCCGCAATGTTCAGACTTATTCTGGCCAGGGGTGCTTTGTATTCTGCCTCGTTATTAGAGGCCTTGAAACTGAACCGAACGACATATTCGAAAATCTCCCCTTCTGGGGACGTCATCACTACGCCGGCTCTTACTTCCATTTGTGCAGCTTAGCCGTCAACTGCTATTTGCCAAGTGCCGACAGGGTCTGATATTTCCGCATAAGTTGTATTGACAATGAACGCCGCCAATGCTTGGGCCTTGATAGTCGTATGAGGCCGATATTCAATTTCAAATTCTCAGAGCCCTAGTGCCCATTTCAGCAGCCTGCGGATCGTATCGAACTTGTGGAGAGCCTTTTCTAGATGCTGATTAGTGAGGACCTGAATGGTATGTGAGTTGAAGTATGGCCTCAACTTTATTGCCGCAAATGAGTACGACATATTCATCTTTTCCAACAGCTCATACCTCTGTTCAGCTCCAGCCTGGACATGGGTTATGAAATATATGGGGCTTTGTTGCCCCTACCTCTCTACTAATAATATTGCAGCTACCGTCTTTTCACATACTGAGACGTACAATTGGAGCTTGTCTCCAAGTTCCGGCCGGGTTATCGTTGGCAACTTCTTGAAGTGCTCCTTGACCTGTTCGAAACCCTCTCTCTGCTCATCCCCCCATTCGAACTTCTTATTCCCCGTAAGGACTTTGATGAACGGCAGGGCTTTTTCGGCCGATTCTGAAACGAACCTGGTGAGGGCTGCCGTCCTGCCTGTTAGCTTCTGATGTCCCGGATGCTCTTTCGCTCCAGCAACTCACTGATGGCCCGTATCTTGTCAGGGCTGGCATCTATCCCCCTCTCGCAAACCATGAAGCCCAGAAATTTCCCGGATCTCACTCCGAACACTTATCTATTTGGGTTAAGCTTCATTTTGTGTGTTCGAAGGGTTGCAAATGTCTCGCCTATATCAACGACATGAGTCTCCTCCGTGAGGCTTTTCACAATGCTGTCATCAACATACACCTCCACATGACGACCTTTCTGGTACTCGAAGATTTTGTCTACCAGCTTTTGATAAGTAGCGTTGGCATTCTTGAGACCAGAAGGTATAGCTTTATAGGCATATACCCCTGCATTATTGTTGAAGGCCGCTTTGCTTCTATCGGATTCTAGCAGGCTGATATGATGTTACCCGGAGAAGGCTAACATGAAACTCAGCAGAGCGTGGCCGCTAGTGGAGTCTACCAGTTGATCGATCCTTGGGCAAGGGATAACAGTCATTGGGTCAAGCTTTATTGAGGTCGGGGAAGTCTACATACATCCGCCATGACCCATTGGCCTTCTTGACTATTACCACGTTAGCCAACCATTCCGGAAAATCACAAGGCTCGATGAAATCTGCCACTAGCAGCTTATTAACCTCTTCTTTGATGGCCGCATTCTTTTCTGAAGAGAAGTTCCTTTTCTTTTACTTTACCCGTCTGACGTCCTCGTTGATGTTCAACCTATGGACCATAAATGCTGGGTCAATTCCCGGCATCTCATCTGCAGAGAAGGCAAAGATGTCGGCGTCGCCTCGCAAGAGGATTATCAGGTTGATCTTGACTTCAGCTGCCAAGTCTTCTCCTATCTTTACCGTTCTTTTCGGCCTTTCCAGCTTAAGGCTTACTTCTTCTATCTCACATTCCGAGCTAAGTCGCGGCAGGTCTGTCCGCCTTCAGTCGAAGTTCTCGATTGATAGGGGTCTCTTTGCTTTGTTCTCCGTCCCGCGTCGTTCTCTTGCCGACGGTGGTGTCTCTGCTGGTCGCTTGTGATCAGACTTTTTGAGGGTCGTCAGATAACAAGCCCTAGCGGACTCTTGATTCCCATTGATTTTCTCTGGCTTACCTTCGTTTGACATGTAAATCATAGTCAAATGGTAGGTATAGACCACTGCTTATGATTCATGGATCAGAGGTCACCCTATGATGGCGTTGTAGGCTGCCGGGATGTCGACGACCAGAAACTCCACCATCATGTCCCTGGAATGGGATCCTTCAGCTAGCTTTAACGATAGCTTGACGGTTTCTTCCGGGACGATAGATGCCCCTGTAAATCTTATTACGGGATATGAGACTGGCTTCATACATTATGCCTCGAGGCCCATCTTCTCGAACATCTCTTTGTATAGTATGTTGGCGGAACTTCCGCCATCTACCAACATGCGATGGACCATCGCTGTCGAGATCTGCAGAGATACTACCAAGGGATCATCATCGCGGTAAGTGATTCGCTTAGCGTCCTCTGACGTGAGCTCTACGGGCGACATGTTTGGGGGTGCCGGCCATTGCCCGGTATTAAGATAATTCACTTGGTGCCTAACTTCCTTCAGACTGGCCTTGGCACCGTGTATACTTCCCCCACGTTTTGGTCCTCCGGAGATGACATGGATTTCAGTAATCCTTTCCTTTACTGACTTTCTGACGCCGCTCTCATCTTCTATGAACGGGGACTTCCGGTCCACCTTTGCGAGGTACTTTGTGAAGTATCCTCTCGTTATCAGATCTTCGATGTCGTCTTTCAAGTCCTTACAATCATCAGTGATGTGACCATAATCCTTATGGAACTCGCACCACTATGATTTATCCCGGCCCTTATAGTACATCTTTCTGGGCCGCTGCCACTTATCGTCTTTCTTGTGGAGCTCGTATATCTCAGCTTGAGACATCGTCGGAGGAGTGTACTTGCGATATCGATCAGGTCTCCCTTCATGACCCTTCTTTACCGTATTACTTTCCTCCCTCCTCCCGAAATTGTCCAGCTTTATGTCCTTTCGATACCTGTCTTCCTTGCGATTTCGCCTTTTCCTTCACATCTCATGTCGGCCTCTTAGCAGCTGCCTCTTTGTCAAACTCCTGTCCTCCGATGAAGTCGTTTGCCTTGCCTAAGACTTCTATTAGGCTCGTCAGCTTTTTGAGACCCATGTAGCTTATGAAGCCAGACCCTTCTTTCAGACTTGTCATCAGGGTTAAGACCGCTACCTCCTGTTGTAGACTGGGGATGGTAACAGCTTCCGCATTGAAGCGCCCTACATAGTCCCTCAAGCTTTTAGAGTCTCCTTGGTTGATGGACATCAACTAGCCGGTAGTCTTCTCTCTGCGTTTGTTACTGACAGAATGGGTAACAAATATGGAAGTGAGCTGGCGGAAGTCGAAAACACTTGCCGGTGGTATACTCTTAAACCACGTTTCGCCAAGCGCAATTAGTGTAGAGGGGAACACCTTACACCATACCGAGTCGGTATCAGTGTATAGTAGCATGTGTCCCTCATAAGCCGATATGTGGTCCTCCGGATCAATCTTGTCGTCATATTTGCATGTCCGCAATTTGATCTTCTCCATGGGCTCTTGAAGGATGACCATGGAGAAAGGAGAGTTTCTCATTAATACCGGTGCCCTGCGCCTGTACTCGCCTCTTCTTTTGGTTGGTTTGGCTGTTGCATGTCCGTTTCTTGCATCTCCTCTTCTTCCTCCTCCCCAACCTGCTCAATGGTTCTATGATAAATGCATTGACCATGCCAATTCTTATCAGCCATGTGGACCGGTATGTAGCTTAGTCAGCCCCCATACAATAAGTTTACTATACAATATATAATAGATGAATGTAAAAGCCAAAGTAAACAAAAAGATGTTCCTGGTTTTATTTAAAAACATTCTATTGGCTTAGTGGGGCTCATGGAGACTAAGGTAAAGGCTGCTAATATGGTTAGACTTTGTCAATATATGTTTCAAGGGTGGTGTTTTAATTCCAATTTGAGTTTTCATCCAAATGGAAAAATTTTGCTTCCTTGAAAGCCTGGTGTTTTCAATGTAACAATTGTTAAAGGCACTGATCAACTGATTCATTGCTATATTCAACCAGTCAGTGGTGTCCCTGATTTTTTCTGCACATTCATTTATGCATATAATGAAAGCACAAAAATAGCTAGCTTGTAGGAGGAGATCACGCAAGTTCATACTCAGATGCCTTGGGTTATGTTTGGTGATTTTAACTGTATAAAAAATGCTGCTGAGAGAATTAGTGCTACTGTGAGAAATAGTCAAATGGAGGATATTAATAAATGTATGTTTGATTGTGGGTTAGATGATACCAAATGTTGTGGTGATTTTTACACGTGGAATAATAAGTAAGCTGACAATGCTTGAGTTAAACTAAGCTGGATAGCATTCTAGCTAACCATGTTTGGATTGATGTTTATGATTCTGCTGAGGGAGGTTTATGGAAGAGGGTGATTTTGATCACTAACCAGCTTTGTTAATTGTGTATCCTAAAGTCGCAGATGGCAAGAAACCCTTCAAGTATTTTACTATGTGGAAGCTTTTTGAGGATTTTAATAACTTGGCTAGTATATGTTGGAATGCAGTAATGGAAGGGACTAAGACGTATGTTCTTGTCTAGAAGATAAAGCACATAAAGAAAGATTTGAAGTAGCTTAATAAGAAAGGCTCTAATGATATTCAGGCTGATAACATTAAGGCATATCAAGACATCTTGACTACTGAGGCTAAAATAACCACATTTAGTTGATGATAAGTTACAAGCTGTGAATGAGTAAGTTGAAACATACAACAAAAATTGATTTTCTGACACAGAAATCAAAATTGAATTGGCGTAGAGATAGTGTTGATAATACAGTTGTATTTCACCAAAGTATAAAATATAGAAGAATTCAAAACCATGTTTACGGTATAAAACTGTGGTGGAGTGTGGACGGATGATCTTGCAGCTGTGAAGGAAGCTTTCTCATCATACTATCAACACCTCCTCAATAATGTTCAGCAAGATAGAAGAAGTGTAGTTCCTCGGTACAGAGTGGTCCAATGCTCACTGATGAGCATAGTGTTTCAACACCTTATACTGTTGAAAAAATTAAGCAAGCCTTATTTTCAATCCCTCGGGAGAAGGCACCTAACCCAGATTGATTTGGGACACATTTTTTTAGACATGCTTGGGAGATCATCAGTACTAATATTTTTGATGTCGTTTTGGATTTTTTTAGAAGTAGGAAACTACTTAAGGAGTTGAATGCTACTGTTATTACTCTTGTGCGTAAGAGTAAATGCCCAAATAATGCAACTAATTTTAGACAAATCTCCTGTTGCACCACACTATACAAATACATCACTAAGGTGATTTGTGGGAGATTAAAGAGGGTTTGATATCATTCCTGAAAATCAGGGTGGTTTTGTACATGGGAGGTACATTGTCCATAATATAATGGTGATTGAAGATGTTATGCACTTGTTTGGAACAATACAAGAGGGGGGGGGGGGGGATTGAATATTGTGCACTTACCTCAGGAAATTGCACTGAAAGATAGAAGTTGGTTTATACAATTATAGGAGCAGTGATGTTGTGTTAGTGTATAATTAGTTGTGTTGCTCTTCTATTTGAAGAGTCGTGTTTCCTCCCCTTTGTTAGGGTGGTAGGTTTTTATTATTCGTGTTCATATATACAATTCTTATCTTAGCAAGAAAAAATGTGAAACCGAAATAACCAAATATTGACATCCAACGACTTTCCCCATTTCCATTCTCTAAAAAACCATAGTCAATCTTCATTAATAATTATAGTGGATACCATCAACTATTTTGTTGATGACAATCCCTAAGTTCAATTTAAATTCCACTTCTTGGTATGAATAATCATAGTTTTTTTGTTGATGCAGTACGACTTGTCTTTTATTTACTACAGTCTTGAGTCCAGATGATTTAATATTGTTTTGTAAAGTTGACCACAGATCTGTGCAAATGATTTTGCAAGCCTTGAATTTGTTTACCGATACCGCTGTTCTTAAGGCAAGCCCTGTCAAGTCAAATGTTAATGGGTGTAGGATGACAGACCAGAAGATGAAGAGAATTGTGGATAGTTCTAAGTTCAAAATTGGTAGCCTTCCTTTTAGGTACCTAGGGAATAAGAGTACCTATCAATGTCAAGAAACTTTCCAAATCTGAAAATGAAAATAAGAATTTCAGAACTGAAAGTTGAAAAGAAAATTCTAGATCTAAAAATAAACCCTAAAAATGCCAAAAACGTAAACAAAAAAATCATATATAAAAATAAAAATAAAAACAAAAGCGGAAGGCCACTATTTTCAATTGCATGATCTAAGTTAGTAGCAAGTTTATTTTTCAGATCTAAAAATGAAAAATACGAATTTTCCTATATGAAAACTAAAATAGAAAATCAGATCTAAAATTGAAAACACGAAAGTCTAGACTTGGATAAATACTAAAACGATTAGATTTAAAAATTCTAAAAAATTTGAACCTGCCAAAGCAATATTCATTGCTGAAGATTCGCTCGCTGAAGAAGATGGGAGTAAATAGGAAAGGAGAGGAAGCAAGAGCTCGAAAATGCAGCAGAATTCGAGAAGCAATTTCGAGAAGTGAAACAAAAAGAAGACCAATACCGGCAAGAAGCCAAAGGCTCCAAATCAAAATTTGGCAAACGACGCTAATACAAAGAGTAAAAACCTGCCGGCAAGAAAGCCGAAGTGCTTCAACTAGCCGAAGTGTGTGAGAGTGATTCGACGGAATGTTAGAAGGGGCATGACGGAGTGAGAGTAATAGAATGTCAGAAGGCGAGCGCTTGAGAGAGATTTAGAGTGTGGTGTGAAGAGATATTAGTTTATTTAGGTTAGACGTGTTTGGTTAGGCTTTACGATTTGTGGGCCGAGGATCTGCGTCGGTTGGGCCATGACAGATGTTTGATCTGTGATAGGGCAATAGAGGACCATCAACATCTGTTTTGATTGTACATACAACATGTAATACTAGAATTTTTTGCACGCGATGCGTGCTTGAATTTTTTTCAAAACAAAAACTCGATTTTTTCCGACATAAGAGTCAAAATTTGAACATTAATTAGACATACGAAGTATAATTATTTTTAGTTGCAAAATTTGATTGGTTTAGTTTATGTCACTCAAGTCTCTCACCATTCTTTTTTTTTTTTTTACTTTTCAAAGTTAAATTCTATGAACAAAATAGAAAATTTATTGAATTTATTTATGATCTAATATTATAATTTTTTAGTTGATTTTTGAATTAAGTACAATATTTCATAAATTGTAAAGAAAATAGACACTTTGATTTCAAGTCAATTTTTTCATATGTTGTAGTTTGTAAGTGAATTTTTAAGTTTTTGTAAAGTTTCCTCATTTTAGTGATTTGCATAACGTAAATTTATGCAATTTTATGATTTTAGTGGACTTGTGAGTGATTGTTACAATTATATTTTTGATATTTTTAATTGAAGCCCCCTTTGATTTGTAAGTGAATTTGTAATTTAGAATGGGAAGGGGGTAACATAGTCTCTTCATTCGGGGACATCATAGCTCCCCCTTTCCCTTGTATAATAGAGATATGTTGTACTTTAATTCTTGAATGAAATTTTACATAAACCTTTTTACCTTGATAATTAATTGCTATTATATAATAGAAAAAATAGGTCCAAATATAAGTAAAAGTTTCATTCTATATAGAAAACACTATAAAAAAGTAAATAATTTTTTGTCTTGTCTAACTTCTAAATTATGATTTCACTAAAAATACACCTCTATTTTTTATCATGATCCACCATTAATTGTGAATGGTTCTTGAGAATAGTGATTTGTAAGTTAATTTTGGTAAATGTTTTTGTATGTATTGACGTTCTAGGTTATTAGCTAGTTTTAGTTTCTATGTTAATTTTAAGTTTTAATAAAGTTTCCTGATTATTTGAGTGATTTTTATAACGTGATTTTCTCAATTGTATGGGTGATTTGTAAAGTTTCTTCTTTTAAGTGATTTGTGAGTGGGTGTTGTAAATTTATTTTCGGTAGTTTTCTTTGAGTGCGGATTTTGATTTTGACATTACTTTTGTAATTTAGAAAGGGAAGGGGGGCAAAATAGGCGTTTCAAAAGAGGACACCATTGCTCCCCCTTCCCTTATATAATAGAGATTTGACTTTGGTTAAAATATGGCGGGGCATTTCAACTACTGCTAGAGACCTCACAAGCCTCTTAGACTGGACTAAGAGAAGATGTAGGTAATGTTTGACTTTGGTTAAAACAAGTGATTAGCGTGAGTATTATTGCCACTTTTTATACCATTTGACATGAACGCAATAGTGTTCTTTGGAATATGCAAGTAAAATTTGTAATTCAGATTGTAAATCATATAGAATATATAGTCAAACAAAGAGTAGGGAATAGATTGCACAAAAACTGGATGATAGTGATATTAGTTAGCTTCAGAACTTGTAAAGTTCTCTGCTCTGGTGTATGCTACTGTTATGGCTCAATTGGTCAGGATGTCTTTGACGTTTCAAACATGTAACGTTGATGTCTTTGGCTGAACCTGTGACACATGGACTCGGTCAGAGAGTAACAAGTTTTAGAAGATTAAGGAAGACCAAGTCCTAATTAATTTAGCCAGTTGAGTCATGGAAATGGTTAATGATTGTGTCGAAGGAGCGGGGATATCATGTCGAGATTCTAGCTAATTGCATCCGATATTCTTAGGCGCACGTTGAAATCTGGATCAAGGTTATTTAAAGGTGGCAAAGCTGGGGAAAAATGCACATGACACATTCCACTGAATTTACGCAAGCTTGAGCAGCCATAGTTTACACTATTTCATCAAACACTTTAAATTCAAAGCTGTTATTCCTTTACATTGCAACAGAATTATTATACTTATAATAACCATCTTAAGGTGTATTGAATGTCGTTCATCTTGAACGTCAGTTTCTTATGATGGATTGGTGGACTCACATCCATCCGTGTTTTTTTACATTCATTTTGTCATCTTGGTCTTGTTGTCGTCGTCTTGGTCTTGTCGTTGTCGTCCCAAACTTGATATTTGTCATTGTGACAAAAATCTGCATAAATAATTTGGCGCCCGCCGTGGGGCCTACAACCAAATCTCTCATTGATTCTTATTTTTAATCAAGCATCATCATCGTTCTTTCTAATGGCTCCTAAAGAAATGCAAGTTGCCTTTGAGAAATTGAAAGCTAAAACGGAGTAGATGAAGAAGGATAATGATTCACTGACTTTTAAATTAACTTCGCTAAAAGAGCAAGTCTAAAATCTGCATGACGAGTTACGCTAAACCAACGGATCCAAGCAGCGACGTGGCAAAATGTAAAAGACGTCTCATTTATGCAATATCTCAACGGTGGAGAAAGTTCTCAGTGCGAAAAAGACGAAGACGATGAAGCCTGCGAAGACGAAAACATCCCCAAGGTTTATCAGCCCAATGAAGGCGACGTTATGGCCAAAACGATGGCTATAATTGAAAAGCAGGGTAGCCAGATGATGTGTCTCCTCTCTCAACTTTCTGGAGCCCATCTCCAAGTATCGTCGAGCATCGTGACGGTTATATCACGTCCCCGTTCGTGGAAGAGATCGCTAAGGCAGCGTTGCCGAAAAATATCAACCTTCTCATCATTCTGACCGCGACTTATAACAGATCTACTGACCTAGCGGAGCACGTCGTACAATAGAAGCAGCGGATGCAAGGAGCGTCCATTTCTTGGCACCTGGTCGAAGCTTGCATCTACAAATATCTCAGAGCGATTCGGACTGCAATCTTTTATGTCCGTGAGGATCCCACAAGAGCGCCTTCTACTTTTAATACGTTGACCGAACCTGCCCTGAAATGGCTCAGATCCCTCAAACCAGGAAGCATTGGCAACTTCTCAACCCTGGTGAAGAAGTACTATAGCAAATTCGAAGGTGATCGTAGTATCGAGAAGCAGACTAGTGACCTTTATGGCGTCATCCAAAAGCCAGGAGAACTAGTACCAGATTACTGTAATAGTTTTAATAAAGAAATTTTTGGTATATATTAAAGACATAGGTACTAAAACTACCAATGAATATTTCAGGAAAGGACTAATCCTCATATCCAAGCTGTACAACCGTCTCACCAAGTACCCTTGTGCGACGCCTGAAGAGGTGAAGTGTAGAGCTTTGGTGCAGATGCGATTGGAAGAAGCGATGCAATCCTCAACATAGTCTCGACGCGTCATGTATCTGAAGGCTCGCGTTATCACAAGACGTTCACGCCCAAGAAGCATAACTGGATGCCTCATCCATATAGTTGGCTACTCAGGTACATAATGTTCACGATGTGTCGGAATGTGCAGGTACAAAAGCCAAAGCTGATACCAACGCTTATCCCGGTATTGAATCATATGGTTTCTTCATTGATGTCGGAGGTGTTGTCAATGCCTTGACCAAAATTGGAGCGTCTGTTCTTTGTGATCGTGTCAATTTTATCACGACCATGGCCATAAGACCAAAGAGTGCATCGCCCTCAGGAGAGAGGTCGCATGCATTTTTAACACATGACATCTCCAGGATCTTCTCAGCGACAAGGGGAAAGCATCCTTTTATAGGAATCCTGCCAAGCCAAATCCGCCTGCGTCGCCTACTCATGTTAAGGTAATCAATGTTATTTCTGGTGGATATAACATTTGCGAACTAACATACTCAGCAGCCAAGCGGCTAGAAAGAGAAGGATCCCCCTCGCCCAAAGTTCCTAAGTCTTACAGCTGACATGACGAGCGAAAATTAGAGACGATGTCCATTACCTAAGACAACGATGATGTATGTGACGAGGATCACCATGATGGATTCGTTATATCCCTGAGCGTCAGTAACTACCTGCTACAATGCGTGTTTGTCGACGGTGGAAGTTCAACCAACATTCTCTTCAAAAACGAAAAAAGCCTGGTTGGTTTCAGCGCAGAAGCGCAACAAACCGTCGGAGACGTTACCTTGCCAACCTTCGACAAAGGCATCAACCTGCAGACCCAATTCAACGTCATAGACTGCCAATCCGCGTGCAACGTCATCCTCGACACGCCGTGAATTCATATGATGAAAGTAGTCCCATCAAAATATAATCAGATGCTAAAGTATCTAACAAAGTGGGGCGTTCAAGAAAACAAGCCAAGCCAAAGGCAGCCAAAGAATGTTATAGTTCATCGCTCCCTCCCGCCAAATCGTCAATTTAGCGATTAACAGACAGATCCTCTTCTGATGAGCCCGATGAGCAACTAGTAGATGAAGTTGCGCTTGATCTAGCCTTTCCCGATCATGTCGTTCATATTGGCGCATCATAGTTGTCCGAACTCAGAAAATAGGTAATTGAGTTTTTAAAGGCTAACCAAGATTGATTTTCTTGGTCGCATGAAGATATGACAGCTTTAAGTCAAGACGTCATCACCCATAAGTTGAACGTCGATCTAGACCATAAGACAGTCAAGTAGAATCGAGCAAATCCGCTCTTGAACGCAATCAAATATTAAGGGACGAAGTCCAAAAATTAATCGACACAAGTAAAGTATGGGAAGTCAAATATCCTGATTGGTTAGCGAACGCTATTGTTGTCAGCAAGGAAACGGTAAGTGAAGAGTCTGCATAGACTTCACGAATCTTAATAAAGTCTGTCCCAAGGATCCATTCCGGCTTACCCACATAGACGCAATGGTTGATGCAACAGCAGGGCACGAGCTATTGACGTTCATGGACGCGTACTCCAGCTACAATCATATCCTCATGCATCATTTTACTTTATTTTACTTTATTTCCTTTTCGTTCAATAAGTGATGAAATATTACTATGTGTCACTTTAACACAATATAGTTAATTAGAATGACAAAGAGTTCCAAACAACACCAATAAAGTTACTTCAGCATCATACGCTATTACAAAAAGTCACCTCACAAAAGTTTGACAGTGTCATAAACACTCAACCTGCTCAAGACAAGTAAGTAAATTTGTTTTATGTGTATTCAATTTTCATGACACCTAATCGATACGACATGGAAAGGCTTTCGAAGCGCCTAATTATCATACAAAAAAGCCATAGAACAACACGCCATATGTTTAGAATAAAGATTGTTTGAATAAGATAAACACAAAACGTTATACCATTCCCACGACTTGCCAAAATAAACATAAGTTATGGTCACTCCCATGAGTGACCCAAAATCAAAATAACATTGTTTACGAAAGAGAAGGTGTGGTTATTCACACGAATAACATAAAAGATCCTTGTCACAGGCCAGCGCCTCTGACACAGTTTTTGTTTCCATACGATTATTCTCCTGGGGATCAGAAGTAATGAAAGCGGTGCTGGAGATGTTAATATCTTCATCCTTTGGGGCATCAGCTAAAGAAGATTCAGCGGTCGCTCTAGAAGCTTTCTCTGCGTCGATGAGGTCGTTCATAGGATCGACGCACTTCTGGTAAAGGTCAATATTCTCATTACGTTTCTACGATAACGTATGGTGCATCACAGACTAGTACATCATCTTAGACCATACACGAGTGGTAATTTTAGCGTCCAGACCATCCAATTCATCCTTCAAACTTGCGACCTCTACTTGCAACGTTTCCACCACTCTGGTGTTTGATGGTAGATAATCCTCTGCCTCCTTAGTTTTCTCCCTCATCGCCTTTAAGTCTTCGTCTTTCTTCCTTGATTTTTCTTCAGCAGCAAGGACCTTTAGGTTGGCCTTTTGATGACCTCTTTCTCCTTCGACGATGCTTCTCTCTTCTCAGCTCTATCTATCATCGACTGTCGATTCCTGATCATGGAATTCATCTCCTTCTTTGTCATCAAAAAGTGTTTTGAAGCCTAACCAAAAAACAACTATCGTTCAGCAAACCAAAGTTGAAGGGAACGTCAAAAGTAGTAGACAACCAATCTGAAAGAGAAGATCAAAGTTGTAATAGCCCACACTCCTGAGCTGTTACTAATCACCATTAACATTCATAAATCTCAATTAACACTTAATAACCTCGAATTATATTCACTTTTAGTGGAAACATAACCTTTAAAACTATCCTGGACCTGTGGGTCGGGGCCCACAACAAATCATCTTCAATACCAAATAGTAGATTAGATAATACCTTACTCGATCACAAACTCTAGCTTCAACTCCACTATAATAATGCACCTCAACAACAAACCGATATTGCTAACCTATAAAAAGATTCAAAACTGAATTTATTTATAAAATCACAAAATAAAATACATTTTCCCAAGGATTTAACTCTTAGAATCACATAAAAAGAGCTTAAAGGTGCTGAGTTATTGGATTTACATCTTAAAAAATTGGTTTTCAATTGAGGTAATCTTATGTTAAGCAAAATGTATTTAAGATGCTCGTGTGTGTTACATTGTATTTTTGATATCATACATTGTTTATAGCCATGGCCATGGTTATAGGTTCATTTTTATGTGTGGATTTGTGGAATATGATTTAGTTATGTTTCTTGGAATATAATTCGAGTATGATAATGAAAAAATGATTTCTTAATTGTTTTAGCTGGCATAGCTTATGAACTAAGATGAAAAGTGGGCCAGGAACAAGTGGAGAAAAATGATCAATATATAAGTTCGGTTACGACCAGAAAAGGCCGGATATTATGTTAAGTTATGTTATGTTATAAACCTCGACTTGTCGGCGTTTTGTGTTAAGTGATTGAGTTATGCCAGCAATATATTTAATGTATGAATTCTTGTTCGAACAATTACCAAGCTTGAGTGTTAGTTGTATGGAAAACGTTTGCAAACTAAAATAGTTTTTGACGGGATGAAGTAAAGTTACTGAGTTTTCCGCTTACTTTAGTCTTGTGTTGGTTTTGTATTTTTCTGCTGTAATTTGCAAGTGTATGTCGGAGGCTCGATGTGGAGTGAAAGAGAGAGTTGGTTATGAAGTTGTAATTAGATTAATGATTCTGATGTTGTATCTAGAAGTATTCAAGTATTTATTTGAGTATAAAATATTCTTTGTTTGGGAATCGAGTATAGTATTTTATTCTCCCTCTGTTTCAAAATATAAGGCATTCACGTTTTACGAAAATTTGCTTTGACCACAAATCTCTCTCAAACACGATAAACAAAAATTATAAAAATTATACCTTTGGATTCGTCTTGAAAGATACTATAATAATATAATTTTTTAAAAAGTTTCTATCAACATAAATAGAGAGTAAATAATGGTCAAAGTTCGACCTCGAACATTGTGGTTGCCTTATATTGTGAAACGGAGGGAGTAGTATGATATAGGTTATGTTTCCGTTGTAAAGTAAACGTAATTAAAGGTTTATTAATTGTTAATCGAGAATTGTTTATATTAAGTGTGGTGAGCTAGCAGCTCGGAAGTGCAGACTATTACAAAAAGCGTCCGACATTAGCCACAACATGGGACAATTTTACAAGTGTTCTTCATTGCGAGGAAAGAGGAATCCTTCTGCTTCACGCCAAATTGACCTATCCAGCGACATGAAATCATTAGGGACTATGATAATATAGGATGGACCTTCTTTGGAAGTATGAGGAAGAAAATCTGACTTATGTATCTTGGTTGGAATGTCAGTTTCGTCATCATCAACGTCAACAACAAATTGTTCCTTTTCAGATGTTGTTGAAGACGACAACGCGGCTTTCGCAGTTGTATGATCTTTGTCCTTCTGAGCTCTTTATCTCTTCTTCAAGGCCTCGCTTATGGCCCCATTCTCCATAACCCTTCTTGGCTTAGAGTAAGTAGAATATGTGACGTTAGTAAAGCCCCAAATGGTACAAAAACGTTGGGGGTATTGAACGTAGGAAACGTAGAACTTCCTTGTTTAGGGATAACGACCTTCTTGAACGTTTGTTCCTCTGCGTCAATTTTAATGAATTGCTCACACTTTTTTTTTTCAGATACGTCGCGATGACTCAAGAATCTTGGATTCAATTCTGCACAAGAAACGACGTAAGGATAATGCTAACGACACAATAATCAGAGAGTTCAAAGATCTTACGAACCTTCCATGTTCTAACCTCCTTCCATTAAATTTCCTAACTTCTCCTACCGACGATTTCTTCACATCTAGATGTCAATTTTATTGATATGATTCAATTTGTAATAAGAACTCCATTGGAGCTATGTAATAAAGCTTGAAGAAGAAGTTATGTAATATCTTTCTTATTTTGGAAGGAACATTGGCTCTGAGATAAAACTCAGATTATTATATCATCAATGATAGATTCTGCTATTTATATACAATGTTATTGATTTCTTATTGGACTAAGCTATAATGCCCGGATTGATGAGATGGCATCAATATAACAAAAAAGGGCAGCTTATCATAACAGAAAAGGGCAGCTTTGGTCAGTTTATTCTTCTAGAGAGTTACATGATCCAATATGATGAGATGTGTTGTTGTAGTCCTCATTGTATGACTCAGAATTGTGTAAGGAAGAGCAACAAGCAGCATTAGCAGATGTAGTCTTAACATCCCCCCTATAACTAGGAATGGTAATCATGCCTAGTTTGCTCAATAGATGATTATGATGATGAGAGGGTAAAACCTTGGTAAACACATCCGCAAGCTGGGACTTTGTAGGAAGATAAGTGAGTTGAATTAACCCTTCTAGAACTTTATCTCGTGTGAAATGCAAATCTACTTCAATATGTTTAGTTCTCTCGTGAAAAACTGGGTTTTTGCCTATGTGAATGGCACTCTGATTATCCAAATGAAGTGTGACAGGTTTTAATTTATTAACCTGGAGTTGTTCTAAGAGTCTGACCAGCCAAGTTACTTCACTAGCAGCAGAACTCATGGCCCTATATTCAGCTTCACTAGAAGATTTAGCCAGTGATTGATCTTCTGGTGTTAATACAAGAACCCCAATCTAAGTATGAATAGGCTTGTAAAATTAACTGAGATGAGCCATTAAGGAGAATTCCCTGACCAATGGTGTGATGTATGTAACAAAGTGTATGATAGAGAGCTTGAACATGAGGTACCCTTGGTTGTTGCATAAACTGACTCAAATGCTGTACAATGTAAGAAAGATCTGGCCTGGTGTTGGTGAGAATGTTAAGCTTTTCAACAAGGCTTCTGTAATACTCTAGGTTTGGATACAAATCACCTTCTTCAGTGGTGAGTTATAGGTTCAAAGGTAATGGAGTTACAACATTCTTGAAGTGAGTGAACTGGGATGCCTCAAGTAATTCCTTGGTGAATTTCATCTGACTTAGACTAATGCCATTCTTCAAATAACCAACTTCAATGCCAAGGAAGTAATTCATTTTGCCTAAGTCTTTGATTCCAAACAGGAGGTGTAAGTGTGCTTTAAGCTGTTGAACACACTCAGCATCATTGCCAGTGACAATGATGTCATCAACATACACTGCTGCCACTGTAAAGCTGGACCCATGCCTTTTGATGAAGATGCTATAATCATTTCGAGATTGAACAAAACCTTGAAGTAAAAGCTCCTGATGAAGTTTGGCAAACCATTGTCTGCTGGCTTGCTTAAGGCCATACAGGGACTTGGTTAACAAACAAACCTTATTGTCAGGATTAGCCATGCCTTCTGGGACTCGCATAAAAACTTCTTCCTTTAGTTCTCCATGTAAAAACGCATTGTTAACATCTAAGTGGTAGATGTTCCAACCTTTGGTTGCTGCAATAGCAATGATAGCCCTAATAGTGGACATCTTTACTACAGGGGAGAAGGTTTCATCAAAATCTACTCCTTGCTTTTGGTTAAAACCCTTAGCAACCAATCTATCCTTGAAACGTTCAATTGAACCATCTGCCTTGAGCTTAATTTTGTAAACCCATTTGTATCCTATTGCTTTCTTACCCGTAGGTAGATTCACTAGGTCCCATGTTTAGTTGTCATCAAGAGATTTGAGCTCTTTGTTCATTGCTTCAACCCACTCATCATACTGAGATGCTTCTGTAAAGGAAGTTGGCTCTCTTCTTTCACTTACTGTGTCAATAAAAGACTTGTGATCTGGGGGAAAGTCAATGTAGGAAATTAAAGCACACCAGTGCTGGATAGATCCAGAGTGAGGATCTTCCTATTGTGCAGAATGACAGATGTAATATGAAGTCCATTTAGGTAAAGAATGAGGTCTTGTGGAACGACTAAGAAATCGAGGCAGAACAACTTACAACTGGCTAGAAATATCATCTGTGGACTGAGCTGAGTTTATGGAGGAGCTAAGATGTTGAGAAATATCTACAAGAGAATCATTGGATTCATGTTGTGGACTAATAGGAATATTATAGATCTGTGAAGGGCTATTGGTAAGATGCAAGGAAGGAGAAGGATTAGGAGTGGAATGTGTGGATTCAAGATGAAGATTTTGTGAAGGAATGGATAAAGGAAAATCATCTATGAAAGTGGTGATAGGAGTAGTGGTTGGTAAAAAAAATTTGAAGGTGTTTGTAGAAGATTGTATTGGTTTGTATTGAAATGGGAAGTGTTTCTCATGAAATTTGACATTCCTGCTCACAAAAATTTTGTTAGTAGTCAGACTCATTAGTTTATAGCCTTTTTGACTACTTGAATATCCTATGAAAACACAGGGTTCAGCTCTTGGAGCAAATTTAGGTCGATGAGCTTTAGTTGTGTTAGCAAAACATAGACAACCAAACACCCTAAGATAGGTTAGACTAGGTTTATGGTTGAAAAGAAGTTCAAAAGGGCTGAGATAATTGTTGCTGGACAATGGCATTCTGTTTATATCATGAACTGCAGTTTTTACACACTCTCCCCAAAGTTTGATAGGTACTTTGGACTGGAAATATAAGGCTATTGATGTTTCTTAAACGTGTTTGTGTTTTCGTTCTACAATTCCATTCTGTTGTGGGGTGTAAGGACAAGAGCTTTAGTGTGAAATGCCTTTATCTTTATAGAATTTCTTCATTCTACCCTCACACAATTCTAAGGCATTGTCAGTTCTAACATGCTTGACACCTACCTTGAAATGATTAATAATGTAAGCAAAGAAATAAACAAACACTTCATAAGTATCACTCTTATTTTTCAAGAAAAAAACCCAGCACATTCTGCTGTAATCATCCACAATTGTCAAGAATGTGGTACATCCTCCATGAGTAGAAACCCTATAAGGTTCCCAGAGGTCAAGATGCAGCAACTCAAAGATACAATTGCTTCTAGAATAGCTAGTAGGGAAAGGAAGAGCGGGTTGTTTAGCTAAGGGGTAAATTTGACAAAAACATGCATCTATACATGACTTTACATCCAAGTCTGTCACTACTTTGTTCAAATGATGAAAAGACATGTGACCAAGTTGCCAAAGTTTAGCAGCTTCTATGGTCTTATTGGAACTATTTACATACTGATTGACAGTGTTCTCAAAACTTCCAGAATCTGCAACACAACAATTTTACAAACCATTCTTCACAACATCATTCAGATCCAGATAGAACAAGCCTCTTCTCAGACTACCAAGCTTCAAAGGCTTTGTCTGTGAAAGGCCCTAAATAAAGCAAGCATGATCAGTGAATGAAATAATGCCTTTCAGATCTTTACACATTTTATTTACTGATATCAGATTAAACTGAAAATCAGGGACATGAAGAACATCATGTAAAACAAGTTCATTACTCAATTTCACAGTTCCTTTATGTTTGACAAGCACTTTGGTACCATCAGGTATGGTGATATGGTTGTTCAAATGCTCAACATTCACATAATTGTCAATTTTACTCAAGTCATGTGTCATGTGATTGGTTGCACCACTATCAATTATCCAAGCATCATGATCAAAGGATAATAAACATTGCATACCTGCTACAAAAGCAGTGTTTTCAGGAGTGGTTTTGTCTGGAGCTCCTGCTTTGTTTTGCTCCTGAAGACTCATGAGTTGAGTGTATTGTTCAGCAGTAATTTGAGGAGCTGGCTGACCAGTTCCATGAGAGACATAATGATGATTATCTTCCTGAACCATAGCAGCTATCTTCTTGCCTTTCCATTTCTCTTTAATTTCCGGTGGATAACCATGTATCTTCCAACAATTCTCCTTTGTGTGACCTTTGATTTTGCAATGATCAGAAAATAAATTGGATCTTCTCATATAGTTGCCTTGTGGTCCTCCTGATCTGATAATTTGATTATTGCCAGAATTAAACATGTTGTAATTCCATGGACTGTTATTTCCAGTATTTCCAGAACAATCCATATATCTTCTCTTATTAGCCAAGAAAACTGAAGCATCATCAGTGGCGTGATTGGCCTGATATACTTCTTTATGTCTTTCTTCTTGCATCAGCAACCTGTAAGCCATAGAGATTGTAGGAAGAGGTGCTTGGATCAAGATATTGCCTCTGACATTGTTGAATTCTGGACTTAGCTTCATCAAGAACTGTATTAACCGATCCTCTTCTTGCATCTTGTGGATTCTCCTAATTACTTGACATGTGCATTTATCACAACTGCAAAGAGGAAGAGGACTTGCAACATCTAATTCGTCCCATAGCATTTTTATTTTTGTGAAGAATAATGAAATTGAATTTGTTCCTTGTTGAATGTCAGCAATCTGCTGTTGTAGAGAAAAAATTTATGCTCCTGTTGTTTGGCCAAATCTTTCTTAAAGGTTGTTCCAGATCTCCTGTGCTGAATCAAAGTATAGGATACTCCTAGCAATATGAGTATCAAGTGCTTGAATAAACCAGGAAATTAAAGTGCTATTGACTCTGAACCAGCACTTATAGAGGCTAGTATCAACCTCAGGTTTAGAGATACTTCCATCAATGAATCCAAGTTTATTTTTGGATGATAAACTGATTATAACAGCTCGTTTCCAGTCATTAAAACCAGAACCATTGAATTTGTCATTTGAAATGCGGAATTGCGAATCACTTGTATGAACATAATATGGAGTAGAAGGATCAGAAGAAGGATCGATTTGTGAAGAATTTGAGGGAGATTCAGTCGCCATTGCTGTGATTTGAAGAAAGAAAGAAGAAATTTGAGAGAAAGAAAAAAAAATGAAGTGATTAAGTGACCTATTGCTCTGATACCATGTCAATTTTATTGATATGATTCAATTTGTAATAAGAACTCCATTGGAGCTATGTAATAAAGCTTGAAGAAGAAGTTATGTAATATCTTTCTTATTTTGGAAGGAACATTCTCTCTGAGATAAAACTCAGATTATTACATCATCAATGATAGATTCTGCTATTTATATACAATGTTATTGATTTCTGATTGGACTAAGCTATAATGCCCGGGTTGATGAGATGGCATCAATATAACAGAAAAGGGCGGCTTATCATAACAGAAAAGGGCAGTTTTGGTTAGTACATTCTTCTAGAGAGTTACATGATCCAATATGCTGAGATGTGTTATTGTAGTCCTTATTGCATGACTCAGAATTGTGTAAGGAAGAGCAACAAGCAGCATTAGCAGATCTAGTCTTAACAGTAGATAGTGATATTTTAAGCCTCTGTCTTTTGATTGCATACCATCAACTAGAGCATTTATTTTCACCCTTACGTGAAGCGCCAAACGATTCATAGTATTAACCCTAATTTCTTAACAGTAGAGTAAATCTTGAAGGGTAAAAGGGAGCTCCCACTTTGCTGTCACTCTGTCTACTACGCTGAAAACTCTCCACACTTGGGGTATCAATTGCCCAGGACCTATCCCAAAAACTTGTAGTAGATCTTTGACTATTGGGGAAATGGGCAACCTAAATCCAATTTTGAAAGGGTATCCGTATAACACGACCTAGTCACTAGGACAATCTTTAGGGCGTTCTTCAGGATAATCGTTTGTTAATATGCTGTTAGTGAGTAAGTTCCCTAAGTCTAAAAAGCACCAGATCATCTTCAAACATGGTAGATTGTTCTTGATCTATATATGCGTTTTCTTCTACTACATTTTCTTTCGCTTTTGTCTTAGCTTTCTCTTGGTTCGTGACATAATTCTTAATGTTACGCCTATTCAGAACCACTAATTCAGACGAAGATAATGAAATTTACGAAATTCGGAGCTAAGAGCATTAGAAGTTACCTGGTGAAGGAGAATTGTTCGGCCAAGGGTTCTTGAAAATTTCTAGAGAAGCTCAAGCGTTTGTGTAGTTTTCGAGAGAAAATCTTGCGCTTGACTTTACACACAATTCGCACGGTTTTGTTAACAACAGATGTGATACATTAGTTTGAAATGGAAAAATGTTGATTGTTGGTTTATAATCTATCTTTTGTAGGAAATTTTATTTTTCTCTAGAGACTCTTGAGATATCTCTAGCAGATTTACTCGCTTTTCCTTTTTTCTTATCTTTATGACAACTATCCTATTTGAATAACAATTCGTGGTAACAAATGTTTTCAGTATGTAGGGTATCCCTTAGAAACTCTTGTAATTGTTTCATGACTCCTTGTGTTTTCCCTATTTTAACACTTGGGGTCAAACTGTTATGGCTGAATTTTACAGGATGTCTTTAGCACTCCGAACAAGTAACGTTGACACAAGCAACCCTGTTGTGACGCATGAACTCGGTTAGAGAGTAACCAGCTGCCGAAGATTAAGGATGACTAAGTCCTAATTAGTTTATCTAGTCTAGTCGAATTATGGAAATGGTCAATAATCGTGTCAAAGGAGCAAGGATATCATCCCAAGATTCTAGGTAACTGCATCCGATATTCTTGGGCGCATGTTGAAATAGGGAGCAAGGTTATTTAAAGGCGGCTGAGCTGGGAAGAAAAACACAATACACATTTCATTGAATTTACGCAACCATGAACAACCACATTTTACACTATTTCATATAACACTTTACATTCCAAACTGTTATTTTCCTGTACAATTTTTTTTGATAAGTGTAATATTATTATTGCTCAAACACAATACATCCAACACCCTCAAGGCAAAGTGAACCAACTAGGTTGGACCCCTAAGCCTAGAGGAGCAACAAAGACTATCCATTACAATCTTACAAACTAATTCTGATCAACACTAGAAACTTTCTGTGGCATAACATCTATTACTTTTTGCTTAACAGTTTGTTTGACACAATTAAAAGCATGCCTAGGATTAGGAACAGTTTGATTCCAATAAGCCTTGTTTCTACATTGCCATGTGAAGTATATTGCAGCAGCAAGGCTAACATACCACACATTCCTCCTGAACTTTGTCTTCTGGATATGCTGAATCCATTGCTGAAGGCGAACCAGATCAGTAGTTCTAGTTGTAATCCCCATCCACTCTTTAATTTCACTCACTAGCCTTCTACTAAATTCACACTTAAAGAATAAGTGAGCATGGGATTCCACATCAATATCACATATACTGCAGGTATTTGAGTTACTGGCACCAAACTGAGCTAATTTCTCTTTTGTGCATAGTCTAGTCTGAATAGCTAGCCATGAGAACGTGTGTTTTGGAGTGTTAATCCTATTCCAAACCATATGATCCCAATGAACATGCTCCAGCTCCAGCTGCTCCATCATCTTAAGGTATACTTGTTTAGTAGAGTAAGTATTCATAGAATAGAATTCTTCCCTACTAAAGTACTGCTGCAATGTTTGTTTAGTTGCACATATTTGCCTCCAATACCAGCTGCCACTGGTTCTTGGAGAGTAATCCCACCAATCTGCATCCATCAGGTACACAGCTTGAATCCATTTCACCCAAAGGTTCTCAGCATGTCGAGCCACAGCCCAAACATACTTCCCTATACTAGCCACATTCCAAACATGGATATTTCTAAACCCAAGCCCACCATGAGCTTTGCTTCTACAAGTTCTGTAACACCCCGATAATTCTCTTTTCTAGAAAATACTTTTATAATAACCCTTAGAGAATTACCCAGGCATTATCGCCCGTGTGATAACGTTTCGGCTTACTCAGAATTTTGCAGCGGAAAACAACTTTCTAAAACAGATTTATTAAAACTTATGAAACCAAAAACAATGTCAGAAACTAACACACACAAACCTAAAACTATTGTTTAAAAACATAAGTTCCTACGAAAATAACATAAATGATACTAGTAATACAAGAGCCTCTCCATTCCAGATTCCCAATGAGATGCATCTGCGAACCTGTAATGTCAATGTTGTCTTGACTCTGCTCCCCCGAAGGGTCACCACAGGATCAATAGGCAAAGCCATGATCACAAACACAACAAGCACGTAATCAGCAAAGCTGAGTACTCCATATCAGACATACATAATCCTAAACATGATACTACAAAATAACATGCAGGAATAAACAATAATAAAACATATAATAATCTGCAGACAACTCTTACTGAACTAGACTCTAAACTTTATTTATTCTTTAAATGCAATAGTTATTGGACGAGTTGTCTCAACCTGAAAATAGGAAATAGGGAGCTACCACATATTCCAAAATGACCTGCGATATCGAGGAACCTTTGAACTAATGAGGAATGGTGATAATCCAATCCAGAAAAGCCATGACTACCACCATGTACTCCGACCCTTAGTGTCCAACTCTAGACGTGCATCAGTCTAAAGTCTATAACCTATTCTCGTTTCACTTTACGTTGAATATATTTTATTATCTGAGTAGACACCAACCAAGAAAATAACACATAACTAATAATCACACAATCATAACAGAATTCCTTTTTATCTTTGGATTAACAAGTGTTCACAACTTATCAATCAAGACTCCTTTAACTTCTTTTTATACTTTACTAACTTACCTGTTGAACCTAGCCAACAGTAAACTTTACCTTTATATAGGTATAACTTCACTTACCAAATAAGATCCACGGTTCTTATAAGATAATAATAATACTCAAGAATCCATGTAAACATGATTCAATCTAACTTACATTAATTCACTCACGAATTAATAAATGAACTTGACTTATTCTGCTTGCATCAAACTTCCATACAAACATTTATATCATAAATACTTCTAGTTTACATGTAGCACACGGCAAATAACATGTAAAACAATTCCAGTAAATCATAATATGAACAAATAGAGTCCTATACATGATACTAATAAATAAAACATCTTAGAGCATGTTCTAAATCATATAGCACGTAGACATGTACGTACCTTGTATAAACAAATCTGTAGGCCACTTTTACGCTCTAAAAGTCTCCTACTATGAAATCTCCGCCTAGAAAATAAATAATGAAATAAATATCTTGAACTAAAAATTTACAGCAACTTTAAAACGATCAAAACCCCTTAAACGTGTTTTAAAATCGTTTTTACGTACAAACTTTCGTTATTTTTAATCCCTAGTATAGTACAACTATTCTAATGATTAAAAATCATTTAAAACCCTTAAAATACTTATTTTCTGGAATTACAGCATTTATAAAATTTATAAATCTTCTAAAATATATTTAATACATATAAAATTATATACTAACCAATCTCATGATTTATATTATAAATATAGTTTCTAGTGATTAAAAACCCTAAAAACTATAATTTCATGATAAAAACTAAATAAACTTAAATATAAATCTGAAATTTATTATACTAATAACATAATGCCGAAATATTTTTAGCATTAAAATATAATTTAAATCATAAACATGCTAATAATAATAAAATAATATAAAACTATTACTTTAATGGAATCTTAGAGAGGAGAAAGAAAAAACAACCAAACAATGGAGAAGGAAGGGCGCGACAGCATGCAGCAAAAGGGACCGGCGGCAGCAATACTGGTTCTTGAAAAGAATTTGTGACGTTTCTTGTTAACAAGAAACGTTACTTAGCGAGAAGAAGAAACAACTTTTGAGAAGAAAAAAGAACGACGCACAAAGGAGAAGAGAGAGAGAAAAGCGAGTGAGAGAGAGATCACGTGAAGAGGAGAGAGAAATAAGTGTAGGGTAAAATTTGGGTTTTTAGGATATTTAAATAAGGCTTTCCTTTTGGGCTTAGGAAAAGAGATTTCAATAATAAAACTTTGATGACTAATAAGATGGGCTCATTAGGACTTTAGTCATCAAATACCTTTCCCTTTTTATCACTTTTGGGCTTTCGATTCCATTAAGCTTCTTTTCAAATACTTTTAATAATTAAACTCTTATTAAAACATGCTTAATTAAAAATTAAATTTTATTAAGCTATGAAAAATATTTTTAGTTGACTTTTAAAATAGTCAACCCTTTTTAAAAGTCAAATCATTTTCCAAACTCATTTGGATTTAAATATAACTACATAAATACTTTAACATATTTATGAAAATCCTTTAAAATTGTGGGGGATTACAGTCTACCCCCCTTAAAAGAAGTTTCGTCCCGAAACTTAACACAAAACCCTCGTACTTTCAAAAGTTTGAACTCAACATTTCAAAACTTTTGAAGAAAGGTAGTGCCTCTGTGCACTTTCCCATTTTTAAAACACTTGTGTTACTTATGAACACTTTTCTTATGCGGAGACTCTATTCTTTTGCACTAACATGTGCAAATTGCCCACATAGGCATACATATGCATGAAAATCTCATAAAAATAGACAAAAGCGCGAAATTTATCGCATTCTACCCCCTTAAAGAAAACGAGTTAGCCCTCGTAACTCACCTCAAGGAATAGTCTGGATACTTTTTCTTCATATCCTCTTCGGCTTCCCACGTTGCCTCTTCTGACTCTGGTTAGACCAAAGAACTTTGACAATATGAACATCCTTGTTGCGCGTACTACGCACTTTCCTGTCGAGAATCTTGACAGGTCTTTCCTCATATGTGAGGCTACTATCTATCTGAACTCTTTCAGGCTCTAACACATGACGCTCATCAGGGATATAGCGCTTAAGTTGGAGAATTGAATACATCATGCATCTTTTCAAACTCCATTGGCAATGCCAATCTATAAGCTACTTTCCCAATGCGCTCCAAAATCTCATATGGGCCTACATATTTAGCACTTAGCTTGCCCTTTTTCCCAAATCTCATAACGCCTTTAGTGGGTGATACTTTCAGAATACTTTATCACCTACAGCAAACTCATCTTCGCGTTTTAAATCTGCATAACTTTCTGCCTATCTTGCGCAGCTTGAATTCGAGCCTGAATCAATTGACATTCTTGACGGTCTCCTCAATAAATTCAGTCCCCAAAACATATTTTCACTAAGTCATTCCAGCAAATGGGACTTCTACATTCCGTCCATATAAGCCTCAAAAGGTGCCATCTTTATACTCGCATGGTAACTATTGTTGTAAGAAAACTCAATCAAATCTAATTGGTCCTCCCAACTTCCTTGAAAATTATGCACAAGCTCTCAACATATCCTCCATAGTGATTAGTCCTCTCAGTCTGACCATCGGTCGCAGGGTGAAAGGCGGTACTCATTTTAATGTTGTCCCAAGGTTTAATTGGACCTTTTTCCAAATTAGATAGAAATCTAGAGTCACGATGAGAATAATGTCCTTTGGAACTCCATGCAATCTCACTACATGCTTGATATAGGTCTTAGCGAGTTGCTTCTTTTTCCATGTCTCCTTAATAGGTATGAACACGACGGACTTGGTTAGTCTATCCACAATAACCCAAATGGTATCATTTCCACTCTCGTCTTGGGTAAGGCAGTCACAAAGTCCATAGAAATAGAATCCCACTTCCATCCAGGAACCTCTAACGATTGAACTTTCCCATGGTCTCTTATGGTCTATCTTCACTTTCTGACAGGTTAGCACTTAGACACATACTCAGCTACCTCTCGCTTCATGTTGGCCACCAATAGATACCTTAAGGTCTTTTACAACTTGTCACCCCCAGGGTGCACAGAATATGGAGTATTTGCCCTCGTCCATAAGACGTCTCTTAAGGTCATTGCACTTCTGTGGTACACACCACCTCCTTTAAACCTTAGACTCCCATCATCATGAATCTTGAAGTCTACTTCCTTACCTTGCTTCATTTTCTCCTTATCTTGTCTAGGTGCTCAACCCCGACTTGACCCTCAATAATCTCATCGAAAACTGACACTCCCAAAGAAAGATTACTAAGTCTAGCCTCACTTTCCCCAGGATTTAAAATTTCTAGGCTCAACCTTTGCATATCTCGACACAACTCCTCAGGGACTATCAAAGCACTCAAGCTATGACTCGATTTCCTACTCAAGGCGTCAGCCACCACATTGCTTTCCCTCATGATACTGGAGTCTAGATCATAATCCTTAATCAACTCTAGACATCTTCTTTGCCTCATATTCAGGTCTTTTTGGGTGAAAATGTACTTCAAACTCTTATGGTCTGTAAATATCTTACAAATTGCTCCATAAAGATAATGTCTCCAAATTTTCAATGCAAACACTATGGCAGCTAACTCTAGATCATGGGTAGGGTAATTAGCCTCATAAGGTTTCAATTGACGCGATGCATAGCATTACCTTACCATTCTGTTGAACACACAACCCAAACCATTCTTCGAAGCATCACTATAGACCTCAAACCCTCATTCCATCGGAGGGTTAAAACAGGTGCAGTGGTTAAACGATCCTTCAAGATCTGAAAAGCTTCCTCACACTTCTCATTCCACTCAAACTTGGACTCCTTTTTCATCAAATTGGTCATAGGTCTTGCTATCTTTGAGAAATCTCGCATAAATCTCCTATAATAGCCAGCTAGACCTAAGAAACTCCTAATATCTGACACACTCTTTGGAGTTGGCCACTCACTCACAGCTTGAATCTTAGCAGGATCTACTGAGACTCCTTCTTTAGACACAAAATGACCCAAAAATGCTACTTTCGCCAAACGAAACTCACACTTAGAGAACTTGGCATATAGCTGATTCTTCCTCAAAGTCTCCAAACTAACCCTTAAATGTTCATCATGCTCGGTTTTATTCCTCGAATATATCAAAATGTCATCAATGAAAACCACTACGAACTTATCCAAAAACTCATGAAAGATCCTATTCATCAAGTCCATAAATATAGCAAGAGCATTGGTTAACCCAAATGGCATTACAGTGAACTCATAGTGACCATAACGCGTTCTAAAGGAAGTCTTAAGTACATCCTTATCTGCTACCCTCAATTGATGATATCCAGAACGTAAATCAATCTTCGAGAACACACTCGCTCCATTCAATTGGTCGAATAGGTCATCTATTCTAGGTAAAGGGTACTTGTTCTTGATGGTAACGTTGTTCAACTCCCTATAATCGATACATAACCTCATACTCCCATCCTTTTTCTTCACGAACAATACAGGAGCTCCCCAAGGTGACGCACTAGGCCTGATGTAACCTTTATCTAAAAGTTCTTTTAATTGCGACTTTAACTCACTCATCTCAGGAGGTGCCATTCTATAAGGTGCCTTAGATGTAGGTGCAGTTCCAGGAACTAAGTCTATAGTAAACTCAACGGCTCTTGCAGGCGGCATACCTGAAATTTCACTCGGAAATACACTACTACGAAATCTCCGCCTAGAAAATCAAATAATGAAATAAATATCTCGAACTAAAAATTTACAGCAACTTTAAAACGATCAAAATCCCCTTAAATGTGTTTTAAAATCGTTTTTACGTACCAAACTTTCGTTATTTTTAATCCCTAGTATAGTACAACTATTCTAGTGATTAAAAATCATTTAAAACCCTTAAAATACTTATTTTTGAAATTACAGCATTTATAAAATTTAATAAATCTTCTGAAAATATATTCAATACATATAAAATTATATACTAACCAAATCTCATGATTTATACTTCATAAATATAGTTTCTAGTGATTAAAAACCCTAAAAACTATAAATTTCATGATGAAAACTGAAATAAACTTAACATATAAAATCTGAATTTATTATACTAATAAACATAATGGCCGAAATATTTTAGGCATTAAAACAGTAATTTAAATCATAAACATGCTAAATAATAATAAAATAATATAAAAACTATTACTTTAATGGAATCTTAGAGAGGAAGAAAAGAAAAACAACCACAACAGTGGAGAAGGAAGGGCGCCGGACAGCAGTGGCCGCAAAAAGGGACCGGCGGCAGCAATAACTTGGTTCTTGAAAAGATTTGTGACGTTTCTTGTTGAACAAGAAACGTTACTTAGCGAAGAAGAGACAAACTTTTGAGAAGAAACAAAGAACGACGCACGCAAAGGAGAAGAGAGAGAAAAAGCGCCGAGAGAGAGAGATCACGTGGAAAGAGGAGGGAGAAATAGAGTATGTAGGGTAAAATTTGGGTTTTTAGGATATTTAAATAGAGGTTTTTCCTTTTGGGCTTAGGAAAAGTGATTTTAATAAATAAAACTTTGATGACTAAAAGATGGGCTCATTAGGACTTTAGTCATCAAATAACCTTTCCCTTTTATCACTTTTGGGCTTTCGATTCCATTAAGCTTCCTTTTCAAAAATACCTTTAATAATTAAAACTCTTATTAAAACATGCTTAATTAAAACATTACAATTTTATTAAGCTATGAAAAATATTTTAGTTGACTTTTAAAATAGTCAACCCTTTTTGAAAGTCAAATCATTTTCCAAACTCATTTGGATTTAAATATAACTACATAAATACTTTATTATATTTATGAAAATCCTTCAAAATTGTGGGGGATTACAAGTTCTCTCCCAAGCAATGTTGCCTGACTTAGTTGTATAGGTATTCCAGACCAAAGAAAGGCTCTGCAGATTTTTTCAATGCTTTACAGAACTTGTTTTGGAAGCACATACACCTGAGCCTAGTATACATGTAGGGTCATAAGAACTGAATTAATCAGTTGCACTCCTACTATGTAGGAAAGATGTCTTGAACTCCACATCTTAATCCTGGCAGCCATTTTCTCAACTAATATTTCACATTGACTATTAGAGATCCTTTTTGAGCATATAGGGACACCTAGATATCTGAAAGGCAGATAGCTTCTTTGCAGCCCTGACACATGAACAATTCTTTGAATCTCCTCCTCATTCATAGCACAACAATAAAATTCAGACTTCCCCACATTACCTTTCAGACCAGATGAATCAGAAAACAGCTTGAAAGCTTGCAATAATAGATATACAGATGGGAAATCACCTTTACTACATAAGATGAGATCATCTGCAAAGCAGAGATGAGTGAGATTAATGCCTTGACATTTAGGGTGAAAATGAAATTGCTCCATTTGGCTCATCTTCCCCGGCACCCTAGACAGGTGCTCCATACAAATGACAAAAAGTAGAGGAGACATAGGGTCTCCCTGTCTTAAACCTCTTGTTGAACCAAAGTAACCTTTCATGGCTCCATTAATCATCAAGGAAAACTTTGGAGTTGTAACATATTCCATAATCATCTCAATGAAATTGTTAGGACGGAAAACCTAAATGAGTGAGCATTTCTTGTAGAAATAGCCAATCAACAGTGTCATAGGCTTTTTGGAGATCAAGTTTAATTAAGCAACTAGGTTTACCTGATTTCCTACCATAGTGCTTCACCATATCCTGAACAACCATGATGTTATGCACAATATATCTTCCATGGACAAACCCTCCCTGATTCTCAGCAATGATATCTGGTAGCACTTATCTCAATCTATTGCAGAGAATCTTGGTGATACATTTATACAAAACATTACAACATAGGCCTGAAATCACTTACAGTGGTAGGGCATTTACTTTTTGGAATGAGACTAATCATTGTAGAGTTCAACTCCTTGAGCAGCTTGTTATGTGTGTAAAAATCCAGAATTGCTGATGTTACCTCATTGCCAACTAAATCCCAGTTATCTCTATAAAAGTGAGTCCCAAATCCATCTGGGCCAGGAGCCTTATTGCCAGGGATAGAGAATATATCAGCCTTCACATCCTCTGCTGTATAAGGAGCATTCAGTATGCTTCTATGCTCTTCAGTAATTAGAGGACCATTCTGAACAATTTGCTGCAAAACATGTCTCCTATTAACATGATTAGTACCCAGAAGCTTCTGATGATACTCAATGAAAGCTTCTTCCACCCCTTCAACATCATCCTTCCACACACCATGAGCATCAGTAATAGCATAAATCTGATTCTGGACTCTCATGGCTCTAATACTCTAATGAAATACAGCAGTATTTTTGTCACCATGCTTGATCATCTCAAGCTTTGCCTTTTGCTTAAGGTATTCTGTGTAAATTTGATGCTTAACATGATATTGCCTAGTAGCAATCTACTCAGCCTCTGAATATGCAATCTGCCTTGGGTGCTTATGCATTTCCACCTGGGCATTAATTATTGCATGATAGGCTACACTATCATCAGCCTGAACATCATGAAACCCTACTTTATTGAGAGTTTTCAGAGCAGCTTTGACAAACTTCAGCTTCTGCACTACAACAAACATCTTAGTTCCTTTAACTCTTCTATTCCACTGATCCCTGACTATGCTTTCATATTGAGAAGAAAGCCTCCACATAGTGTAATATTTATAAGGTTTCTTGCCACTATCTCCTCTAGGATATACAGTCAAAAGAGAAGGTGAATGATCAAAGTCACCTTCAGGCATGAAGCTTACTTCAGCAGTTGGGAAGGCCTCCTGCCAAGCCATGTTACTAAGTGCTCTATCTATTTTAGAGAACACTCTATTATACCCCTGTTGTTTGTTGTTCCAAGTGAAGAAGCACCCTGAACTTTTAAGATCATCTAAACCATATCCAGCACACCAATTATTCATGGGATTCATCTCCTAGGCCCTGACAACAGCACCTATCCTCTCATTAGGATATCTCACACAATTCAAATCCCCCATGATTAGCCATGGGTCAGTAGTGTGAAGTTGAGCAAGATCCTGCCATAATACCTCTCTCTCCCCACATTGATTGAAGGCATAGACGAAAGTGTAATAGAAACTATTCACTTTACTAACTGGCCCAATGAAACAGTGCATGAGCTGACTTGTTGCTTTAATAATATTTACCTGAAATACTCCAGGCTTCCAAGCTAACACAATTCGACCCCTTGGATGATAGCTTATATTTGAAGAGTAGCACCATCCCTGGATCACTCTATGATATAACTCACCAAGGTGAATAGCCTTCACCTTGGTTTCTAGCAAGCCAACCAACCCCACAACATATTTATGAAGAAAGGCTTTAACCTCATGTTGCTTTTTAGGGTTGTTGACTCCCCGGACATTTCAGGTTAGGACCCTATCCATTGTCAGAGGAAGGGTCCGCCCCTCCTAGCTTTACATCCCCATTGTTACCATCTAACACATCGGCTTCATCTGACCCATGTCCCTGAGCATCCCACTCTAATGTCCCAAATACATTCCTGGTAACTATAGGCTTATGTTACCCCACTCTCACTCTAATAGGTCTAAGAGCCGTCTAAAAACCTTCTTGATCCACCTCTGCCTGAGCCTTTAGTGTATCAGCCTTCTCTGGCATTACAACCTTCCTGTTCTCTACTGGCTCCTCTGGCTTTTGTGCAGGTTTCTGAACCCATTGCTGGTTCTTAACCTTCTTACAATGAGCTGTCTCATGTTCTAATAGGTGTATTGATTGTCGTTCCACTACTACATTTTTAATCAAAGGCAATGGCTAAAATTAGCTAATGCGACGATTGTTTTTTACACCGTTGCAGTAGGAGCATCTATTGCAACGGTCCATGCCAATTTAGATTCATGGATTAAACAACTACAACGACTTCATAATGACCGTTGCATTAGGTATATCTATCGCAATGACTTGCTTATTGTCGTTGCATTAGATGGAATTATACATCAAGATAATTAAAGGTTGTCGCATAAGACATTATTTCTGGCAACAATGATCTTTCCCTCTCTTTTTTTCACGAAATTTGAAAACCTTTACAAAAAAGAATTCTAATTTAATACCTTGAATTTTTGTAGAACAAGAAAAAAAAAACCCATTCACACTATAACTGATAGAAGTATTAAGAAACCCTAAAATATCTGCTTGAAAAAATTTCCAATTTCCCAAATCTTTCAACTGCTTAAGGTATGAGAATTGTGATTATCTACTAAGAGGAAGAGGAATTCAGGAATTCACGAGATTCGTAATATTACAATTCAAAAGGTATGTTCATGAATTCCTAAATTCACGAGTATCTGCAAAACAAAAGAAGAGGAAGAATTTAGATTTCATTAAGAGGAAAAGGTATGTTCATGATTTCTTTTAATATTATTTCGAAATTCTTCCATAATCCACGAATATCTGCAAAATTCAAGTCTTCAATGCTGCAGGTATGTTAAATTATTCAAGAAAACCCAAGCAAAGAGGCGAAATTCGAATTATCAATCGATCATCAAAAGGTATGTTTTCAATTTCAATTGTTATGGGAATTTTAGTGCCAATGACTTCTTCAATTTCTATGCCTTTAACATCTTTGAACCCTTGCTTCTCAATATATATATTTAGTCTAATATGAAACGAGATTACGCCACTCGAGCAAGATTATTTGACCTGATTACTTGAGAAATTCGAATTATCAGCAGAAATAGAATGAAATCTGACGTAAAATCTGTAAGCTTGAGGATGAGAAATTATTTGACCTGATTATGCCACTCGAGCAAAATTTGACAGTTGTTAAGTATCTATTTCGAAGTCTAAACTCTGAAATGCTGTGACAGAAGTAGCGGAAGCAGCTTTAGAGAGTCTAAATAGGTAATCTTCTAGCATAAGCAAGACTGGTTTATGTATGTGAGAATCAGTCATTTCATATGACTTCTTGTGTCTCAGCCATGTTCGAGCTGTTGTTGCAAGCATGGTGCTACTGGACGGGCGGACAAATGGCAACATCTTCATGCATGATTTAATGTCTGGTTATCAGAATCTTAAGCAACAGGTACTTCCATCTTACTTTTGACATGCCAGCTCTCTATGAAATTTCTAAATTAACATTAGTTGATGAAATTGACTTCTGGTTACCTTTTGAATTATTACACTTTGGGAAACAATTAAAATATTTTTTACAGTCTGGAGACAACCTGAAGCGACACTCAACATTATATATGTAATATGTTCAGAACGCTAACCGAATGTAGGTAACAGTGCTAATTCTTGTTATATTAGAAATATTTATGTTTCTTTGATGTATAGTCTAGTTAACAAGCTTCATAATCTCCTCAACACATCAAGTAGGCGAAATTATTCCTCAACATAACCCAGCAAGAGGCAAATTATTCACGAAAAAACAACAAAGAGGGGAAATTTCGGGTCATAAGTCGAGCTTCAGAAGGTATGTTCTTCAAAATAATTGGGTGCTTGAATTTTCAAACTAATTTGCATCTTCTTGTTTATCAGTGATCCCCTATAAGATGTCAACTTTGGATTCGAATAAATTTGATATAAAAAAAAGCTAAATGGAGAACACTAAGTAAATTTACCATCCCCTAAAAAAAGGAAGTAAATTTACCAGATTATCCACTTACATGTTCACTCGTGAATTGTTCTCCATTTAGCATTACTCTTGGATATATGATCTCTATCTCTCTGGTAGGTAACTTCAGAGTTCAGAATTCTATAAATGATTAAATCCATGTTTGTGGACAGTGGTGACTAGAGTTGGTTGGTCTGGTTTGTCTGATTCCTACGACTCACGCCAATTAATCAAGCCGTAAAATTTGCAAGGATGTTTTACCTATAATCTAAGAATCTGAGTACAGCTTTGTGATTCAGTCTTCTGCAGTTTAATTTTTCTTCTAAATTCTCCGACAGATAGCTATTTCTTATCTTTTAAGTGGCTATTAAGGAACATATTTTCTAGTTGTTTGGCAATTTAGTGATACGGTACCCACAAGCATTGCAAATCCCTTCTCATACAAGTTCTATACAAGAATGTTAGTGTTGTTCTAAATAACTGAACAAGTATATGTAGCTTTGGGATGTAATCATGTAACATTGACAACATCTTGTACATAGTTTTCTGTCTAGAATTAGGCGTTGGAGGTACACATGCTCAGGCTGCTTCCTCAATATGAAGGAATTTTTTTTTGCAATAGAGCTAACCTCAAGTCATCGGTAATCCATATTACAAATTAGCACTAACGCAATAGATGTATTAGACACAAACCCCTTTACAAATGGCAGTGAGTAAGCTGGAGAAGTGGAAACATAAATATCTTAATTGTCGTTGCAGAGGATAAGAGTGCACAATGTAGTGGTATGTAATGTGCACTCAATGTTTTGAATATCTACAACAAAATACGTCTTGATAATGATATATATGTCTGCCAACTAGAACCATTTTGACAAAATAAGTCATAAGAGAGATGTTAGAGATATAAAGGTCAAAAGTCAAATACAATATATAAGTTATGAAGCACGAAAACCTCTGAGACATGAGGTTTCTCAGTGTCGTCTACATGTTTCGTGCCATGGGAGAAGTTTTTGATTGCTTAAATACTTAATCTGGTTAGATTCAAATGGATAATTTGGTGACTTCGTCTTAAGTAGGCTATGGCAGAAGTTTTCTGAAAAGTTCATGTATGTTATACACGCTTCTAATGTCTCATATTTCATCCATGAATTGAAGCATCATAGGAGATAAGTACCAAAACCATATTATCCCGAGGTTATCATGAACAACACCACAAAGGGAGTCCACCCATCAAAATGATGGATTTTGTTTTTAGAAAAAAATGCACTGGTCTAAAACAAGGGGCAGAAATAGGTTATATTATTGATAAAAAAGATTCATATAATTGTTTAGTGTTAAGATAGAGACGACGGACACAGACACAACTCATCGAACACATCCTGCTAAATCAACAATTTGTCGTACCAATTAGATGAGGGTGGTGAAATTGTCATGCAAGAGTGGTTGTTGGCTTCCTTAGATAAGTCTTGGACAGCAGGCAGTAGAGCACTACAACTACAAGTATACAACTTTATTCTGAATTTAATTAGACCATTATAATGGACTCAATTTTAACTAACCTTAATCTATTTTCCACTAGTTTCTTCTATATATCTGAAATCTTACTCTGTGACTTTTTTATTGTTCTGTCAACTCCATTTCCGATTTAAGGCAATAAATTTAGTGTTCTAACTATTTACCGTGTTTCAATTATTAGGTGAACAATAATGAGCCAATGACGGAGATCAAACATAGATGTTTCAGTATATACGCTATTGGTGGCTGGATCTTGCTAGCTATATATTGCAATATGGTGCTTTTAGGTAGTATTTAGAAGGAATTTAGGATATGTATATGCTAGAAATATTTTGTGGCATACTAAACAATTATTTAGTTTGGTTTGATGTAATACATTTTGTTTATATTAGTAACAATTTAGTCATGGGATTGTAGTACTCTTATATATTCATCATTAGTTTTAAAATTTTAAATACATGACAACTATCTTGAGCTTTTGGAGCAACTTTTAATCTTGTAATATATATATATATATATATATACATACATATATATATATATATATATATATATATATACATATATATATATATATATATATATATATATATATATACATATATATATATATATATATATATAGGCGTTGCAATAGCTTTTGCTAATTGGCGTTGCAATAGCCTAACCATCGCATAATCTACATGAAACCAATGACTGGCATAGCCGTTGCCTAAAAGATTGGTCTAGTGCAATGGTTCATCAAGCCATTGCAATAGGTCCTAAAAGTCGTTGCACTAGGCCTATTACAACGCCTCCAAATGCGACGGTTCATAACCGTTGCAATAGGTCTATTGCAACGACTTTTGGGCCTATTGCAACAGTTTTCGTGTGTTGCCTTTGGCTTTTGATGTAGTAGTGTTCATCCTGAACGTCAGTTGCTTATAGTTAATTGGTGGACTCACATCCACCCGTGGTTTTTTACCCATCTTCGTTGAGGTTTTTTTGCGTCGCCATCTCCTTTTGTTATCCCCTTTTGATTCCCCATTGCATTTACATTCATTTTGTCGTCTTTGTCTGGCTGTTGTCGTTCAAACTTGATATTTGTCGCCATTACAAAAATCTATATCAGCAATTACTAGTAGCAAGTGCTCTAATTGTTGGCTGGGTTTATCGTTGTGCTATGATGTTTTGTTTGTTAAGCTAATACAATTCTTTCTTACCAAAAAAAAGGATTTTTTAACTAGAATAATACAAACTTTTGACCATTCTCTCGCAATAATACAAACTTTTCATTATTATGTAATAATACAAACTTTACATCAAAATTACTCCTGTAGGACACTACCGGTTGTTCACTTGTTGTAGGAGGTAAACAACCTGATGTGGCATTCATTAGGACACACGCCATTATTTTATTGGCTGTATTTTAAAATTTTGACTTAAATATAAAAAAACATGAAAAGCATTTTTATTTTTTTTCTTTCTTCTCTCTTGCTCCCGTTCCACTCTCTATTTCCCTCCCCTGCCCAGCCACTTTTTCTCTCTCTTCATCCTCCCCACTAGCCAAACAAACTGAAACCCTCCCCCACCCCCATCCGCCATGATATTTTTTAAAATATGATAATGAAGATATTTCATATTCCCTATGTTTCTTGTTAATTCATACACTTTTTTCTTGGTCTGTTTTTTGTCTACACACTGTTCTTTTTTCTATTCTTGGTAATATGTCTCATCTACTTTCTCATGGTTTTCACCCATGTCATCCACCTTTATATATTTTATTTCACTTTTTCATATTTTAATCCATTTTTTATTTTCTTCTCTCCCTTTTTAGAATCTGTCTCCACCTTTTAGTTAGTTTCTCTCACCTTTTTGTACTTCCTCTTTGGTTTTCCCCCAAAGTAAAGTGAGTGAATTAATAAGAAACAGAGGGAGTATAAAATTAGCAAAATTAATGGAAATTAAAAAAAATTGTACAAAAAATGTGCAAAATATTAGAAACTCGGTCTCTATTTGTAAAATTCGGGAAAATAGAACCATTAGTATTTTTTTGGGCTTTGTATTTCCAAGAAAATCGCATTAATGTATATTAATAAAAACATTATTTTCTTTATCCTACCAAATTTCGACAAGTGGCAGAATTTTGTTGAGCCTGTTAAGAAGTCAGCATTTCTACGCCAATTTTTTTTTATTTGTACACTAAGGGGGTGTTTGGTATGAATACCGTAAACGGAATGGAAAGGAGTTTGATAAGGAGGGGAAAGGGTAATAATAAGTGTTACCCTTATTAGTTGTTAATGGAATAGAAATAAATATAACCCACTCCCTTTCCTCTTGTTTGAGGAGTGAAACGTTATTTGTTTCCTTAGGTTTTTGAATGGAAACAACTTGGGGGGATGTGTTTCCCTCAAGTAACGGTAATTGTTACTTTACACACTAACCAAACAACTTGTTGGCTTAATCTTTTTTCACTTACCATTAAGAGCCCAAAATATAATAATTGAGCTTATATACAATCTCTATTTTCATTGATTGTTAAGGGTGCCCTAACTACTCATAAGTGATATGTCAATTTTTAGGCAATCCAACAAACTATGCCTTTTCTAACTTTATCAAAGTTAACTAGATTTTACATATTATTTTGCGAAACTTAGTAACATGGGATCTATCTGTAGCTAGCTGCCCAATTGGAGCGAGTTCCACTCTTAGGAACTGATTGCTTAATTTACAACCACAATATTCTAGATTATATTCTTTTCATGAAACTAATAATTTTATGATATTCCCAAAAGAACTAGTAATATTCCCGTATTACATAAATATTCATATAACCTACTATCACAACTTTTCAGATTAAATGTAGATTCCGTTATTTTTGGTAGTTCACGAACTCAAATCTAGATGAATTCCGTGTATACTCACTCACGAATTCCTCTATAAATTATAGTATCTATGGTTTTGGATGCATTGCATGTGACAACTAGACACATCTTTGTAAGCGATTTTATATACCATTGGTGAATACAAAGTTCTTTGAAAGTCGAATGTTTGTTTAATTTCGAGAAGAATGTGTATAATATAGATGCATATATTGCACGTTTATTGGGGGCGATATTAACTCTGCTTGCAGAGAGTAATTTTTAATAATTCACGTTCTGTATAAAAAAAAAGCATTTATGGAACACTTTCTCTGGTTTTTGAAAGTTAGTTTAGAGGTGAATTAACGCCTAATTGGAGGCTGGAGCACTAGGTGTGTTTTGTGCATTCCCTTTTCCTTTAAGTCCGTTGATGATTTGGGATTAAATCAGTTAGTACTTTTTGCTGGAAATAAAGGTGGTATCAAAGTATTCAAGAAAAACAAGTGAATGAGCAAATATTGATACACGATGAAAATAATGTTAGTGTTTATAGAAGAAATTCAGCATTTTGCTTCAAAAGAATATGAAAAGTAATTTGTCCCACATTGAAAGAATAAAAGGGAAGAATGAGGTTTATAACCATTACTCTTCATCCCTTTGAGTTGTGTAGCAATGAGACTTTTAGGAGTATGTGGTGATTGACGTTACAACACATGCGCCGCCCGCCTGAATTGGGCTTTGGGGAATTAACTTAACTATCTTTTTGGGTCAATGTTTGGTCAACATTCAATGAGCGTTTTTATCAGTCTTAAGTTACAAGGCAAAACTATAACAACTTCAAGGGAAAAGGTAAATTTAAGCTAAGGGATGTTGCTTCGTTTGTGGTAAGTATGGGCATGCTGCCAAGGATTACCGTCGAAGAAAGGAAAATCCAAACAAAGCAAAGGATAGCAAAGCTCCAGCCAACCTTGATGAAGATGACATTATTGCTGCTCTGGTGTCCGAGGTCAATTTGGCTTGAGCTTTGTTGTCTTTTGCTTTGTTTGGAGCTTCCTTTCTTTGAAGACAATCCTTGGCAGCATGCCCATACTTACCACAAACGTAGCAACTTCCCTTAAACTTACATTTTCCCTTGAAGTTGTTATAGTTCTGCCTTGTATCATGAAACTGATTTCGACCCTTACCCTTTGGTCCTTTACATGCAACAACTTTATTTTCCACAAGATTAGAAGAAGAGGAAGAATGATTAACCGATTTCCCTTTGATTTTGATACGGTCTTGCTCCTCAATCTTAAAGTGGAAAACTAATTCCTGAAGGGTAAAGTCTTTCTGCCTATGTTTCAAGGAATGAACAAAAGTTTCCCAGGTTGAAGGTAATTTCTCAAGTAAACAATTGGATTGGAAAATATCAGGAATGGCCATACCCTTAGCCACAATATCAGCACATAAATGTTCCTACTCATGAACTTGACCTAACACAGGTTTCTCATAAGATACATAGTAAACTTCAACCAAGACTTCAAGCATATTTCTTAGTCCCAAAATTATCAGACCCATACTCAGCATTCAATGCATCCCAAATATCCTTAGCATTTTTCGACTTACTGAAAATCATATAAAGGGAAGAAGTCATATAATGCAGTAACATCCCATGACAAGTCTTATTGTCTTTCACCAAATCCCTAACAGAATTCTCAGGAGCAGCAATAGCAGACAAACAATAATCAACCCCAATGTGACCCAGGAAAAATGCGATCTTATCAGACTACATATTATAATCTTTCCCATCAAACGGTTCTAACTTAGACATATCAGAGACAAAGGGGTTGGTAATAGGGACAACATTTAAAATACGCACACTATCATCACAAATTTCACAAGCCATAGGGAGTATGCACAATAATCCCTGGATGGCAGTAGGGGATTTCAATTGTGTTTTGAACACAGATGAAAGAGTAGGCTCTATAGTTACAAGTAGAGAAACTGCTGAATTCAGAAGCTGTGTGTTTGATTGTGATCTTAGTGATCTCAAAGGTGTGGGCCAGTTTTACACATGGAGCAACAAACAACAGGGTATTGATAGAGTATTCTGTAAGCTGGATAGAGTGCTTATTGGTGGAAGCTGGTCTAAAAGGTTCCCAGAGGCTGAAGTAAGATATGTGCCTGAAGGCAGTTTTGATCATACTCCTATGGTAATTAGACTGTTGCAGGAAGATAACAAAATGAGGAAACCTTTTAGATACTTCAGAATCTGGAGAGAGCTCGATGGGTATGAACAGGCTATCAATGAAATATGGAGGAGACAGGTGTGTGGGTCAAAAATGTATGATGTGGTCACCAAGTTGAAAGATACAAAGAAGGCTATAAAAGTTCTCAATAGAGATACAATGAACATTCAAGCTCAAGATAATGATGCTTTGAAGAAACTTATGGAGTGTCAACAAATTCTATAAGCTGATATCCATAATTCTGAGCTGAGAATGCAAGAACAAATAGCTTCTGATAAATATAAAAGAATACATAAACAGTATGTTGAGTATCTTAGCGCCTTTTTTCTCTCGTTTTCTCTCTCATTTTTTCTGAAACGTGACGCCATGGCAAAGAAACCTGGAGGTGGTAAGGCTGTAGCTAAGAAGAATAAGGGTCCGAATGTTGATTCGCTAGCTAAGAAGACGAAATCGGTGGATGAACTTATGGGAGTAGGAGATTTGTTGATTGGTGAAAATAGAATTCGAATTGATGATGTTGAAGAAGTCCAAACCCCTGATGCATCTCTGAAGGAATTCATAGTGGATTCTGCGATTAAACGAACATTTAGTGATTGGCTTACTGTAATATCCAAAAAGAATGGAGATCGGGTTGAATGGGAAGGGAATGTTGCGCAAAGCTCTCGAGGTAATTCTCATTCTCCAGTTCCTATTTTACAATGGAATGAAGAACTGAATGATAAGCTAGATAACAATGTAGTTCCTGATGTGGTGGAGGTGACTCATTGGAGAAGGTCGATGTGAAATTAATCAATCGAAAGTGGATAATCCAATTAAAATTGAATTGGAGGATATTCAATCTGAGATTGATTACTGGAATTCAGCTGTTGTGGGGTATGTTGCAGGGGCAAATCCACCAATTAGTGTGATGGATGGTTTTTGTCGAAGAATTTGGAAGAATGAAGGAGTAGATAAAGTTGCTATGGTCAAATTTGGTGTTTATCTGATAAGATTCAAGTCAATGGAGAAGCGTGATTTGGTCTTAAATAGTGATATGCCATTTTTTGATAAGAAGCCAATGTTTCTTAAACCATGGTCTCCAAATCTGGAGATTCATAAGGATGATTTCAAGACTGTTCCTACTTGGGTGAGGGTTAAACTGGACTTTAAGTACTGGGGGGAACGAAGTTGTACAAGATTGTGGGAGGATTAGGGAAGCCTATAAAAGTGGATATGGCTACTAAGAATAGAGATAGACTGTCATTTGCTAGAGTGCTGATTGAAATGAGTATTGACAATGATTTCCCTGATCAGTTGGTGTTTATCAATGAGAATGGTATTGAGGTGTGTGTGGAGGTTGAATATGAATGGAAGGCCATTAAATGTACTAATTGTCATTTAATGGGACACCATGAGAAGGAATGCAGGAAGAAAAAGGTGGAAGAAAAGGTACAGAAAAAAATTTGGGTACCTAAGATAACTAATAGGGTGCCTGTAGAAGGAAGGAAGGAGAATGACAATGAAGAATATCAGAATCCTGTTAAGGTTGTGAAACCTGTTTCACCAACTGTTGTTGAAGTAGAAGTGCAGAATGCTTTCTCTATTCTAGAAGTTGATGAGAGTCTAGATAAAATGGAGGTGACATACATGGAGGAAGGAAATGGAGATAAAGAAGTAGATGTGCAAAAGGAACCAGATGGGATTGAGGGAGGTGGAAACTTCCCTATCCAAAATGGATAGTGTAGTAGTGTGGAATGTGAGAGGTGTAAATAGCCTACAGAAGCAACAAAGTGTTAGGAAATTTCTTAACACAAGCTGTGGGTGTTGTATGCCTCTTAGAGACAAAGGTGAAACCTATTAACATGGGTTCACTTTATAAGAATGTTTTTCAGGGTTGGTGCTTCACTTCCAACTCCAATTGTCACAAAGGAGGGAGAATAGTGGTTGCTTGGAACCCAATTTCCTTGTCAGTTGATTTTGGGCTAATGACAAGTCAAGTAATCCACTGTGTCATCACATCTATTCAGAATAAAAGCATCAGTTTCAGGTGCAGTTTTGTGTATGATCATAATGAGGCAGTCAAAAGGGAGGAGCTCTGGAAGGACTTGAGGAAAATAGGGAGTATGAACAATAATCCCTGGATGGCAGTAGGGGATTTCAATTGTGTTTTGAACACAGATGAAAGAGTAGGCTCTATAGTTACAAGTAGAGAAACTGCTGAATACAGAAGCTGTGTGTTTGATTGTGATCTTAGTGATCTCAAAGGTGTGGGCCAGTGTTACACATGGAGCAACAAACAACAGGGTATTGATAGAGTATTCTGTAAGCTGGATAGAGTGCTTATTGGTGGAAGCTGGTCTAAAGGTTCCCAGAGCTGAAGTAAGATATGTGCCTGAAGGCAGTTTTGATCATACTCCTATGGTAATTAGACTGTTGCAGGAAGATAACAAAATGAGGAAACCTTTTAGATACTTCAGAATCTGGATGGGTATGAACAGGCTATCAATGAAATATGGAGGAGACAGGTGTGTGGGTCAAATATGTATGATGTGGTCACCAAGTTGAAAGATACAAAGAAGGCTATGAAAGTTCTCAATAGAGATACAATGAACATTCAAGCTCAAGATAATGATGCTTTGAAGAAATTTATGGAGTGTCAGCAAATTCTACAAGCTGATATCCATAATTCTGAGCTGAGAATGCAAGAACAAATAGCTTCTGATAAATATAAAAGAATACATAAACGGTATGTTGAGTATCTTAGACAAAAGTCGAGGGCAGCTTGGATTAAAGATGGAGATGAAAACACAAGGCTATTCCATCAAGCTATAAAGCAAAGGAGGATGCAAAATAACATATATAGTATTTGTGACAAGGAGGGTAACTGGGTAGATAAACCTGACATGATTCAGAAGGCTTTCCTGGATTACTATTTGCAGCTGTTGGGTTCAACTATGGAGAGTAGAAAGTCAGTTATCCAGGAGATCATTGATCTTGGGCAAGGTGTGGAAACTGCAGATCATGAAGGTCTAATATGTCCTGTTAGACCTGAAGAAGTTAAACAAGCCATGTTTTCTATTCCAGGGGACAAATCTCCTGGTAGTGATGGCTTTGGATCACACTTTTTCAGAGATAATTGGGAGATCATTGGAGACCAGGTAACTGAAGCTGTCATTGCATTTTTTCATAGTGGAAAAATTTTGAAAGAAATTAATGCCACAGTTTTGGCCCTTATTCCCAAATGTAAGGTGCCAAATTCTGTTATTGATTTTCGTCCCATTGCATGTTGTAATGTGATCTACAAGGTTATCTCTAAGATCCTTTGTATGAGACTGAGCCCTATTCTTCCTAAGATTGTTGCTGACAATCAAGGAGCTTTCATACAAGGAAGGAATATAGTGAATAACATAATGATGTGCCAGGATCTATTAAAAGGGTATGCTAGGAATAATTGCAGACCTAGTTGCTTGATAAAGATGGATATGAGGAAGGCCTGTGATACCATTGAATGGCAGTTTGTGAGAGAAATGATGAATGGTCTCAATTTTCCTCAAAAATTCATTGACTGGGTGATGACATGTGTTACCAGTACCAGCTGTTCTCTGATGAACAATGGTAATATGTTTGGGTTTTTTCATCCTAAGAGAGGACTTAGACAGGGTGATCCCATCTCACCACTGTTGTTTGTCATATGTATGGAATACATGAGTAGGATAATGAAGTTTGTAGGGATGAAAAATGGATTCAAATTTCACTACAGGTGCAAAGCCATTCAATTAAATCATCTGGTATTTGCAGATGATGTGCTTCTTTTCTGTAAAGGGGAGTTTGTCTCTACTTATATGATCTTGCAAGGGTTCAAGCTATTCTCAGACACTTCTGGTTTATGTGTAAATAAGAGTAAAACTGCTGTGTACACAGCAGGTATGGAGGAGGAGGAGGTTAAAAGAATACTTGATGTGTCTGGTTTTGTTCAAGGTAGGATACCTTTTACTTATCTAGGTATGCAGATATGCTCATCAAGAATTAGCAATGCTGATTGCACTGTTCTATGTGATAAAATGATAAACAGAATTAAGATTTGGAGCTCTAGGCACCTCTCTTATGCTGCAAGAGTCCAACTAATTAATTATGTCCTGATGAGTCTCCATACATATTGGGAACAGATCATTATTATCCCCAAAGGTGTGATTAAGAAGATAATGGAGGTCTGCATGGCATTTCTATGGAGTGGGGAATTCTATAGCACTAAACCTGGTAATGTGGATTGGAACTCCACTTGTTTACCTAAGAGAGCTGGGGGTCTAGGTTTTAGAAGTATAGAGAAATGGAATCAAGCTGCTCTTGGAAAATTGGTTTGGGCTATTGCAAAGAAAGAAGATACTTTATGGATCAGGTGGGTTAATGCTGTGTATGTGAAGAATGCAGACTGGTGGACTTACAAAGCTCCAAGTAATGCAAGCTGGTACTGGAAATGCATATGTGATGTAAAAGAAAAAATCAAAACTAGTATAGACATGTCTGTATTCATGCAGTTTCAAAGATACCAAATCAGTAAAGTTTATAAACTCATGGTGGGTGATCATCCTAGATGTTTCTGGGATAAGTATGTATGGTGTAGATTTGCTATCCCTAAGCACAACTTCATCTGTTGGCTTGCTGTTAGAAAGAGGATTTATACAAAAGACATACTAAAGCTGTGGAGGATCATAGATGATGATGTTTGTGCTATCTGTCAGACTCAAAGTGAAACACATAACCACTTACTGTTTCAGTGTGAATTCAGTATCAGATTGTTGCAGCTTGTTCTGAGATGGCTGAAGCTCAGATGGGTAGATAGAACTCTGGAAATGTGGTACAGGATGATAGGAAGAAGACATTGTTCTGGATTCCAGAGGAAAGTTTATAATGCTACTCTCAATGCGACAGTGTATGCAATATGGCACTCTCGTAATGATGCTGTGTGGAATGCTAAAGTTTATAATCCAAAGAATGTCTTTGATAAAATCAGAAGAGATGTAATTTGTAGAGTCAAAGCTCATAGTGATACTAAGCTCAATAGTAAAGATAGTACTTGGTGGGAGAATCTATGTAGTAGTGTGTAATGGTTGTAACTAGTTGTTGCTAGCCTCCTTGTGCAGTAGAGTCCAACCTAGTTGGTTTGTACTGTGCTTGGAGGTTGTAGTGTGTATCTGATTTGATGAGCTTATATATTACTCTTCTTACTGGTTCAAAAAAAAAAAAAAAAACTTTAGAATGTAGGAACATAAATTGTAACAATTAAAACAAACTTAATTATCTGTCAACCGTGGTGTGAGAAGATCATTGCCCTAAAGTTGAAATTGCCCCGTAAAAACACACGAACTTACAAGAATCAACCTCTAGGGAGGCCATCTCAACCTTGCACAACTTAACAAAATTCTTCATATCTTCCAGAGTCTTAACAAGAGCATCCGGTCTTCGCCTCGCCAGCGATATAGAATAGGGATACACGGTTTCTCTGTTTCCGGTGTTTACAGAAAAGCAGATTGAGAATGATCTAGAATATTGTCCTGGAAAATGGTAGGGGAAGAATAATGGTTATAAACCCAACTTTTATATTTTATTCTTTCAATGTGGACAAAAGATAAAATAGACTATTCATATTCTTTTGAAGCAAACTTTTGAGTTTCTATTATAAACTCCAACAGATTTATAGAGTGACATATTACTGATTATACATTACGACGACACAAATTCCACGAGTTGCACCTTATCTTCACTAGGCGCACATATAAGCAAGTTGCACACAAGCTTACGCGCTAAAGATTGTTGGGACATAGAGTTTCTTTCAATGTCATTCGACATTTTTGCATTCTTCCTAATTACTGTTGAAACGCATTAGCTTTAATTTGGATTGTGTTATGCTTTTTGCTATGTCTATTTAATTCATGAAATTCTTTTTTTCACGAAAAAAAGAGATGCACCTATACAAAAAAAAGTAAATAAAAAATATATATCGTCCCGGACCAATTCCCCCGATAAACTATGAAAATGATTGAGGAAATACGTTACAATGTACGCGGACATCCTTTTCGAACTTATTATAGGCATTTGTTTGGATTCCCTTCATCAATACAGCGCACCTTCAATTTTATAATTTTTTTTGGGGGTAATTGTAGGGACCAATCTACTTGCTTATGACTAAGTATTTTCTAGATTATCTTTTGTCCTCGCTAATGACTAAACTAAGTTAATTGTTTACTATAATTTATTGCTTTACAACTGATGACTTATTTCCTGGCTAACACAAACATATTCGACTTAACATATCGTCAGACCCACGAGTATATATATTATTTATTGATGAATGATGATTACGTAGTTCTAAGTGGCAGGCCATTATTTTGTTTGAAAAATGATGTACAAAAGGTAAATTACTGGGAGCACTTACGTTCGAATGTTAAGGTGCATGAGACCCACTGGAACCGTAGGGGCTGGAGCTAGACAAAATCACTGATGCAGGCTGGGTGGGCTGATCCGTGGATCTTAGTAGGCCGAGCTGAGATTTAACGGTCCAAAGCCGGTCCGCGAAATTCACAGTTCGGGTGGGTTGGTCCACGGGCTGTAAAATCTTAGCCCACACTGGTATGCTACCGATTTTCACGGTTCAGAAAGCAGTTCTGGCGGTTTGTGGGCCTAAAGGACTGGCGGGATGACGGGCCGCCACGCGAATTTTTTTTCAAAGTTATATAATCATTTATTATTGTTACATAAAACCTTTAATATTAATTAAAATATATATAATTATTAATATTCATGAATAATTTCATTATTTTTGAATTTGATTGAATTATAATATATGCAATTTGATTAAAATATATACAATTTGATCTAAATATACACAATTTGGTTGAATAATTACTTGGGTTGGGCTAGATCGCTTTCGTGGACCAGGCTCGACGGTTTTAATAGCGGGCTTTTGTGGGTTGGGCTCAAAAAAATCTAGCCCAAGATCCACCCACCATTTCACGGTTCGAGCTAGGTAGGACCGAGCTTTTCGCGGGATCAGCCCACACAACCAAGAGGCGGGCTCGGCTGGATGGGCTGGATTGGCCCGCACTATTGGCCATCTCTAGCTGGAGCCCATTATAATTTGCTAGTAGTGGAAACTGCAAAGGGCGCATCAAATACATACTGGCTCTGTTTGGCAATACTATCGAAATTGTAGCTGAAATTGATAAGGTAGCTGAAACTAATAAGGTATGGCTGAAACTGATAAGGTGCTTGATTACGTTAATTGTTTGGTAAAGCTAGTTGCATAAGTTGATTAATTAATGAAATTTTGTAATTTTTTATTATATATATTTCAACACTAATTTATTTTAATGTATTCAAATAATAAAATAATGATATAAATATTTGAAATTATAATTCACTTGAACAAAAAATATTTCGCTACTTCTCCATAAGTAATTATGAAACAAATTTCTCTAAACCTATTTTTGATTGCTAAATACCCTTTTATTTTTTCATACTAACACCCTAAATCACTAATAAAATACATATATAACGCACCCCTTATGCATTTATCCAACTAATAAATTTTAGCTGAAAGCTTAAAAAGTTAAAAGCCAAGCCTTACAAAAAAAAATTTAAAAGCTAAGAAAAGAAAAAAAGGAAAATCACTTCTAGAAAAAAGAGTGTTTTCTCAACGTTTTTTCCTCAATATTCTCGACGGATAAGTGTTGAGAAATTAATTCTCAACGCAATGTAAAAGCGTCGAGATTTCACACGTGGAGAATTCTCGACGCTTTACTGCATTGAGATTCTCAACGAAGAGCCACGTCCAGTTATGACTTGTGACGCTGTTTTGTGTTGAGTTTCTCAGTGCTTTTCTGCGTTTTGAAATATGTTCTAGACACGTTCCAGCGTCAAGATTATTTTACATCCACAAATAAATTTTTGGAGCCAAACGAACTCTTAACACGAAAAAGTGTCGAGATTTTAGCCTAGAAAAAACATCTACAAACAGTAGAAAGCATGAGTTTATAATCAGTAGTAGTAGTAATAATAATAATAATAATAATAATAATAATAATAATAATAATAATAATAATAATAATAATAATAATAATAATAATAATAATAATAATAATAAAAAATAATAATAATAATAAATAAAATAATAATAATAATAATAATAATAATAATAATAATAATAATAATAATAATAATAATAATAATAATAAAATAATAATAAAATAATAATATTGATACTAATAATAATAATAATAATAATAACAATAATAATAATAATAATAATAATAATAATAATAATAATAATAATAATAATAATAATAATAACCACTATGATATGGTCCACCATTACATTATTAATTTAATTTTACTCCCCTTCTCTTTCCTACTTTAACTCATTTTTATTTGTTTATTTATCTTAACCCCTTTCTCTCTCCTACTTTACTCACTCCATACCCCAGACAAATGGATCCTCCTTGGTATCTGTAGGAATAGTAACAAGGAAGATCTTTAGAAAATGAAGGTAGTATATAATAATATTAATGATTAAATACACACTAAAATTTTATGTTCGATCAGAAATAAAATAAGTCAATTAGATAATAATGTCTACTATCAACTTCTTCAAACCTTACAAGAAAAAAGCCTAACAAGCATAACAAAATAAATATATCTTTTACAAGGCCTATTCAAATAAATAGTAGCTTTATGAGTTGTACTAATTTAATGGACGCTCCTTGACTTCTTTTCCTTCACCATCATCTTGAACCTTGAAAAAAAAAAAAAGAATACTAACATAAGTAATCTTAATTATATAATTTGATATTTTATATATAGTGAGCGCCAATTATAAAAGATGTAAAAAAGTTAGTTAATGACAAAATAAAATTATATGTAACTAGCAAACGGCTTGATTTTGATAATTCAAGTGAATGAATGATAATATTATAACAATACCTTTGTAGAAATCAAATGCATAACTGATTTTGCAATATCTATAAGTTGAGCAAAAGCTTTTCCATCATGCACCGCATCCAATACTAGAGAAAAATGTGTAGCAACAGTCTTCATCATGTTAGTATGCTCATTAAACTTGTTACTTATTTATTTGTTTTGTTTAAGTTCCTCATTTCTCTTCTTCAATAAAGATGTCTCCACAATGTTTTCTAGTTCCACATGTCTCCTTTTAAGTTTTTCATTTCCTTCTTTTCTAAGTATACCACGCACGCCATGAATACACTATTTTTCACCCCAAATCCATATTCCTGGGGTCGTTCAGGTACTTCATGTCCATTCATGACAGCTTGAAAGGCTTCATTCTCAACGTCAACATGAAGCATATAAGGATTACAAAGCTTTAACGAATCAACCTTTGCTTTTGCATCCTCCCGCACAATTTTTTTGGGAGTAAATAATGTAAATCTGATAGAAAAATAAAACTCAAATATAAAGTAATATGTTGGACCAAGTACCAAAAAGTCTGAAGTGTGTGCCTTCACGATCATCTTTCCTCTTATGAGTTGCTTCATGAAGTTCAATCAAGCTCATTTATTCTCCATGTTCATCTTCCTATAAGTAATTAGTTGTAATAATTTCATAACAAAAATAGACCAAGTTTGAGTATCTGTCTCAAGAAATGTTTTTTATCTTATTTTATTTCTTGAACTGAGTGACAATGTTGATGCTAGTGAGTAGTGACAGTGTAGTAGCCTTGACAGAATATACATCTTTCTTAGTAGATGACCTTTTTGTTGCTTTTTTCTTTTTCATATTGAAAACTACTAAGAATAAGATTTCATGTATTTATCTCCAAATGAACCAATATACAATACAATATGAGAATATAGTTCAACAACAAACTCCAAACAAAAAAGTTGTCACTTAGATAAATTGGGCCATAGCGAGTAGAAAGGAATTATAGCTCTTTGGTGCTGAGTTTATCTCAATAGGAACTCACATAACGAGTTTAAGCTCAGTGATAAAAGATACTACTTTATTATTTGTTGGGGGGTTGATTAATAATTTCTTGCAGTGTGAATTGTGATGAAATTGTTGTGCATGTACATGATATGTTTTATGCATATGTTATGTTTTGATGATGAAAATTAATATAATATGTTGTAGTATGAAAGTATGTAACAGTTGCAACAGATGCATGAAGAAAGAAATTGATAAACGAAGACTTCGAAGTAAAGAAGAATCAAGATGGAAGTCCAAGTTTATAGTTTCTTAGAATAGTTACTTTGGATTAAAATGTAATATGCTCTAACTTGGTGATATGCTATGTGCTAAATATAGAAATATAAAGTTAGTATAATTATTATTTTCTTTGAGTTAAGAAAGTAAATAATTATATTAAATTATATATCTATATAAAAAGGAAATAGGTTTTCAAAATCAGAAATAAAAAGGATTTAGGAAAACGTGTTTTTAGAAAAAGTATTTTATCAAACCGTGTGTGAAAAAGATTTTAATAAAAAGTGTGTTTTGATAAAAACGTGTTTGACAAAATAAAAGAGTTTTAGAAAAAAGATTTTACAAAAATCACGTTTCCTTAAAACGTGGTTGAAAAGATTTTTTCTAAAATAAGATTTTCCAAAACGTGTTTTTAAAATGTTTTTCTAAAAGACTTTTATAAAACCGAAATTTCCTAAAAACAAGTTTTATAAAATCAGATTCTATTTTGGAGAATACTCTTTGAGTTGAAAAGAAAATCTGTTATGGAAAACATATCTTTTTGAGAATAAAGATAAAGATGAAAAAGATAAAGTTTGAATTTCTAAAAGAGATTTAAATCCCTTGAATTAAGGAATTGAAAGATATCTTTTGAAAGGATATTCGTCCAATTCATGTTCTATAAAAGGGATTCATAATTCACTTTTAGATCTCACGTTTTCAGAGAGAAAAATCGAGTCTATTAAAAGCTGAAAACTATTTCCTCTGGCACTGAGCATAGCACTGAGCAAGTCAGATTTAAGTTACTATTATTATACGATTGTAATTGTCCTCTACTTGCTTGACTAAGAAGCACATAATTGAGGATCGTTCTCTTTCTGTAATTTTACCATTATAGAGAGTGTCAACACTTAGAGTTAAGTGTTGGGGGTCACTACTAGGGTTAGTAGTGAAGGAATCTTATTGTATCAAGAGTTTGATATTTTAGGTTCAATTAAAGAAATAAAGAGTTTTTGTTTCTTGTGGACGTAGATCTCAGAGTGAGATTGAACCACGTTATATCTGTGTTTGGTATCAAATTCACTTACTTTCAGTTTATTATTCGCAAAAACTTAAATCAGCAATTTACGAGTGTTTGGCACAGTGCCAGGCACTGAGCCATAAAAGAGATTTTGCGAAAATCGATTAGATTTCACCACTCAATTCAACCCCCCCTTCTTGAGTGTCACCTTGTGTTCCAACAAGTGGTATCAGAGCAGGCTATTCTCGTAAGACTCACATCTAGAGAATAGAAATCATGAACACGCAAGATGACTATCGTGACAGGATTCCAAGTGTCCTATTTCAACGGAAAGGATTAGGATGGTGGAACACTAGGATGAGGATCTACATTCAAGGTTCTGATTTTGAATGCTGGAGAATATAAAGACTGGACCTCTCCTATTCAAGTCAAAGATGCTGAAGGAAAGCTGATCGACAAGGAGAAGATGAGTACAATTCTGTTGACTATGGAAAAGCCGAAAAGAATTACAAAGCTATGAGTATTCTCCAATCTGGAATTGGACCTGATGAATATTCAGAATCTCGGCATGTATACTGCTAAGGAAATTTGGGACACATGGATTGGCCCATGAAGGTACAAACGAGGTAAAACAGTCTAGGATAGATTTACTAGTCCATGAATATGAATTGTTCACAATGAATAAGGACGAATCTATTAAAGATATGTTTACCAGATTCACACTAATAAACTAATGAACTAAGATCTTTAGGAAAAATCTATTCTTCTGAAGATTTAGTTAGAAAAGTGTTAAGAAGTTTGACTAATAAATGGCTTCCCAAAATCACTGCTATTCAAGAGGCTAAAGACTAACAAAACTCTCACTAGAACAACTTATAGGTTCTTTAATGACCATGAACTTGTTTTAGATCCTAAATCAAATGAACCAAAGAATAAAGGGTTGGCCTTAAAAACTGAAGTAGAAAGGATGATAGTGAAAGTGATGAAGAAGTAGCGTCTCTAACTAGAAAGTTTCAAAATTTCTTAAAAGAGAACAGGAGCAACAACTTCAGGAGAAGTGGAAACTTCAAAGGTAAAGGCATACTTCTAACCCTAAGAAAAGTGCTACTAACTCTGGTTGTTTCAAGTGTGGTGAGTTGATCACAGGATTAAAGAATGCCCTCTGTGGATGAAGAAAAGCCTAAGAAAAACGAGAGCAGTCGAAGAAGAGTACAAGAAAGCATGATCGCACAGTCTGGGGAGACTCGGATTCTGACGAAGATCAGTGCCAGCCAGACCACGAAGCAAAATTATGTCTGAATGCTGTACAGACAACTCTGAAGACGGCACTGAGCCATGACGACTCACATCTATGCTTGATGGCTAAAAGTTCGAACCCTCTTGAAGAGGAAGAAGACAGTGAGGTAAGTCTAACTTCTTTAAAACCTTCAATTCATCTTCTTTCAAAAGAAGCTTGTCATTGCTTGAAAACGTAATTGATGATTGTCAAAACATGAATGATAATTTTGATACATGAAAAAGGAAATAAAAAATTTGACCAGGCTAAAAATTGGATTAGAAACAGAATATAAGGAATTATTGAAAGAAAAAAAACTCTGATGAAAAGGATTGTGAGAAAGACATAGAGATAAACACACTAAAACACGAAAAGACTCTAGTTGATAATCTCGTAAATAGCTCAGTGCCAGTCACTGAGTTCGAAGCTGAAAAATCTAGTCTTGAGGAACAAATTGAAAATTAAATCACGAGTTGAATGAACTTAAGAACTCAAGACAACAATCTAGAATTGTTCCACTAATGTCGTAGTGATGCAAAGATAAGAGAAGAGCTTGGATAAAGTTAAAAGAGACTTAGAGATTCCCGAAAAAGAAGTAGTGATTTAAATACCTCAGTTGAATTTTGGAATCACAACTTTCTATTGCTCGAAAGATGCACGAAAAATGGATAATGGGAATGAATGCTCTAAATTACTTAACTTGCACCACAAACAACATGAACAAACTGGATTAGGATATACTGACCAGCAACCCAGTGCCAGGCTCAGTGCCAGAACCTTCGAAAGAGACTTTCGAAAGAGAAAATACGTGGGCCTTCCTGAATATCTAATTTGCAATTTTTGTGGAAATAATGGTCATCTAATTGACGACTGTAACAAAAAGAAAAATCGAATTGCAAAGAATGTCAAACATGTTACTCAAATCTGGGTTAGGAAAGACATACTAGATGCTCAACGTAAGAAAAAGGGACCCAAGCAAATATGGGTTCCTAAAACAAACAAGTAATCATGTAGAAAAAGGAAAGCCCTTGAATTTATTTGTACTGAAGACCAAATAGCTGATATTTTCACTAAACCACTTGCTCGTGAAAGATTTGAAAAACTTAGATTAGCTTTGGGATTGATTTCTGGTACTTAGTTGATTTATGTGCTTATTTGCCCCTTTACATGCTTAAGAGTTCGAAAGATTCTATCTACACTAAGTCAGATTTTTGATTTAATCCAAGACTCCTGAAAAGGCTATTGATGTTGTCCTGATAACTGACACCTAAGTTGCTCTAGAAAAATTCTATGAAAAACTCCAAAAGTATCATGTTTTCTAAAATATCCATTGATGTTGCTTTGACAAAATTATAAAACTTTTTCAAAAAATGATTTTCAATTTTTTTTTATGCAAGGTTGTTAGAGGTGCATAGTGAACTAAAAGCCCAAACATAATCTTTCCTCCAAATTAAACCAAAAACCCAGTTCCCCCCTTAACCTACTTCAAAATCCGGTCCACCCATTAAACAAAAACCCTAAACACTTTCAAATTCTCCATCCTTCTCCCTAAAACGAAAAAAAAAACCTAACCCATGGGTCGAAAAACCACCCGCCGGATCTTCAAAAAGAAGACTACCTCACCGGCGACTCCTTCTCCCTCACCAACTCCGACACCCCCGTCAAAACCTTCGCCTCAAAACCGCCGGCCAAGAAAAAAAAACCGCCCAAGAAAACACCACAAAACGAAATTCTGGTCACGAAAAAAAAACCTGTAACAAAACCCACCACTCGAACATCCAACCGGAAAATTCCGATGACTTCCGTTGCTACCACCTCACAAATACGAACGACCCTCCCTCCTCCTCTAAACGCCCACGAGTTTCGGCGTCTGTTAGAGTGTTATCCGGTCGGATCTTTCCCACCGAGTGGCTAGGTAATTAAGCCTTCCAGTTTCTTCTAGAATCTATTCAACATCATGGGTGGGTCAAATTACTCGATTTTAATGATGCTTTATATGAAAAGGAGGTTTGTCAATTCTATAACAACCTAGAAATTTCCGAAAATTTTCTTCTCTCCTCCACTGTGAATAAAATCATGATAACTTTGTCGGTGGAAAATCTTGCTGAAATTTTGGGAGTGCTAGTGATAGACTTGCGGCACAGCGACATCGCCAACTTATGTCTAAACCATAAACACCTTTCCTTTGATCCCAATTCTACTCTGTATCTTTGCATATTCCTTGTAGTTTTTGGACAAAATTTTTGTTAAAACCGTTTTAGATACTTTTGGATATTATTTTGGATTATTCTGAAGATTGTGAATTGGTGTTTGTTGTAGCACCAGCATCACTAGCTTAAATAGTTGAGCTATTGGGTTATTTTAAACTTTTCTGATTGCGTGAATGATTTTTTGTCTTTTTGCACTTTTTGAAGAATGACAAAAGGGGGAAAAGAAAGCATATAATATTTACTTGAGTCTTGATGATATCCTAGGTTGAGATAATATGAATTGAATATAAATGAGCATGTGGGGACAAGTGAATAATTGAATGCTATTAATCTGATGTACGGATAGGTTTTGAAAAGGGTGAACAACCTATGCATCTATGCATTCTTTGAGGGGGAACAAAAGGGAATAACATATGCATACTTTTAGGGGGAACAAATGTTTATCTAACAATATTATATTTATGATTTGTCATCATCAAAAAGGGGGAATTTGTTGTGCTTGTACATAATATGTTTTATGCACATGTTATGTTTTGATGATGAAGATTAATATAATAGGTTGTAGTATGAAAGTATGTAACAGTTGAAACAGATGCATGAAGAAAGAAATTGATAAACGAAGACTTTGAAGAAAAGAATAATCAAGAATGAAGTCCAAGTTTATAGTTTCTTAGAATAGTTACTTTAGATTAAAATGTAATATGCTCTAACTTGGTGATATGCTATGTGCTAAATATAGAAATATAAAGTTAGTATAATTATTATTTTCTTTGAGTTAAGAAAGTAAATAATTATATTAAAATTATATATCTATATAAAAAGGAAATAGGTTTTCAAAATCGGAAATAAAAAGGATTTAGGAAAACGTGTTTTTAGAAAAAGTATTTTATCAAACCGTGTGTGAAAAAGATTTTGATAAAAACGAACTTTGGAAAAAGATTTTAATAAAAATTGTGTTTTGATAAAAACGTGTTTGACAAAATAAAAGAGTTTTAGAAAAAAGATTTTACAAAAATCCCGTTTCCTTAAAACGTGGTTGAAAAGATTTTTTCTAAAACAAGATTTTTCAAAATGTGTTTTTAAAATGTTTTTTTAAAGAGTTTTATAAAACCGAAATTTCCTAAAAACAAGTTTTATAAAATCTGATTTTATTTTGGAAAATACCCTTTGAGTTGAAAAGAAAATCTTTTATGGAAAACATATCTTTTTGAGAATAAAGATAAAGATGAAAAAGATAAAGTTTGATTTTTCTAAGAGAGATTTAAATCCCTTGAATTAAGGAATTGAAAGATATCTTTTGAAAGGATATTTGTCCAATCCATGTTCTATAAAGAGGATTCATAATTCACTTTTAGATCTCACGTTTTCAGAGAGAAAAATCGAGTCTATTAAAGGCTGAAAACTATTTCCTCCGGTACTGAGCGAGTCAGATTTAAGTTACTATTATACGATTGTAATTGTCATCAACTTGCTTGACTAAGAAGCACATAATTGAGGATCGTTTTCTTTCTGTAATTTTACCATTATAGAGAGTGTCAACACTTAGAGTTAAGTGTTGGGGGTCACTACTAGGGTTAGTAGTGAGGGGAATCTTATTGTATCAAGAGTTTGATATTTTAGGGTTCAAAGAAATAAAGAGTTTTGTTTCTTGTGGACGTATCTCAGAGGTGAGATTGAACCACGTTATATCCTGTGTTTGCGTATCAAATTTCACTTACTTTCAGTTTATTATTCGCAAAAACTTAAATCAGCGATTTACGAGTGTTTGCACAGTGCCAGGCACTGAGCCATAAAAAAGATTTTGCGAAAATCGATTAGATTTCACCACTCAATTCAACCCCCCCTTCTTGAGTGTCACCTTGTGTTCCAACAAAAATTCTTCAAGTGCTTGTTCTAGATGGCAAGAGAACAACAGAAAATTGAGGAGTTTAACTATTAGGTTCATGTGACAAACTTCCTATATCTGTCATTCTTTGCATCTGTTTCAGAAAATGGTCTGAGAAAAATTCAGATGGGCAAGTGCGTCTGCTGGTTCATGTACTATGCAGGATAAGTAAATCCTATATCTCCCTCGAAAAAACATGTGTTGCAGCAGGTGAACAACATGATAGTTCTGGTGCTAATGGCAGTAAGGTGCTTGTGAGTCGTGTTCTCACAATTTGTGACAACACGTAGCGAGACAGTTTCTTTGAGGAAGTGATGAGTGAAAGGCAATGCCAACATGGAGCTTGGATATGGTTTCCTGATTGGACATCCAAGTGGCTTTTGATTACAGAACTTTAGATAAGAAGGCAATGTTGTAACCCCAAAAAAGACCCTCACAATAGATTTGAGTCTTTGCTAAGTACCCTTAAGTAATAATAATAATTCCTTTTATACCCTTAAGTAATAAGGAAAAAGGAGGGCGAAACCAAAAGTGTACGTTAACTCTGTAATTTTAGATATTAAATATAGTAGGCATATCCATCATCCAACTTGCTAAGCTTAAGAGCACAAGGTAAACTAAGGATATACTAATATTAGTATATTAAAGTACCAACCTTCTGTTATTATATAGATAAAACATACAAAGATGATGAGCCGTGTTTGTAGAAATATACAACCTTCTGTTATTACGTGGAATGGAGTATAGCAAAACCACTTTTCCTTATCATATTTTCCTATTTACAGCAAAACCATAGAATAAAATGCATGTTATAGTTATAGGAAAAGTACATGTTATATGTGCAAACTGAAAATACTAAATAGTCCCGTTACTAGTAATCTAGTTTGAAATTAACTAAGAGCAATAGCACTTTAATAAACACTTCTCGATCACATGAAAAAAGCCAAAGTACAAAGAATCTGGTTTTTTTTATGATAGAAAAATTTGTGAACTCTACTAGCTAACAACAAAACTAATTAAGCCCATCACTGCCTACTTCAAATAAGTCCCTATGGTTGGTTCTAATAACATGAAACCATCTTTTTTGCATCTCATCCTCAACATAAAATACTTGTTTTGCTTGAGATGAGAAAACAAATGGATCGTCATAAAAATATCGACCAATATGCATCAACTTAGAGAAGTTCACACACACACTTCCATTTGAATTTATCTTTAAACCCGTGTGGATGTCTACCCAATCACAACAAAACAATACAACCTTGTAGGAACCATAGTAACTCAATTCATAAATTGCTTTCAGCTTTCCAAAGTACTCTTGCCCTTCATCTTCAACCATAATTCCAGAATTTTGTGTCTTTCGATGTCGTTCACGATCCATGACATCAAATTTACATCCACTAATTAGAAAACCTTTCACCCTTTTCACAAGGTTGGATGGACCACGTGCTGAAGCTCTTCTCAACTTTTCTTGTATACTACTATCATCTAGATTGTGAAACTATGAATAAAAATAGTATAGGTTAAATGATGTAGGTCATAACTTAAGAAAGGAATACAATGATCAAATTTAGAAGGCTTAAAACCTGGTTATGCAACCATTCTGAGAATTCATAGATTATCCATTCATTTTGAACGGTGTCGTTCGACTAATTTTCTGTAATTTGAGTCTCTTCTCGCTTTTGACGTGAAAATTCACTAAAGACAAGCCAAAATGCAATGTTATTTGACGATTTTTATGAATTTGATGAACTCTTATAATATAACTCATGGTGCTACCTACTGAATGACATGTTTCATCTCATCTGTGTGAAGCAAGACATAATAATGTGCTTGTCTTAAACTTCTATCATCAAGGCGAAAATTTTGTGTCATACCAATAACACGACCCCAGAGTTATAAAGATATGCATCTAAGTCTAGAATGTCATCATCATTCCTTTTAGGTCTATTTAATATTGTCTCCACACCTTCCAAGTATCTCGAACAAAATGTAAGAGTCTCCCTCAGCAAGTATCCTTCCGCAATTGACCCCTCAGGCTGGGCCTTATTACTTGCGTGAGATTTCAGATAGGCTAAGTACCTTAAAGTAATATAATTTTGTTCATGTAATAGGGAAAAAATTGTGTTAAAATAATTTTAGAAAATACTGACCTTTCTATGGGATACATCCATCTATAATGAACAGGTCCACCGAGTTTGACTTCTTCAACCAAATGAATTAGTAGATGAACCATTATTGTGAAAAAAGTTGGCAAAAACTCCTTCTCCATCTTACAAAGAGTAAGTTCTACCTTCGATTGAACGACGTCTAATTCCTCTGGATCAACCACATTAGAGCATAATTTCTTGAAGAAGTAAGATAACTCGTCAAGCAAATCGATCACTTTTGTAGCCTTCGCTGCTCTTAAAGCAAAAGGAAGAATATCTTGCATCATGACATGATTGTCATGACTTTTCATATTAATAAGCTTCCGTGTTTCATTTAACACACCTGTACAAGTTTGATCCATATCCGTCAAGAACTTCATCTTTTTCAGAACTCTTAAAAATCGTCTTTCTCTGTTAAAGACATGGTGTATGAAGCTGGAGGCATGTACGATACTCTATTCGCATGAGGTTGAAGCCAAAGATGTGACCTTATCCCCAACTCTTTAAGAGCTTTTCTAGCATTTTCATCATCTCTCCTCTTATCCATGTCTAAAAGAGTTGCCAATAGATTGTCACATACATTCTTTTCAATATACATGACATCTAAGTTATGCCTTAAAAGAGTGTGTTCCCAATACTCCAAGTCAAAAAATGCGCTTATTGTACTCCAAAGAACTTCATTCACATCATCCTCACAAGGACCATCGTTAACTTCATCAGCAGACCCACCAACTTGTCCTCTCCCTCTTTTTTTCCCACTCTTCTTAGAAGATATGTTAGTCTTTCCGTAAACATGTATGATCCCTTCTTGTTGCTTCAAGACCTCTGGTCCACTTTCACGAACTAGAGCAATACCATATTATGATTTACCATTAAATAAAGCAGTTTCACTGCGATAAGGATGATCAACAGGTGACCATTTCCTAAACCCGGGGTAACAAATCTTACCTCCAAATCTGTATGAGTTAGTAGAATAGGTGCATATATGGCAAGCGTTATAACCTTCTGTACTCTATCCAGATAACATGGCATATGCCGGAAAGTCACTAATAGTACAGTGCAAGCCTGCTCGGAGCTCAAAATTTTTGCCCACTATAAGCATCAACACCTTCCCATAACGTTTTTAACTCATGAATTAACGGCTACAGGTACACACCAATTTTTATCCCCGGACCAGATTTTGCAGGAATTATTAAAGAGAAAATAAAATATGATGGCTTCATACAAAGCCATGGCGGTAAACTATAAGGAATCAAGACCACCGGCCATGTTCTATGATCGGTATTCATAGAAGACAAGGGTTAAAACCATAACTTTCTAAACCCAATCTAACACTACGAGGATCTCCGGCGAATTCATGATATTTTTCATCAAATTTTATCCAAGCCAAAGCATCTGCTGGGTACCTTAACATACCATCATTGTCACGATCATCTTTGTGCCATCTCATGTCTTTTGCTTTTTTTGATGACATGTAAATTCTCTTTAACCTAGGAATAAGAGGAAAATATTGCATAACCTTAGATGGCTTACCTTTCTTACATGCTTCTTTACCTTTATCACTTATATCACCCTCCTTACCTTTAGCCGCCTTCCACCTCGACGTATGACAGATTTGGCACTTATCTTTTTCCGCTGAGTCACCCCAATACAACATGCAATTATTAGGACAAGCATCAATTTTCTCATAACCTAGACCCAAATCCTTAATTACATTCTTCCCTTCATAATAGGATGATGGAAACTCCATTATTTGAGGAAATGCATCTATCAAAAGTTCAAGGAATTTTGTGAATGACTCGACAGACCAATGGAACATACACTTAAGATGAAATAGATGCAAAAGAAATGATAGCTTTGAAAATGTAGTACACCCCTTATAAAGAACCTCAATTAGTCTTTTATATTTGATTTTTTCTTGTTTGGTATTAAAGGATGGAAGTTCAGTATCTACCTCAGAAGGCAAATCATCCTCCTCATGCATGTTGCCTAATACTTCCTCCTCTAGATGTGGTTCTTCAAAAGATTGATCTTGAGGTTGATAAGTGGATGGTGGAATGCTAACAATAAATGCATCATTTAGCGATCCTCGAATATCGTCTCGACCTACTATCGTTTCTTGGCTACTAAGAGGTCCTTGGGTACTACTTGTTTTGTTGAACCCTAGTTTTGATAATGACAAAGAAACAAAGGAACAAACTAAGTAGTGAACTAATGAATTATTTAAGTGTATGGTGTCTAAGGTATCAATGCAAGGAACTGGGAGAATACGAAGTCAATGAAGAAGTCAAGAGAGGATTTCAAAGGCTAAGTAAAGAAGTTTCTATTTTGATACTGGAGCAAGCATTGGATCAAGAATAATAGAAGCTAGGCGTTTTATTTTCTAGTTCCAATGTAAAGGAACAAAGAAAGAATGGTAAGGAACTGTGGCAGAATATTTGAGAATGAAGCGTTTGTTCCTTTGTAAGGAACAAACTAAGTGGCACTTAGAAATATGTTAAAGGAACTGAATAATATAAGGAACTAGACTTAGGCGTGTAATTAGTGTAACGTTAAAATATAATGGAGTAAGTCATGCCTAGATTATAGGAAATTAGTTATTTCTAATTTCAAATGATAAAATCAGTTTTAAAAAAAAATCTGTTTTGGAAAAGATTTTATTTTTCGGAAAATAAGAAAATAAATATCCGGTTGTTAGAAAGATTTTATTTCAAAGATATTATTTTCTTAAAGATTAGAAATTCAGATTTAAAGATAAAAAGAGTTTATAAAAACTGATTTTCGGATAATGCTCAAGGAACTCCTATTATTGGAGTAATGGCTGCATTTTATCCACGTTCATTTATAGTTCATGGGATCATGGGACATGATGTAAAACGTGTTCCTTAGGGGAAGGAACATCATGGGTAAATGGATTAAAACGTGTACTCTAACATTAATCCCACGTTCTTCATGATTAACACTATAAATATAGAAGTCTAGATAAGTTCCAAATTGTGTCTGACTAAGTAATTAAGTGAGTTTAACTTATTAAGTGTCAGTGCCTTCATTCTCTCATAATAGCCATTTGTTCTTTGCCTTCTTACTCTAATTCCACTAAGCTTATTTCGATCAATTGTATTTTGGTTTTTGGGGTAAGGGAACTTTGAGTGAAGTTCTGTAAGAGAAAGGCTTTGAGTGAAGCTTGTATGTGTGAGAAAACTTCGAGTGAAGTTGAGAGGAACTGCTGTTAAGGGAACAGTGGTTCAGGAACTTGAGTTTAGGAACTCAAGGTGTGGCTCGAGTTAGAATTAGGTTGTAACAGAGTTGTTTGGCCTAATTAGTGAAAGTGTTGAGTTTAAAATCCCTAGTGGTCGAGGTTGTTTCTTCTTGTTGGGCCCAAGAAGTTTTTCCTCGTAAAAATCCCTTGTGTTCCTTTAGCTTGTTTATTCGTTTAAGTTTTAATTTCCGCAAAAAGTTACGTTTATTTCTACACCTACAATTCACCCCCCCTCTTGTAGTGTTCCTAGGGAAATAACAATTGGTATCAGAGCTAGAACTCACGTAAGATAGGAAACCCTATTGAGGAAAAGATCCAAGGAACAATGAATACCACCGAGAAACTTGAAGAAGGTTATTCCACTCAAAGGCCTCCTATGTTCAATGGGAAGTACTACAACTATTGGAAGAACCGCATGGAGATATTCATCAAGGCTGAAAACTATCAGGTATGGAGAGTCATTGAAGTTGGTGATTTCGAAGTCACAACTACAAATGACAAAAATGAGGTAACTCTTAAACCCCTCTCTGATTATGCAAATCTGATTTTGAAAAAATGGAAGTAAATGCCATGGCTATTAAATTATTGCATTGTGGACTTGGACCCCATGAACATAATAGGATCATGGGATGCAAATCCGCAAAGCAAATATGGGATTTACTAGAAGTAACCCACGAAGGAACTAATGAAGTTAAAAGATCGAAAATTGATTTACTTATGAATCAATATGAACTGTTCTGCATGAAATCCAAAGAAAGCATCCGAGACATGTTTACTCGTTTTACTAACATTATAAATGAGTTGGCTTCTCTTGGAAAGTTTATTTCATCTGAGGAACAGGTTCGAAAGTTCTTAGGAGTCTTCCTAAGGACAGATGGATGGCTAAAGTCACCTCTTCAAGAAACAAAAGACTTCACTAAGTTCAACTTAGAACAGCTGGCAGGGTCACTTATGACTCATGAGCTTCACCTTGATACTGAATATGGTGAAAGCTCCAAATCAAAATCAATTGCTCTCAAAGCAGATGATGAAGATGATTCGGACTCTGAAGAAGAAGAAGCAGCCCTCATGGTTCGAAAATTTCGAAAGATGTACAGGAACATGAAGAATGGAAACTTCAAAGGTAAAACTAAGAAATTTTCTAACAAAGCTGCTTGTCATAAATGTGGAAGTACAGATCACTTCATCAAGAATGTCCTCTTTGGGAAAACGACAAAACCAAAGAAAGGAACAAGGAACGCTTTGCTGAAAGGAACAAAGAATCAAAAGCACCTTTCTCTAAGGCAAATGTGCGCAAAGCTATGATAGCTGCTTGGGGAGATTCAGAGACGGAAGAAGAAGAGGAACAACCAACTGAAGAAACAGCAAACCTTTGCCTCATGGCAAACACTGACGAAAAAGAAGATGAAGAAAAATTGAGGTAAGTCAACATGGACTTGAGTCAGAACTAGATGGTAAAACTAGGACTGAAATATATGATCTTCTTTATGATGCAATTCTTGAATGTAGAGATGAACGTGAAAAACGTGAACAAACGGAACAAGCCTTAAAGGTTTGCAAGGAACACATAGAATGGCTTAAGAAAATGAGAACTGATGTCGAAACTAGATTTTTTGATTTGTTTGATAAAAACTTAAAAATCAAAGAATGTTATGAGAGTTTGAAAAATGAAAATTATCTAATTAATTTAGAGATTTCACACTTGAAGGAATTTGTCCCTGTTCTGAGTTCCTTTGATATAAGATCAACCCCTTTGAAAGGATACAGATCTGAGATTGAAAAAATAAATAAAGAGAAAATATTTTAAAGGAACAGATCTGTAATCTTAAAAAGGAACTGGTTGTCGCAAGGAACAGAGGCAAAATCATGAAAGTTCCTAAGTGGATTGAGAAACCACAGACCAAAAGGAAGGAAGGTCTTGGTTTTGAAAACTACAAGAAAAGGAACAAGACAAAGAAATATGTTGATCTACCTAGTGATAAGTTCTGTATGTATTGTGGCAAGGTAGGTCATTACATAAATCAATGTCAACTAAAATCTGAGATGATTGGGAAAAATGTGACAATAAGTAAGAAAAAATGGGTTGTCAAAACAAATCCTAGTCAAGAACAGGAACCCACGAAAGATGGGGTTCCTTCAACTAACAACTAGTTGATTTTTGCAGGTTGGAGTGAGGGGGAACAACACTTGGTATCTCGATAGTGGTTGTTCCAAGCACATGACAGGAGACAAAACGAAGTTTCTCTCACTCACAACCTATGAAGGTGGCAGTGTAACATTTGGTGATAATAAGAAAGGTAACATTGTTGCTATGGGTAAGGTCGGTAAGTCACCATTACACTCCATTGAAAATGTATTTTTAGTTGAAGGTCTAAAACATAATCTATTAAGCATTTCTCAATTCTGTGACAAAGGAAATACTGTAAAATTTGATAAGAAAAATGCTTAATCATCAACATTAAAACTAAGAAGGTTATTTGGAAGGAACAAGGAAAGGGAACACATACATTGTGGATCTAGACCTTGTTCCTCAAATCAATTTAACTTGTCTTAGTGTTATTGAAGATGATTCACTTCTATGGCACAAGCGTCTAGGACATGCTAGCTTTTCATTACTTGAGAAACTTAGATCAAAAGACCTTGTTTTAGGATTACCATCATAAAATTTCATATTGATCAAGTTTGTGATGCATGTGCACGAGGTAAACAAGTAAGATCCTCTTTCAAATCTAAAACGATTGTAAGTACCACTAAACCATTAGAGTTAATTCATATGGACTTATGTGGACCCATGAGAATTCAAAGCAGAAGTGGAAAGAGGTATGTACTTGTGATTGTAGATGACTACTCTAGGTACACTTGGGTTATTTTTCTCTCTAGTAAAGATGAAACTTATGATGAGTTCCTTGTCTTTGCTAAAAGAGTTCAAAACCTAAGTGGACATAAAATAATGCACATTAGATCAGATCATGGCAAGGAATTCGAAAATTATAAATTTGATGACCTAAGCAGAGATAATGGCCTAGATCATAATTTTTCTGCCCCTAGAACACCACAACAAAATGGTGTTGTAGAAAGGAAAAATAGAACTTTGGAGGAAATGTCTAGAACCATGTTAATTGCTAGTGAACTTCCAAGGAACTTTTGGGCTGAAGCTGTTAATACTGCTTGTCACATAATTAATCGTGCCATGATGAGACCTATCATTAATAAAACTCCTTATGAACTTTACTTTGGAAAGAAACCAAACATCACCTATTTTAGAACATTTGGATGCAAATGTTATGTGCATAATAATGGAAAAGATAATCTTGGAAAATTTGATGCAAGGAGTGATGAAGCAACATTTTTAGGATACTCCTCACATAGTAAAGCTTATAGAGTATATAACAAGAGAACTATGTGTGTTGAAGAAAGCATTCATGTAATCTTTGATGAATCTGACAAACATAATCCAAGCATACAGGTTGATGACTATGAGATAGGGTTAGCCACAATAGTCAAGGAACACAGATTCACAAGAAGAAGAAGAAGTGAAAGAGGAAAGGAACGAGGAATTCGAAAATAATGAATCAATGAATTCCTGTTCCTCAAGGAGGAGAAGATGCTCCTGTTCCTCTAAATGAAGGAACTGAGTCCACCGAGGCTAACAGAGGAACAACTGAGCAGAGTTCCTCATCCACTCAAGGAACTCATGAGGAACAACATGTTCCTATAAGAGAGTTTCAACCAAAACCTTGGAGATTACAAAAGTCACATCCTGTGGAACTCATAATCAGCGACATATCCAAAGGTACGCAAACTAGATCTCAGTTAAGGAACTTTTGTGCATTTCATGCGTTCCTATCAATGATGGAACCAAGAAATCATGAAGAAGCCTTAACTGACTCTGATTGGATTATTGCAATGCAAGCTGAATTAAATGAGTTTGAAAGAAACAAGGTATGGCATCTAGTTCCTTCATCTAAACAACAAAAAGTAATTGGCTTAAAATGGGTGTTTAGAAACAAACTAGATGAATATGGAACCATTGTAAGAAACAAAGCTAGACTTGTAGTAAAAGGTTATAACCAACAAGAAGGAATTGATTATGAAGAAACCTTTGCTCCTGTAGCTAGATTAGAAGCCATTAGAATCTTAATTGCATTTGCTGCTTACATGGGATTCAAATTATATCAAATGGATGTTAAGTGTGCATTTTTAAATGGCTATCTAAACGAAGATGTATATGTTGAACAACCCCCTGGTTTGAAAATAAAATCTCCCAAATCATGTCTACAAGCTTGATAAAGCTCTTTATGGGTTAAAACAAGCACCTAGATCATGGTATGAGAGATTATCCAAGTTCCTTTTAGAAAACAACTTTAAAAGAGGAAAGGTTGATAAAACCTTGTTCCTAAAATCTAAAGGAACTGATATTTTGCTTGTTCAAATATATGTTGATGACATCATATTCGGAGCTACTAATGAAACATTGTGCAAAGAATTCTCAAGTCTCATGAGCAATGAATTTGAAATGAGTATGATGGGTGAGTTAAATTTCTTTCTTGGACTACAAATCAAACAAACTGAAAAAGGTATAATTGTTCACCAACAAAAATACATAAAGGAACTATTAAAGAAATATGGCCTCGAAAATTCAAAGATAAATCACACTCCTATGGGAACTTCAACTAGATTAGATGAAGACTCCATAGGAACAAGTGTTGATCAAACAAAATATAGAGGAATGATTGGTTCACTTTTGTATCTAACTGCTAGTCGTCCAGACATAGCTTTCAGTGTTGGTTTGTGTGCTAGATTTCAAGCAAATCCAAAGGAGTCTCACCTCACTGCTGTGAAGAGAATTCTTAGATATTAAAGGAACAGATGATCTTGGACTCTACTATCCAAGAAGTGATACATTCGAACTAAAAGGATATGCAGATGCAGATTATGCTGGAGATCTTGTAAATAGGAAAAGCACCTCAGGTATGGCACAATTCCTTGGTCATAGTTTAGTTTCTTGGAGTACCAAGAAACAAAACACAGTTGCTTTATCCACTGCTGAAGCAGAATATGTAGCTGCTGCTGCATGTTGCTCTCAAATGCTTTGGATAAAACAACAACTTAGTGACTATGGAATAAACTTTGAATGTGTTCCTATTTATTGTGACAATACAAGTGCTATAGTATATCTAAAGATCCAGTGCATCATTCTAGAGTAAAGCATATACATATTAGACATCACTTTTTAAGAGAAAATGTCGAAAAAGGTTTGATAAACTTGAGTTTTGTCAAACTGATTATCAGATTGCTGATATCCTAACTAAGCCTTTGCAAAGAGATAGATATGAAAATTAAGGCTTGAGTTAGGCTTAATAAAAATTAAGTGATTGTTCCTATGTCAATTCCCCCATGTTTGAATCAATTTGAGTGACTTTGTGTGCTAAAAATAATTGTGTTTAATTGCCTAAGACCATTGCAAATTGGAATGTTGCAAAACATAAACATGAAGTCAAAGAAATAAACAACTCACAAATGTCACATAATACTCCCCTTACTGTTCCTAAGGTCAAGAAACATGCATAGTATGAAGGATATTGATATGTAGCATTAGTTGTTCCTATAGCACAAGTTCCTTAGCATTTATTTTCTTTCAAAAATTAAAATTCATAAAAATCCGAAAAATCAGATAAAATCCCAAAAATAAGGGGAACCAGTTTAATTAAATCTTGGTTCTTTTTATCTTTTCGTTTTCTTCCTTTTTATTTTTATTTTTATTTTTATTTCTTTTGCTTTATTTTTCCCGCGTGTCATAATTACTATTACATGCAAAACTTCCTTCTTCAATTCATCTAAAGAAACCGTGTTCCTCTCAAACGCTTCATCTTCACCAAATCCGAAACCTCATCACACCCTTTGATACTCCATAAAAACCTCCAAACCTTCATAAATCATGGCAAAAACTTCAAGAAACTCACCTTTTCCAACACCAAAAACAACCGACACTTCAAAAATGGAAATTTCTTCATCTCCAACTAAAACCCTTGAAACCGACATAATTCAAGAAAACCCCATAGAGGAACAGCAATTAGAATCTCCTAGAAGGAGCATGAGAAGAAAATTGATTGGGGAAGAGATGAAGAAGAAACCCCGGAACAATCTCAGGGGGAAGAAGAAGAAACTGCACCTGTTCCTTCCAAAGGAACTGTTTCTTCGTCTTCCAAGAAAAGGGTCGAACGAAGTGAATCTAGGTATGTCTTGGGCTTTTGCGTCGATTTAGAATGGGCAATAAAATTGAATTTCTAGAATTAACCTCCATTCTAAAGGAACAAGGCATGGAATTCTTGTTTGAATTCGCCTTTAATAATGCTCTTGTTCCTCTAGCTATGGATGAGTTTTGTGCAAATTTGTTAATACTAATGGAACTTGCACAACTGAAGTTAGAGGAAAGAAAATAAGGTTTAATCAAGCAACTTTAAGCAAAGTATGGGAAGTTCCTTGCAAAGGAACTGATTTGTATTTTAAAAGGAAAGGAACTGTTTCCTTTCCGAATTTTCCTCAAGACAAAATCTTAGAATATTTTGGAGGAACAGCTGGCCAAAACAAACTTAACCATAACCTACTCTCTCCCTTCACAAAGTACTGTTTAACTTGGTTTGGAGAGCACTCATTCCTCGAACTGAAAAGAGGAATGAAGTGGGTCTCTTGGATATGTGTTACATGTTTTGCTTGGACCACCACATACAAATCAATTTCCCTTCCCTCTTCATTCAACACTTAACCCACTGTATTGAGAAAATTGTGTATTGGTACGGTGCCTTGATAACTTCTTACTTCATCATTTGAAGTAAGACTTACTGGTTGGACCACCATAGGGTCAAACAAGGGAACATCTTGAATGAGAAGACCCTAAATGGACTTGATTGTCTGTCCAAGAAGGTGTTCTCATTCAAGGAAGAATGGGTTCCAGTTCCTCAGGAAAAAGAAAACTGCCCAAACTGGACTTAGAAGAAGATGATGATGTAATCTTGGATAACCCTGTTCCTAAGCGGAGGAACCAAACCTAAGAGGCGCAAACACATTGCCACTAAGCCTAAACCCTCTGTTCCTTGAGAGTGAGAAAGAGCACTCGTCGAAAAATTGCTCCTGTTCCTGTTCCTTCAACGAAGGACTCTCCTTTAGTCCTTTCGGATAATGAGGAACAGGTACCCTCTACTCTCAAGGAACCATACCCCACCATCTCCCAAACTCTCTGTTCCTTTCACAAAAATACCCTCCATTTCACCTTCGTCCTTCTCTGTTCCTTCAGTTTTGAGCAGTTGAAGGATGAAATAAAAGGCCAAATCCTTTTGCTTCCACCTCCACAACTCTTCCACCCACACCACCATTTCTTCCTCCCATTTATCACCCTTCACCTTCTGTTTCCATTCCTGGAACAGATGAGCCTTCCACTCAAACCTCCCAGTTCCTTCACACATCCCCCATCTGCCTCTAGTTCCAAGGGTAAGGAACAGGAAAATCCGGATGAACTAACTGGGTTAATGAAGTCTGCCTTCCTGCACAACATATGATAAAATTTTACAATCATCTTCATTGGACTTTGGATGCCAAAACTGATACTATGATAAGTCTTATGAAGAAATTGAGTGATACCGTGGTTGCGCAGCAAAAGAAGATGGACACTATGGCTCGTACTTGGAGGAGCTGAAGGAACAGGTTGAACTAAATCATGGGGTGGTGATGAAAAAGTTGGAGGATGTGGTTGAAGAAGAAGTTGTAGAGGAACACCATTCCCCTTCCCTTTCTTAGTTTTTTATTGTTGTTTTGTTGTTCCTGTTTCTTTCATCAAGGAACACAACTTTTGTTTCTTCCTTTTTCTTTTCTTTCTTTGTTTTGTTATGGAACAAGTGCTATATAATCAATGACTTTTGCTATATTGTCTATGTTTCTAAATGCTTTGCATAATTTCTTCCTTGGAATGGCTAGTATTATGTGATTGATGTTTGAGCAAGTTTACTCTTTGATTTTCTAACTTAACCACTAATGGTGCTTGCATATTGGTCTTAAGGTGTTAAATCAATTCATCAATTCATGCAGAGTCTATTCTTTTTGAGGATGACAAAGGGGGAAAAGGATTTAAGGAACAAACTGTACATAAACTTAAAAAAATGAAAAATTGAAAAAAAATTAAAAATGGATAAGGTAAATGAAAAATCAAAAATAGGTTAAGGTAAATGAAAAATCAAACTTCAGTTACTCACATAATTGTGTTTTATTTTTCATTTTCTTCTTTATGTTTTTATTTCATTCACTTATATTATTTGTTATTTTCCTTAGTTTGTACCTTTGTTGTCATCATCAAAAAGGGGGAAATTGTTGAACCCTAGTTTTGATAATGACAAAGAAACAAAGGAACAAACTAAGTAGTGAACTAATGAATTATTTAAGTGTATGGTGTCTAAGGTATCAATGCAAGGAACTGGGAGAATACGAAGTCAATGAAGAAGTCAAGAGAGGATTTCAAAGGCTAAGTAAAGAAGTTTCTATGTTGATACTGGAGCAAGCATTGGATCAAGAATAATAGAAGCTAGGCGTTTTATTTTCTAGTTCCAATGTAAAGGAACAAAGAAGAAGGTAAGGAACTGTGGCAGAATATTTGAGAATGAAGCGTTTGTTCCTTTGTAAAGGAACAAACTAAGAGGCACTTACAAATATGTTAAAGGAACTGAACTAATATAAGGAACTAGACTAAGGGGTGTAATTAGTGTAACGGTTAAAAGATAATGGAGTAAGTCATGCCTAGATTATAGGAAATTAGTTATTTCTAATTTCAAATGATAAAATCAGTTTTAAAAAGAAAATCTGTTTTGGAAAAGATTTTATTTTTCGGAAAATAAGAAAATAAATATCCGGTTGTTAGAAAGATTTTATTTCAAAGATATTATTTTCTTAAAGATTAGAAATTCAGATTTAAAGATAAAAAGAGTTTATAAAAACTGATTTTCGGATAATGCTCAAGGAACTCCTATTACTTAGGAGTAATGGCTGCATTTTATCCACGTTCATTTATAGTTCATGGGATCATGGGACATGATGTAAAACGTGTTCCTTAGGGAAGGAACATCATGGGTAAATGGACTAAAACATGTACTTTAACATTAATCCCACGTTCTTCATGATTAACACTATAAATATAGAAGTCTAGATAAGTTCCAAATTGTGTCTGACTAAGTAATTAAGTGAGTTTAACTTATTAAGTGTCAGTGCCTTCATTCTCTCATAATAGCCATTTGTTCTTTGCCTTCTTACTCTAATTCCACTAAGCTTATTTCGATCAATTGTATTTTGGTTTTTGGGGTAAGGGAACTTGAGTGAAGTTCTGTAAGAGAAAGGCTTTGAGTGAAGCTTGTATGAGTGAGAAAACTTCGAGTGAAGTTGAGAGGAACTGCTGTTAAGGGAACAGTGGTTCAGGAACTTGAGTTTAGGAACTCAAGGTGTGGCTCGAGTTAGAATTAGGTTGTAACAGAGTTGTTTGGCCTAATTAGTGAAAGTGTTGAGTTTAAAATCCCTAGTGGTCGAGGTTGTTTCTTCTTGTTGGGCCCAAGAAGTTTTTCCTCGTAAAAATCCCTTGCGTTCCTTTATCTTGTTTATTCGTTTAAGTTTTAATTTCCGCAAAAAGTTACGTTTATTTCTACACCTACAATTTACCCCCCCTCTTGTAGTGTTCATAGGGAAATAACATGTTTCATCAATTTTACAGTGAAAGATCCAATTCTTATACTCCTTGTGAAAACCGTTAAACAAAATATGTCCCCCTACATCATCCGTAGTAAACCATTTACGCAACTTGCACTTACTAGCTACATGGACATCGAGTTTTTCCTTCTATAAGAGTCTTTTTAGCAAGCTCAATGAAATTCATACAAACTTTATAAAAAGCCGGATCATCATTTCGTAAATCAATCTGACTCGTATCCATGGCTACACAAAACAATAATATGAAGAATCATAAAAACAAAAGGTTCATGTTAGATTAAATACTATCATCATTCTGAAGGTGTGAGATTATCCCCTATCTTTTAGACACTATATTTTACATTAATTCTAACTCTAATTATATATAAGCTTTGTCATAGGTATGTCTACATTAAAAAAAGCAAAAGAAAAAAAAAATTAGATTAGCTATTCAATGCAAACCGAGGGCAACAAAAGTACCATTGTATACTCATGAATAATGTGGTTATAAACTATCAAAAAAAATCCCAGAGAGTACAATCAAACCAAACATAGAATAACTTTATCATAAAGTTATTGAATATATGTAATCATGTTCGTAAGAGTACCTACAATAAGACTTATAATTCAGCATGTGTAACCATTTAAGTGCCTAGAATCAAATATTATAATATAGTACAAACATGTAAATATAACATCATATGTTAAGAGTAAAAATATGCACTCACCTCGCATAATCACACAAACACTCAATGCAGATCCAACTATTTTGAGACAACCAAAATATAACACTCGCGAGCAATCAACACCTATGACGCAATGTCACTCTATGAACACTGAACAAATTAAATACATGATTCGATGCAATAAGATTGTTAGTAATAAAAGTCAATCACGTAGCTTTTACCCAATAGTAAAGATAAACTTAACATAATGGTACAAAGGAAAATTAAAAAACTCAGCAGCAAAGGAAACTAAAATAAAACAATTGTAGGTCTAATCTCAGCGAAACTATAATTAATTTTCTACCTCTCATCATTTAGATATCAAGAGAATTGCTGGTTAAGAGTACCCACAATAAGACTTATAATTCAACGTGTGTCAGCATTTAAGTGCGTAGAATCATATGTAAATATAACATTATATGTTATGAGTAAAAAGATGCACTCGCAGCATTGAGATGTCATTGCACCCCCTTAGTCTCCTCCAAAATCTTTGGTTTGTAGTGTGTTTCTTTTCATTACACCATTTCCTCTTAAGGAAGTCACACAGAGGTCAGGTCCGACCCTAGCTAGCTTACGGACAATGAACAAAGTATAGTCTGATCCTAGCTTAAGGACAATGAACAAAGAATACAGTCTGATCCTAGCTTCCGAAATACGAACATAACAAATATTATAGATTGGATGTGAACAAATTACTTTATATTTTGTTCTGTTTGGTCCTGTAAGATACAACTTTGCTCCAGCTTCAACAAATTTCCAGAAGCAAATGAAAAGAGAATAGACTATAGTCTCTTTGTAAGCCAGCGAAATACTATATGACATTTATCTTATACTAAAAGCACTTGGACGTAGTGATTGTACATCGAACTCGTCTTCATAGATATCAATTCGACAACAAAGCTGATTATGCTTCTCCAAAGAAAACCATACAGTAGTGAGTATTAAAAAGAGAGAGTAATTTCATTTGTATTGCTAATAATGCTAATTAATAGCCACTATATTCTTGAATTTCACTATTGACAATGGTACTCCATTGCAGCTGATCATTAGAAATGAAGCAAAAATAAACTAAAGGTGGCGTAAAGAATAAAACAAGAGATTATGATTAGTCAAGACAGGGTGGAAATAATCATCATTACACTAGTAATTAGCAAAGACAGATAAATCTTCTCAGGAGAATGTAGAGGCTTTAAATGACAAACAAATGTTTGAGATTATTATGGAAAGATTTAGATGACATATTCTATTTAATTAGTACTTAGAACTAAGCATGGATCAACTTCACGAAATCATCAGGAAACAATTCAAATCAAGTAATGGGTTCTCTCTAATGCACTAAAACAGTGAGCCATCATCTCACACTCATACTTCAACAACTTAAAAGTCACTAAAACATGTTTATAGCCATAGCTATAAGGACGAGAATAGGGATGTGAAGGAAAAAGTAAAAGAAAAAGATAGAGCTTTGACGAAGCCAATCGGCTCATATTCAATCCGCTACGAACATCACAAAATTTAAAACTATTAACACAATCTAAGTGAGCATTTTGCTGATATTTATAGTAGTAAATATAAAATAGACCACCAGAAGATCACAAATTGCTGCTTCTGTCTTATCCATGTTCGTGTAATAAAGGGTCTAAAGTAAAAGAACATTCTTATGCTACTTACATGATTCCCCATTTAGAGTAATCAAGACTCTTCAACCATTGTTGTGCTTTGCTCCCCTGTTCCCCTTCCTTTCTTCTGTAGTGTGCAACAAAAAAAGATCTGAACTTTTTGCCAATATGAAAGAAGATAAGAGGAGAGAATAGAATTTGTAGATGTTACAAGATATTTCTAAAGAACTGACGTATGCACATAACTAAAAAATAGGGAATGATTTTCTTTCCAGAATATTGCAAAGAAACAAAAGACTGAATGTGGACAAACTCAACTACAGTTCAGTAGTAGAATAATTGCTTATTGCTGCGGTTTTGCCCATACGCAGCAATATATCACGTAAAAAGAAAAAGAAAAATATAAATAACCATATTGCTGCGGTTTCGGCAAAAAACCGCAGCAATATGGTATCAATGAATATTTTTTGAAAAATGTTGACCCTTTGACCAGAATATATTGCTGCGATTTTCGACAAGAACCTCAGCAATATATCAAAAGAATATTAAAAAGATATTATTTTAATATATTGCCGCGGTTCTTTGAAAAAAATGCAACAATAGCCTTTACAATTTAATAAATCGCTTCTCTCACTTCTATCCATCTCACTCTTTCAGCCATTTAGGGTTTTCTCAACCTTTACCCATATCTCTCTTAGCCGTTTTATCCCATATACACTCTTTCTCCTCTCAGCTCTCTCTCTCCTCTCACCACTCACCGAACAACAAATCGGCGCCTCCTCCTCTCCCTCACACGCCATTTTCATCTCTCTCATCCTCCCAACTAATTGTTTCATCTCTCACCTCACTATTTCATCTCTCACCCTCACGCGCCTCTCTTCTCTCATCCTTGCAATTCTCATCGACGCTATTTATAGAATCGGCGCCGACGTTCGAAATTCTCGCCGACGTTCTTTAAAGATTCGGCGCCGACGTTCGAAAACGAAAACGCCTATTCTCTTTAAACTCATAGTTTCAACAATTGTAAAAGAATGGGGATAGTTTTTAGGGTTGAACGACAACCCAGATCTGTTCGAAACTGCTGCTCGTCGGCGTTGGTTTTCTCCTTGGTTTTCGGCCTTCGACGGTTGCTATTTCATTTTAGTTCGTTTTTTTTCCCTTTTTTTATTAGATATGTTCATTGTCTTTTTCAGATATATTTTTTTCGTTGCTTTTTCATTTTATTGTTTTGTAATATTGATGTAATTAGATTTTTCTTCGTTATATATTAATAAGATTCATGTCATTTCATCTTTATTTTGTCTGCGAATTTAGTGGATAGTGAATGCGTTAGTTGTTTTTTTTTTTTTGCTAAGTAAGAGAGAATTATATTTCAAACCAACGCCATTACAACCTTACCACTAGACATTGAGAGGACAAACCAACTAGGTTGGACTCTCCAAACTCAAATCTAGTCACTACTTACAAACTTGTTGAGTAATTCCTCTCAACCATTCTCTTTCTCTCCTATTGATACTCTTTGGGAGTATACAATAGACTCTTTCAATTACAGAATGTTGTATTCTATTAACTATACTATTCACAGACACAACTTTCTTTTCCCAGTACACTTCATTCCTAACCAGCCATATGTGGTAAATCACAGCTGCTACTGTTGCTATGTACACATTCTTCTTAAATTTGCTTATTCTGCTTCTTTGAAACCAATGAGCCATTTCACCAGCTGTGTTATGTATGAATCCCATCTGCAGCCAACTCAGGATTTGCCTCCATATTCCATTACTCTATTTGCATTTGAACAGCAGATGGTCTTGGTTTTCTTCATTATCTCCACAAATGAGACAATTTGGATCCTCACTTACCCCATACTTGAACATTCTAGCTGTTGTCTGTAGTCTGTCTTGCATTACAAGCCATAGAAAAAATCTATGTTTTGGGGATGTTAATCTGTTCCACACCATTTTATCCCACTGAACCCTCTCTTGTTCACCTGTGAGTGTCATATAGACTTTGCTAACTGAGTAGGGATTCATCTGAGTCATTGTTGTCTCTGAGATCTTCTCTTTTAGTATATCTTTAACTCTACAAACCATCTTCCAATACCAGTTGCTTACATTTGAAGGCTGATAATTCCACCAGTTCTGATTCTTCACATAGACTTCATTAACCCATTTTATCCATAGGTTGTCTTTCTTTGTAGCAACAGCCCACACATATCTCCCCATAGCTGCATAGTTCCAAGTCCCTATTTGCCTGATTCCCAGACCCCCTACATACTTAGGTAAACACACCTTGGAGCATGCTACATAACCACACCTACCACTATAGTATTCTCCAGTCCATAGGAATGCCCTACATATACTTTCTACTTCATTTATCACTTTTTTAGGAATGATAAAGACCTGAGACCAATAAACCTGTATGCTGAGCAGTACATCATTCACCAGGACCAATCTCCCTTGGTATGCCAAGTGTCTGCTACTCCAACTTCTTATCCTATAAGTTATCTTCTCAACAAGGTTCATGCATTCCTTGATGGATATCCTTTTGAAGCTAATTGGCACACCAAGGTATTTAAAGGGGAACTTACCCACTTTAAACCCTGTGACATTTTGGATCCTTTGAACCACCTCCTGTTACATAACACTAGTATACAACTCAGTCTTGTTTTCATTGACCTCCAATCCAGAGACCTCAGAAAAATGCTTGAAACCTTGAAGTAAAGTATACACTGATATGAAATCCCCTCTACTGCATAAGATCACATTATCAGCAAAAGACAAATGATTCAACCTCACCCCTTTACATCTTGGATGATATTTGAACTGAGTTTTTTCCCCTACCACCTTTAGAGTCCTAGATAGGTACTCCATACACAAGACAAACAGTAAAGGGGAAATGAGATCTCCTTGTCTAAGCCCCTTCTTGCCTTCAAAGTACCCATTACATTTTCCATTTATCATCAGAGTGTATCTTGGTGAACAGACACATTCTAAAACAAGGTCAATAAATTTTCTAGGAAACTTAAGACCAATCAGCATTTCCTCCAAAAACTTCCAACTTATTGAATCATAAGCCTTCTTCATATCCATCTTAATTATACAACCTGGAGTAGACTTATTTCTCCCATAATTCCTAACCATATCCTAACATATCATGATATTATGCCCTATAAATCTCCCCTGTATGAATGCTCCCTGATTCTCAGCAATTATGACAGGGATAATGGATTTTAACCTGGCACACATCACCTTTGTGATACATTTATAGATAGTGTTGCAAGTTGCAACAAGCTATGGGTCTGAACTCTGTGACACTACTAGGACACTTAACTTTAGGTATTAGAGTTAAGATAATAGTGTTAACTTCTTTCAAGAGTTTACCTGAGGAAAAGAAATCCTTGATTGCACCAATGATGTCATCTCTTATAATGGACCAAGCATCCTTGAAGAAATGGGTCCCAAATTCATCTGGACCTGGAGACTTGTCTCCTGGGATAGAGAACATAGCCTGTAGAATTTCTTCTTCACTTACATCTCTTATTAGTCTCTCCTGATGATCAGCATTCAGCACCGGACCATTCATCAAAATCTCTTCACACACACTATGAGTTCTACTTTTCTCAGTGCCAAGAAGAACCTTATAGTATGTAATGAAAGCATCTTCTACATTTTCATCTTCCACCCAGCATCCATTCATATCATGCAGACCATAGACATTATTCTGCATTCTTCTCTTCTTGATTGCTCTATGAAACAAGCTATAATTTTCATCTCCTTGCTTAATCCAAGCTATTTTTGCCTTTTGTCTCAGGAAGTCCATATAGCATTCATGAATCTTCCTATATTCAGCAACAGCATGAGCTTCACCTTCAGTGTCTCCATGATCATGCTGAACATGCTTTTGACAGGATATCATCTTCTCATATGCCCTGGTATCAGCAACCTGAATTTCCAGAAATCCCTGCTTATTAATCTCTTTCATTGCCTTCTTTACCACTTTGAGCTTTTGGACCACCCAAAACATTGTTGTGCCACTTACTGAAGTCTCCCAGCATTTCTTCACTGTGTTTTGGAACTCAGGTGCATGGCTCCACATTTTATCTTATTTAAAAGGTGCTTTCCCACCCTTCCTCTCCTCATATACAGAAACAATTACTGGAGAATGATCAAAAAGCCCTTCAGGCATAAACCAAGCCTCAGACCTTGGATACTTCTCACACCACATTTCATTACACAAGACCCTATCCAACTTACAGAAAACTCTCCTTTCACCATATTGTTTATTATTCCAAGTGTAATAATTTCCAGTAGATTTTAAGTCTTCTAACTGGCAATTATTCACACATCTTCGAAAATCCACCAGTTCACTCTCTCTAACAGCATAGCCCACTCTTTCTTCTCTATTTAATATGCAATTATAGTCCCCCAATGCAATCCATGGATACTTCATCCTTTCTGTAATAAACTCCAAATCCCTCCAGAGTTCCTCCAGAGTCTCTCCACTCTTTCTTCGAAATTTGCTTCTTAGATAGGTAGATTTATCAAAGTAGATCAGGCTACTTTGAAGAGAGAGAAGCTACAATTTGCACGTTTAATGATAGAAGTTAAGCTTAATCAGGAATTTCCTGATCAGATTACATTCATAAATGAGAGAGGTGTAGAGAAGACAATTGATGTTAAGTATGAATGGAAGCCCATATTATGTGCAAATTGTAAGAAAATTGGTCATGGAATTGATGAGTGTAGATGGAAGAAATAAAAGAAGGTCGGGAAACCAAAGCTACCTAATAAAATTCCTGATAATGAAGAAGGTCAGGAATTTCAGATGGTTAGGAATGCAAGTAGAAGGGTAGAATCACCAGTAGCAAACACTGTGGTTAGAAATTCTTTTGAAGCTTTGGAAGACTTGGATGTTGAAGTGATTAAATTTGGAAATGTGTCATGTGAACAGGAAAATGAAGGAAAGGGGGGATGGAGATCCTCCTGTGGATCATGGATAAGATTTGTTGTTGGAACGTCCGAGGGATTTCAAGTGTGCAGAAGCAAAATGATGTAAAAAAAAGTGCTTAACACTGGATGCCTTGGACTTATTAGTCTCATTGAGACTAAGGTTAAAGTGAATAAAATGGGAAGAATGTACCAGAACTTATTTAGTGGTTGGTGCTTTAGTAGCAATTCATCAGCTCATCCTGGGGAAGAATTGTCATTGCATGGAATGACCAGTCTTTTCATGTAGAGATAAAACATGTTACAGATTAGCTCATTCATTGTCATGTTAGTAGTGTTAATGGGTATAATGAATGCATTAGTTGTTTGATTTTAATATTTCAAAATTAATTGGCAAATGGAAAAAAAATTACCTTTATTAGGACATATTACTGCAGTTTTGGCTAGAAACCGCAGCAACATACTTGATGTTTCTGATATAAAATAATAATATTGTTGCGGTTTATGCTAGAAACCGCAGCAATATGTTTAAATATTACCACACTTTTTAACCGTAGCAATATATTATTTACCTATTGCTGCATGCTTAATTGCTGCGAGGCCAAAACCGCCGCAATAGGCCACTTAATGAGCGCAACAATAAGCATTCATTCTACTAGTGGTTAAAATTACAGGTTAGTATTTTCTTTCCAGAATATTTGAGGAACTTAAGTAATCCAAAATATATATATATTTATATGAAATTGGAGGATTTTGACCTCCTTTTAGCAAATTCGATGAAATAACACAAGCCCAAATACAAATCTAGTGCAAATACAACCTAGAAAACATAAAATAGCATAAAGTCGTAGAAAGCCCATTGAATTTCAACAAAATTCCCAAGAATTTCACTTAGGCGTTGCGTGAACAAAAGAAGATATGGAAATTAGGGAATTTTATGAATTCGTCGGAACTAATTGAATGAGAGTTGGGATTAATCTAGAACTCTTTTTTGTTTCCTAAACAACAAAATATAAAGAATTTGGTCAAAAGCACCGACCTTGAGTAATTTGCAAAAGAAAATCAACCGATCGAGCATGGAGTTTCGGTCAAGTAGCAACTTGAATTTCCAGAATTTGTGTCACCTGTAATTTGCAGAATTTGTTCAAAAAACATTAACCTTGAATATGAAGACTTTGCTCAAAAAGCATTAACCTTGAATAATATGAAGATCAATTTGCTCACCCCTAGCAAATTCAAGCACAGTGCAAAAACTGTGAGATTACGGTTGAGAATTTGCTCACACTCGAGCGAGTATTCCAGTACTTAGGTGGTTAGTGGTTACCGCCTAATACACGGTTAAGAGTGAGAATTTTTTCATCAAAAAAATTGAAAGTAGCGCGGTTTGGGTTGACATGTGGCGGGCACGTGTTATTAATTCTCGACGCTTTCATGTGATGGGAAATACTGCAACACATACAAGCGTTGAGAAATTCATTAATTATATTTAAACTTAAGTGAAGTTTTGAAACAATTGTGTTGAGAAAGTACTCTATTTCTAGTAGTGAAAATACAAAAAGAAAAAACTTCTCTCTAGAATATTTGTTCCATTGATTTGCTTCTTCAGCATCTAGTAGAGCTATGGAGAAAGGACTGAAAAAGGGTAATGGTGGACAAAAAGTCAAACAACCTGTTCAAATTGTGAAGAAACCTCAAACAATTGATGCGAAGAAACAGAAGAATGTGGATCAAATAGGAGAGGTAGATGATGTAAGCTGGACTTCGGAAGAGGAGAAAGATGATGAATCTCTTGCTTTAGTTGATCTTAATGGTTCGGAGTTGGATAGAGCACATTTTCTTACGGCTAGAACTCAGGTTGAAAATTGGATTGCTTCAATTTGAACTCCGATGAGACAATCAACAAGTCAGGTGAATCCCTCACCTCATCCTATGCAACAATTTGCGAGTAATATTGGTCATAACACTAGTGGAAAAATCTTATATGTCACGTAGTAAAATCGAATCCGAAAATGATGTGGTCCTCTTGTGGACCGCATCAGATTCTAAAAACAAATGCGAATTTTTCAAAATCTGATGCGGTTTGGTGGACCACATCTGATTTTCTTACTTTTTTGAAAGTGCTGGCCCAATCTTCCCCAAAAACGCTAGTCCAATCTTCCCACAATAAAAACTAACCCTAAGTGGCATCCTCACTCAACATTCCTCCCTCTCTCACGATCCCCCATCTTCTCTCTCCTCACCTCACTATCTCACGAGCCTGCATCTTCTTTCTCCTCACCCTTCCACCGACACACACCACACACGACAATCACCGTCAGCCATCGTTTCACCAACCAACAACCAACAACAAACATCAACCACGACATTCATGGTCACTCAACGTTTCAGATCATAATTCGTCACCTTCATTAGGGATGATATTTTGTCGCCGTTGTATAAGATTTAGGGTTTGTTCATTTAATTTACAACATCAGGTGATTTTTTTTTGTCATATTTTTTTCATCAGATTTAATCAATTAGTATTAAGTTTATTTTTGTCATATTTTGTCACCGTTGGTTGGTTTTCACTCTCCGTTTCTAAGCTCTCACTTGGCGTCTATGAACACCAGCCACCATGTAGGATTTGAATTTTTGGGTTTTTTCATCTAGATTGTAATTTTGTACCTTTTTGGATTTAAGGGTTTTAATTTCAGTTTCGTATTATTTTTCGTTTTAAAATTCTGTGTATAAGTTTCAGTTTGTAATTTTAAAATTTTATGTATATGTTTTTCAGTTTTTATTATTTTTCTCTACAATATTTTATTTTCAGTTTTATGTATTTGTTTTTTCTTTTGTATTCTATATATGTAAAATTGTTGAAAATATTATATAGGACTTTTTTTTTTTGTATAAAATTGTGTGTTTTAATTCTGTGTATACAAGACTGAAAAGTTGACTTGATTTTGTGTATAGACTGACAACCAGTGAGTGACGATGTTGCTATTTTTTTATGACCCTTCCACACTTTGTGGTGTCGTCCAGTTCAAAACCCCATCAGTATCTAACGAATCTGATGCGGTTTTCCACCGGATCAGTATATTCTTGATAAGTGTTAATTATTATATATTATAACCTTTTTAGTCCCAGTTACTAGCTCTCTATTAGTATTATAAACTATAATTTGTGGGTTTTCACTAGTAGAAAAATGACGATTTGCGTCCCCTGATTTGCGTCGCACAGAAACGGAAGTGACGCAAAAAACCTATTTGCGTCGCATGCCAAAGGGTTTGACGGCAAAAACGAACCATCTGCGTCGCACGTACTTAAGGTGCGTTGCAAATTATGATTTGCAACGGACCCCAAGCCCATGCGACGCACATCTTAGTTGGGCCGCGTATCCATCTCATTATCTACCCATCTCCCCATCCCCGTCTCCTAAAACTCCTCAACTCCCCATCTCAATCTAACCTAAAACTCTCTCTGATTTGCTTCTCTCTCTCTCTCCCTCTCTCTCTCCTTCACTCGAATCTTCTTTCTCCCTCCCCGTGTCTCTGAAACCCAGAACTCCAAAAGTTAAAACCCCAAATACCCCGTGAAGCGTCCCCAATGGCTTCGTCCCCAATGGCTTACCGACGCACATCTTAGTTGGTTCTGCCGGATTTTTACCGCTGCCGTCCCCAAAAAGACAAGATTTTTACCCCAAAAACCCCGTCAAGCGTCCCCAATGGCTTCGATTTGAAATAATTTGGCTTCGAAGGAAAAAAAGCATGGTGAAGCTTCGAAGAAAAAACCTTATAGATCTGAAATAATTTGGCTTTCTTCAACGTTCTGAAATAACAGGTTCGATTTATTCAATTTTTTAAATTCGATTTTTTTTGTGTTCACAGATTCAATTTTTTTAATTTTTTATTTATGATATTTTTGTGTACCCTCTTATAGATCTGAAAGTGACTGAAATACTTTGGCTTTCTTTCCCATTCTCCATCTCGAACAGGTTCGAATTCTTTAAATTTTTTCTTTCTGATTTTTTTGTTTACACTTTTCTAGATTTGAAAGATAATGGCGTTTTTTTATTTTTTATATTTGGTTTTTAACAGAAAAGGGCGACTATTGACGATGAAGATTGAAGAATGTTTTTTATTTTTTTGGATCTATGTAAAAGTTGTAATAAACTGTAAATTTTAATGCTTGGATATTAAATTTTAGGGTTTTTTGTGTGTTAGATCTAATTTTTTTTGTTTCAAATTGTGTGTTAGATCTAAATTTTTTGTTTCCAAATTGTATAAGAGGTTCCGTTCTTCTCTTTATTTTTTCTTTCTTCTCTTTATTTCTTTTGTGCGTCTCACAGAGATGATTGAATCTGGAATTTTAGTTCCAAAAATAATTTTTTTTTATTAAAATAGTGATTTGCGTCGCACATAGCCTATTGTGCGACGCAAATCACTGATGTGCGTCGCACCCTTGGCAATGTGCGACGCACATTATCTCTACATTACTCTGAGTTGGGCTGGGATAGCCATCTGCGTCGCACCGTATACGAGGTGCGACGCAAATAGATGAAAATGTGCGTCGGATCTGCATTCGACGCAGACCATTGATAGCCATTTGCGTCGAGGCCTGTAGCGTCGGACCCATGTTCGACGCAAATAGGCGCCTCACATCCGACGCAAATCGCCTATTCTGTACTAGTGTTTAATCGTTTTAATAGGTTATCGAGTTAATGTGTTTAATGATTATTTATTAATTTGACCTATGTCATATTTTATACTAGCAATAATTTATCAAACATTAGTAGGTACATTATAAATTTAAAGTCAAAGAAATGAATATTAGCCAAAAGTAAAGGAGATATGGCTTTCCTTGAATCAAAACCCACGCAACACAAGAGGAAGGAGAGGAATTAGTGGGCTAAAGCCTAATGATGCCAAGTAATATGACACATACATGAAAGCAAAAAAAGAAGAAAAAGAAAACCCTTTTTGCTTGGATCCATACGCAGCAGAAGGAGGTTGACAAAGGAAGGGAAGAAGGGCTTTAATTAAGACCCACAGAACGGCAATAATAGGAGGCACGAAGTGACGAAGGGGAGAACAATTGGACGAGGAAGGAGACGAAGCAAAGGACGGCGGCAGCAGCACAACACGAAGCCTCAAGAAGAATTCCAGTCATGATCTTTCATGTTTGGGTGATGTTTTCTCTAATTATGAGTAGCTAATTTCCCAATTCTAGGGCTTATATGAAACCCTATTAATATGAATTGATTGTTTAGTTTTGTTTGAGAATTAATCTATGGTTTATGATTGCATAACTCTTAGGGGGTATTTGGTTCACTAGTTTTAGGTATGAGGTATGGATTTGAAATGAGCAAAACTCATACCTAGTGTTTGTTTAACTTATTTCTAAATTTTAAACCCATACCTCAAACCCATAAGGTATGGGGTTTAGAAACCCATGGGGGGAGGTGGGTATGGCTCATAACTTACCTCTAGGTATCAAATAAAAGAAGATTTTCTATTCCTAAATGAAACCAAACATAAGGTATTAAGTATCAAGTTCCAAACCCATACCACATTGGTTTCATTCCTGATTCCAAACCCATACCATTATATGAACCATATGCCCCCTTAAGATTATTATTGGGTTTATCATTGTTTGCAATATAGATTGGTAATTGTTCTAGTAGAATGATTTATTAGTTTATATTATTATTAGATTTACACACTTTGTTCTGGTAGTTCAAATGGTGATATTATGCTATGGTATTTCATGATTTGTGATTGAAAAGTTGAATAATATATGCTTTGTTTAGATAGGTTAAGTCAGCTAATCAATCACAACACTATTTTATTTTAATTATTAACTGCTTGTAGTTTAGAGAGCTTGATAAACCAATTAATTCTCATTCAACTGAAACTATTAGTCTTATTATTAGTGGTGGATTCGACTATCCTAGATTTCACATTATTGTCTTTTTCCCAATTCAATTTTGTTATTTTCAAGTTATTTAGTTTACTTTAAATTTTAGTTAACAATAATTAGTTCAAAATCAAATCATTATATCACTATTTAGGATAAAGTTAGTAGACATTCTTTTTTGATATTACTCGACTGTTCCCTGTGGATACAATACCCTATTATTTTTCACTTACTACGAAGTCTTGTACACTTGCAAGAATAGGGTTTTATACTAAGTCTTAAAGTGTTATTAGGTTTTTTTTTTATTATTTCTTAATTTAGCTATTTTTAGTTTATGGCTAGAGTTCAATTATTTCAATTTGAGGGAGAAGTGTTTTGGAGGTACATTGAGAGACTTAAAGATTTTCTTACTCGATTCATAAACCATCATTTAGAAAAATGGGAAGTATGCCAAACAATTTATGAGGGCATTAATGATGAGTCTAGATGCATTATGGAGGTAATGTTTGATGGGGCCTTTATGTCTCAAACCGTAGACGAGGCTTGGAGTCTCTTTGAGTGGTTTATACAAGAAACTTATGAATGGGAGTCGACTATGCATTTTAATTTATATGCTCGACCTTTACCAGCTCGACCACCTTCTATGAGTTTTCCTTTCAATGAACCTCATGCAAATAATTTACCTTCATACCAACCTGATGTTCAAGTTTCGAGTTCCAATCATGTTCTTGGGATTATCTTATCTACTATTAAAGATCTTTCTAAGAAAGTAGAGGAGATAAATATTAGCTTGGAGGGTGTAAATAATGGAAGGAGCTCTTTGCGAGATTCTAATGAAATAGTTAGTGAGCCTTATCCCCCATATTCACCATATTATGTGGAAGAATTAGAAAAACAAGAGAAATTTTCTCCTCAAACATTCCCACCCCATGATGAAGTTTTTTTAGAGGAAAATAATTGGAAGTGTTATGATTTTGCACCACCGTTTTATATTGAGCAAGATTGTAGTTCAGTCAAGTTAGATGATTTTGGGGTAAATATGATTTCCGATGTGGATGATATTGAGCTTAAGTTACCAATTGAGCAAGAAAGGTTAATCAATTTCGGATATAATTAAGAGAATGTCACTAAGATTTTTTATACTTCACTTATGAGTTTAGATAATTTTAAGCATAATGATAATATTTCACCTCATTATAGGGAAACAACTTCTCTTATGGGTGATGAGAAAAAACGCCTTAAGGAATTAGAAGTGTCACCCCAAGAAGTGCTTAGATCTTGCATTGATTTAGAGGAAACTACTGAATCAATACTCAATAGGTGCATCGGAGCAAGCTGATTTTAACTCACTTAATAACAATATAATAGTTCATGATTCTATAATGTCACACTCTTGTCCTCATACTGTTAGGCTTAGTTCCCCTTGTAATCACCCAAAATTCTGCATTATAGGACCTAATTACCCACAAATGTGTGATTGTTATTGTCTAAATCACGAGATTAAGGTTAAACCAACTGAAGTTTTCAAAGAAGCAAAGAACAATATTGAGGTGACTCTAGATGATCTTCAAGGTTATAGTTGTTGAATGCCACCGTCCACTCCCTCTCCTCTTTGGTAAAATATTGCTGTTGCATATTTATGGCTAGGTAAAATTGTCAAGCTACCTATTACCACCCTCTAGGAGCATAGCTCAAAGACTTTGACAAATTGGCAATATGTATTGTGAAAACTGTAAAAAGAACAGCATCTTGTAGTAGTATAAATAGGAGTATTATTTGCTTGGAGCAATGTGTGCTCAGCCAACTTTGAGTGCTAGCTACAAGAAGTAGTAGTAGTACTACGTTAGTTTATTTGTAAGTGGAGAGAAATTGTTAAGGAGTGAATTCTATCAATTTCATGTAAGAGTTTATCACTAAATAATATAGTGTGTTTAGTGTTTAGATGTGAGCAACACTTTAATTCTTATATCCACTTATTTGTTTTTAATCTCTCCACTTTTTACCCCAAAATTCCTACAATTGGTATCAAGAGCCATTCGTTCCGTTAAATTTTCGGGACCATTTTTTGGCAAATATCGATCGGGGACCGATATTATCGCAACGGTATAGTCAAAAATATTTTTGGCTAACTTAACGGTCGGGGACCGTATTGCGAGGTGATTTTCCATTAGTGCACAATCCGGGACTGTGAAGCTTGTTGGTCAGGGACCAAGCTTACTTGTGTATTGCCGGGCAACACCAAGTCACAAATGGCGGATATTGCTAGTTCATCTAGTAATATTGAGAAACTCAACAATGGAAATTACAGTACGTGGAGTACACGTATGCAATTTTATTTGTTGGGACAAGATCTTTGGGGTATAGTCGGTGGTAATGAAGTTACAATACCAACCGATCAAGAAGAATTAAAAAAGTGGAAGATTAGGGCCGGAAGAGCCATGTACGTGCTAGCAGCAACCGTCGAGGACGAGTTGTTATACCGCATCAAGGATGCGAAGACACCCAAGGAATGGGGCACCCTTGCAGCTTTGTTCTCTAAGAAGAACGATGCTCAACTTCAGCTTCTCGAGAATGAGTTGTTGTCGATCCAGCAGAACAACATGACGGTGAATCAGTATTTCACCAAAGTTAAAACTTTGTGTGAGCAAATCACAAAGTTAGATCCTGAAAATCCTCACAGAGACGAGGATGCGCAGGATTATTGTCCGTGGCTTAAAACCTGGTATAAGTAGTCTTGTCACGGCGATCCGAGGTTGGGCTACACAACCATCTCTAATTGAGTTTGAGAATGTGTTAGCCAACCAGGAGGCTCTAGAAAATCAGATGTCTGGAGTTTCCGTCAAGGATGAAGAGAAAGCTCTTTTTGGCAACAAGAAGTCAAATAAGGGAGGTGATAAGACAGGCGAGTCAAGTAATCAACATGGCAAGTCAAACAGACAGACATGGGGATTCAGAAAAGGACAACGTAGAGGAGGCTTCCATCGAGGGGAGCTCGACAAGATCGACAACAGGATGAGAAGGAAGGGAAAAATCAAACACAACGAGATGTCGTGTGTTATAACTGCAAGAAGAATGGACACTATGCTCGAGACTGTTGGTCCAAACCAGCAGAAGGGAATGATGCAACTTCGGTGGAGCATGAAAACCGAAGTGAAGTCGAGTGGGATGCACAAGCATCCTACGCAGTTGAAGAGGAACAGATCTTCGACATGGAGGTAGTGTCACCCAGCAGCACGAAGCCAGAGGAAGTTGCACTTGTCGTAGTCAACGACAAGATGATCAATTAAAAGATGATTGGATCATCGATTCTGGTTGCTCCAATCACATGACTGGAGACAAAGAGAAATTTCTGAGCATGTCCGAGTACAAGCGTGGTCGAGTTGTGATAACAGCAAATAATTCAGAATTGCCGATAACCCATATTGGCAAGGCAGTGGTGATTCCACGATTTAGCAACAAGCAAGTTCAGCTGGATAATGTCTATCATGTTCCTGGTATGGAAAGAAGACCTGTTGTCAGTTTCACAGCTGACATCATCCGGAAACCATGTTGTTTTCGGTCCTCGTGACGTAAAGGTGTACAAGCAATGGAAGGAAATTCCTTCCTATATTGGAGGGAGACGTCTTGAATCAGTCTACGTGATGTCTGCTCAAACGGCATATGTAGACAAGGCGAGGAAAAATGAGACAGCTGATCTATGGCATGCACGCTTGGGTCACGTGAGCTACAACAAGCTCAAGATGATGATGAAGAAGTCGATGCTCAAGGGTCTTCCTCAACTAGATGTCAAGGAAGATATAGTTTGTGCTGGATGTCAATTTGGTAAAGCACATCAACTTCCATATGAAGATTCAAAGTTCAAATCGAAGGAACCTTTGGAGTTGGTTCACTCAGATGTGTTTGGTCCAGTAAAGCAACATTCAGTGAGTGGCTTACGCTACATGATACCTTTATTGATGATTTTTCAAGATATGTCTGGGTCGATTTCATGAAAGAGAAATCTGAAGCATTTGGCAAGTTTAAGCTGTTTAAGGAAACAGTAAAGAAAAGAAGTTGGTGGTAAAATTCAGTGTCTACGTACAGACAACGGAGGAGAGTATACATCCAGAGAATTCTCCCAATACTTGCAAGATTGCAAGATCCGACGCCAGCTCACTTGTCCAAATACTCCACAACAAAATGGAGTAGCTGAAAGGAAGAATCGACATCTTGCAGAGACATGCAGAAGCATGTTACATGCCAAGAACGTGCCACCACGTTTTTGGGTCGGGTGTATGAGAACAGCGACACATGTGACAAATCGATTACCTCAGGCGAGACTAGATTTTGTCTCACCATTTGAGAAGCTAAGAAAGATGAAGCCAGCAGTGAGTCATTTCAGAGTTTTCGGATGTGTATGCTACGTCTTTGTTCCGGAGCATATGCGTAGCAAGTTTGATAAAAAGGCTATTCGTTGTATCTTTGTGGGATACGATGATCAGAGGAAAGGTTGGAGTTGTTGTGATCCAACAACAGATAAATGTCACGTGTCACGAAATGTGGTGTTTGATGAAGCATCATCTTGGTGGTCACCACAAGCTGTATTATTGCCAGACTCGAAGGAGATCGAGGAAAAGTTTCAAGAAAAGATGGACGAGAAAGATGAAGGCCAGGCTAGTCAAGATGGCCGTAGTCTTGAGATGGAGATATCTCAACCTACACCAATAGAAAGAGAGAAAAGTTCATGGCAAACAGGAGCACATCATAGAATATCGAAGAAGAAAGGCCAATTCAAACTGAAGATTTTAAGAAGAAGAACTCACCCAGCACTAGCAGGTCCACAAGGCAGAAAAAGCCAAATCCAAGATATGCAAATGCTGCAATGGTTGAGGATGTAAAAGAGCCAAATAGTTATGATGAGGCAGCTCGAAGCAAAGATTGGAGAAAAGCCATGGGAGAAAAAATTCAAGCTCTGCACCAGAACGAAACTTGGGAGTTAGTGCCAAAGCCTCGAGAAGTTCAACCTATTTCTTGCAAATGGGTATACAAAGTGAAGACTAGACCTGATGGTACCATTGAAAGGTACAAGGCACGACTGGTAGCTCGAGGATTTTCTCAGCAATATGGGCTAGACTACGATGAAACGTTTAGTCCAGTTGCCAAGATTACTACAGTTCGTGTTTTACTAGCACTTGCAGCTAGTAATTCTTGGAAGCTCTGGCAGATGGATGTCAAAAATGCATTTCTACATGGTGATTTGAATAGAGACATCTACATGGATCAACCTAAGGGGTTTGAGAATCAGTCTTATCCACACCATGTATGCAAGCTGAAGAAGGCGCTCTATGGTTTGAAGCAAGCACCACACGCCTGGTATGGAAAGATAGCGGAGTTTCTGGTACAGAGTGGTTATTCTGTAGCACCAGCCGATTCGAGCTTATTTGTGAAAGCTCAGGATGGAAAGTTGGCAATAGTTCTTGTATATGTAGATGATCTTATCATCACAGGAGATTTTGAAGAGGAGATTCAACAAACAAGAGCTAATCTTTCAGTACGATTTCAAATGAAGGAGCTAGGAGAACTAAAACATTTTCTTGGTCTTGAAGTGGAGCGGACTAAGGATGGGATATTTCTATGCCAACAGAAATATGCCCGTGATCTTCTAGAAAAATATGGAATGGTCGATTGCAAGCCTATGTCAACTCCAATGGAGGTTAATGCAAGGTTATGTTCAATCGAAGGCAAAGATCTAGAAGATGTGACCATGTACAGACAGTTGGTGGGAAGCTTATCTATCTCACGCTATCCAGACCAGATATTGCATATGCAGTGAGTGTGATTAGTCGATTCATGCAAAAACCGATGAAACGTCACCTGGAGGCCGTACGTCGAATATTAAGGTATGTGAAAGGAACCATTGACTATGGAATCCTGTACCGCAATGATAAAGAGATTGAAGTTGTCGGATACTGTGATGCTGACTATGCTGGTGATCTCGACACACGTCGGTCAACTACGGGTTATGTATTCAATCTGGGTTCTGGAGCAGTCTCTTGGTGTGGCAAGAGACAACCAACAGTGTCATTGTCAAGTACGGAAGCGGAAATAGAGCGGCAGCTATGGCTACACAAGAATGTGTGTGGTTGACGCAATTACTCAAGGATCTGCATCAACCAATTGATCGAGGAATCAAGTTAGCTTGTGATAATCAGTCTGCGATACGTTTAGCGGAGAATCCTGTTTTTCACGCAAGGACAAAACATGTTGAGGTACATTATCATTTTGTCCGAGAGAAGGTTCTACGGGGTGAGATTGAACTTATGCAAGTGAACACGGAGGACCAAGTTGCAGATATATTCACAAAAGGTCTTGGAGGACCAAAGTTTGAAAAGTTCCGGAAACAACTTGGTATGACCTCGAGACTTACTTTGAGAGAGAGTAGTCGTTGAGGGGGAGTGTTGAATGCCACCGTCCACTCCCTCTCCTCTTTGGTAAAATATTGCTGCTGCATATTTATGGCTAGGTAAAATTGTCAAGCTACCTATTACCACCCTCTAGGAGCATAGCTCAAAGACTTTGACAAATTGGCAATATGTAATGTGAAAGCTGTAAAAAGAACAGCATCTTGTAGTAGTATAAATAGGAGTTATTATTTGCTTGGAGCAATGTGTGCTCAGCCAACTTTGAGTGCTAGCTACAAGAAGTAGTAGTAGTACTACGTTAGTTTATTTGTAAGTGGAGAGAAATTGTTGAATTCTATCAATTTCATGTAAGAGTTCTATCACTAAATAATATAAGTGTGTTTAGTGTTTAGATGTGAGCAACACTTTAATTCTTATATCCACTTATTTGTTGTTAATCTCTCCACATTTTTACCCCAAAATATCCTACGATAGTCTCCTTAATGTCTATAAGTTATATCAGTTAGACCACCAATGCAAGTTCACTACTTTCTCCAATTTTTGTCGTTATAACTTTAATAATCAATTAAGGGTCATATATTTCTTAGCTCTTTGTACACTCTCTTATGCTAACATATGATTTTCTGAATTCTATGATCAATCTTATGACAAGCTTCTTCGATCTTTGATGGGGTATGATTTAACTTACTAATTCGATTAGAGTGGTTGATGCTCTATCTCCATTTATTTTTACTTAGTCTAGTGTATGCCTTTCTTCATCCTGGTTAACTGTTTGCCATTGTTCATTTTTATTCTGTTTTCTTTTGGGGTTTAATATATTGTTTTTGTTATCTTTATCTATATGCTATGAATAAGTTACTGCAGTTGATTTAATTGTGCAGACAACAGGGCCATTAAAGAAGCATGTATTCTACACGAACTTCGAGAAATGCAATGTCGCAACCATATCAAAATTGTACTCCTGCTACTGCCTGTTTCATTCTTCATTATAGCTGCTGTCTGTCGTCTTTCTGTCCAGCGTCTAGTACTATTGTTGATTCTCCGACTAGGCATCATGTTATACTTCTCCAGCAAATCCGCCAGATTGTGTAGCTCCATCACTTTTATTTTGATGCTTTCTTTTACTTTCTTCTTACATTGTGGGCAATGCAGGAACTAAGTGTGGGGGAGAGGAGATTTTGGTGCATTTTTTTTATTGTTTTGTGTATGTTGCTGTTGTTTGGTGTTGGTTCGCTGGCTAGCTGCTTTGCGGGAAGAATTTTAGTGCTTTACAGGTTTATTTTATGGCATATAATTGCTGGGTTGTCCTATTTATGGGGAGGTGTTGCCCAAATTTTTCATAAATTTTAAGGGAAAACTTTTAAGTTTATATATGTTATTACGTGTCTATTTGAGGGTATATTTATACACCGTTCATTTTCATCTCATAGATGAGCAGCTTGTTAATGAGAATAATTGATAATAGGCTCTAATGTAATAACGTTTTACTCAAATTCCGTTTTATTACATAAATTTTTTTTTTGAAGCTATGAATGTGATGGCTTTAACTCTTGCAACCTATCAATGTACCTTAATAATGATCATTCTTATTGGTAATCTAGCACACTTTCTTCATTGGCTAAGATGCGGAGTATGGAGGAAGGACTTTTATACCTTAATGTACCTAATTAGTACCTATACTTATCTTGGTGATCTTTCACTGCTCTTGGTTACTGGAGATTTACTTGACTTTGTTAAAAAAATTGAGGGAATCATGGTTCAGAAAAAAAAAGGGATTAGTAATTCAAATTATCAAAATTGTGAGAATGTGAACCACTATAAAAAAAAGAGTGAAAAAAAATATTGTATTTCCAAAAAGGAAACTGAAAAAAAAAACATATAAAAGCCTTAAGAGCAAAGCAAACAACAAAGTATCGAGTACTCCTTTGAGATCATTGGGTGCCAAGTGCAATGTCATATGAAACAGACGATCCATGTACGGGTACTAAGTGTTTCTTGTACGGACAAGTATGTGGGAACCAACTGAAACAATAATCAAGTCTAACCAAAGTACCTCGTATTCGAACGTCAACACACTTGCACATGAGCACCTAGATTACTTATGAGATCACACTAATTTTATTATAAAGGTTGCTTGAGAATAAAAGTCAGTAGCGTTCATAGCTTGCTAACACAACACAAATGTTTTTATGGCTAACTTTTAAATTCTTTTAAAACAAAATTGTTTTAGCCTATTGTTAAACTCTCATTACTTAGGTTTTTTTTCCCTGAGAGATGGTGTAGTGATACGACCCAAGTTGGTCTTGAGTGATATTGGATATTGGTTCAATATTTTCTTTGCTCGAGGACTAGCAAAGTTAAAGTGTGGGGGAGTTGATAAGTGTTAATTATTATATATTTTAACCTCTTTAGTCCCACTTACTAGCTCTCTATTAGTATTTATAAGTTGTGGGTTTTAATCGTTTTAATAGGCTATCGAAGTAATTGTGTTTAATGATTATTTATTAATTTGACCTATATCATATTTTATACTAGCAATAATTATTTTTCAAACGTTAGCAGGTACATTATAATTTTAAAGTCAAAGAAATGAATATTAGCCTTAGCAATTTTATGAGTTAAGCTAATTTGATTATATCATGCAGCAAAAAGTAAAGGAGATGTGGCTTTCCTTGAATCAAAACCCAAGCAACACAAGAGGAAGGAGAGGAATTAGTGGGCTAAAGCCCAATGGTGCCAAGTAATATCACACATACATCAAAGGAAAAAAGAAGAAAAAGAAAACCCTTTTTGCTTGGATCCATACGCAGCAGAAGGAGGTTGAGAAAGGAAGGGAAGATGGGCTTTAATTAAGACCCACAGAACGACAATAATAGGAGGCACGAAGGGGAGAACAATTGGACAAGGAAGGAGACGAAGCAGAGGACGGCGGCAACAGTACATCACGGGGTTCGAAGCCTCAAGCAGAATTCCAGTCATTATCTTTCATGTTTGGGTGATGTTTTCTCTAATTTTGAGTAGCTAATTTCCCAATTCTAGGGCTTATATGAAACCCTATTAATATGAATTGATTGTTTAGTTTTGTTTGAGAATTAATCTATGGTTTATGATTGCATAACTCTTAAGATTATTATTGGGTTTATCATTGTTTGCAATATAGATTGGTAATTGTTCTTGTAGAATGATTTATTAGTTTGTATTATTATTAGATTTACACACTTTGTTCTGGTAGTTCAAATGGTGATATTATGCTATGGTATTTCATGATTTGTGATTGAAAAGTTGAATAATTTGTGCTTTGTTTAGATAGGTTAAGTCAGCTAATCAATCACAACACTATTTTATTTAAATTATTCCCTGCTTGTAGTTTAGAGAGCTTGATAAACCAATTAATTCTCATTCAAATGAAACTATTAGTCTTATTATTAGTGGTGGATTCGACTATCCTAGATTTCACATTATTGTCTTTTTCCCAATTTAATTTTGTTATTTTCAAGTTATTTAGTTTACTTTAAATTTTAGTTAACAATAATTAGTTCAAAATCAAATCATTATATCACTATTTAGGATAAAGTTAGTAGACATTATATTTTTCACTACCCTATTATTTTTCACTAACTACTAAGTCTTGTACACTTGCAAGAATAGGGTTTTATACTAAGTCTTAAAGTGTTATTAGGTTTTTTTTTTTATTTCTTAATTTAGCTATTTTTAGTTTATAGCTAGAGTTCAATTATTTCAATTTGAGGGAGAAGTGTTTTGGAGGTACATTGAGAGACTTAAAGATTTTCTTACTCGATTCATAAACCATCATTTAGAAAAATGGGAAGTATGCCAAACAATTTATGAGGGCGTTAATGATGAGTCTAGATGCATTATGGAGGTAATGTTTGATGGGGCCTTTATGTCTCAAACCGTAGATGAGGCTTGGAGTCTCTTTGAGTGGTTTATACAAGAAACTTATGATTGGGAGTCGACTATGCATTTTAATTTATATGATCGACCTTTACCAGCTCGACCACCCTCTATGAGTTTTCCTTTCAATGAACCTCATGCAAATAATTTACCTTCATACCAACCTGATGTTCAAGTTTCGAGTTCCAATCATGATCTTGGGATTATCTTCTCTACTATTAAAGATCTTTCTAAGAAAGTAGAGGAGATAAATATTGGCTTAGAGGGTGTAAATAATGGAAGGATCTCTTTGCGAGATTCTAATGAAATAGTTAGTGCGCCTTATCCCCCATATTCACCATATTATGTGGAAGAATTAGAAAAACAAGAGCAATTTTCTCCTCAAACATTCCCAACCCATGATGAAGTTTTTTTTGAGGAAAATAATGAGGAGTGTTATGATTTTGCACCACCGTTTTATATTGAGCAGGATTGTAGTTCAGTCAAGTTAGATGATTTTGGGGTAAACATGATTTCCGATGTGGATGATATTGAGCTTAAGTTACCAATTGAGCAAGAAAGGTGAATCAATTTCGGAGATAATAAAGAGAATGTCACTAAGATTTTTTATACTTTACTTATGAGTTTAGATAATTTTCAGCATAATGATAATATTTCACCTCATTATAGGGAAACAACTTCTCTTATGGGTGATGAAAAAAAACGCCTTAAGGAATTAGAAGAGTCACCCCTAGAAGTGCTTAGATCTTGCATTGATTTAGAGGAAACTACTGAATCAATACTCAATAGGTGCATCAGAGCAAGCTGATTTTAACTCACTTAATAACAATATAATAGTTCATGATTCTATAGTGTCACACTCTTGTCCTCATACTGTTAGGCTTAGTTCCCCTTGTAATCACCCAAAATTCTGCATTATAGGACCTAATTACCCACAAATGTGTGATGGTTATTGTCTAAATCACGAGATTGGTTAAACCAACTGAAGTTTTCAAAGAAGCAAAGAACAATATTGAGGTAACTCTAGATGATCTTCAAGGTTATAGTCTCCCTAATGTCTAGCTATAAGTTATATCAGTTAGACCACCAATGCAAGTTCACTACTTTCTCCAATATTTGTCGTTATAACTTTAATAATCTATTAAGGGTCATATATTTCTTAGCTCTTTGTACACTCTCTTATGCTTACATATGATTTTCTGAGTTCTATGATCAATCTTATGACAAGCTTCTTCGATCTTTGATGGGGTATGATTTAACTTACTAAATTCGATTAGAGTGGTTGATGCTCTATCTCCATTTCCATTTTCTTACTTAGTCTAGTGTATGCCTTTCTTCATCCTGGTTAACTGTTTGCCATTGTTCATTTTTATTCTGTTTTCTTTTGGGGTTTAATATATTGTTTTTGTTATCTTTATCTATATGCTATGAATAAGTTACTACAGTTGATTTTATTGTGCACACAACAGGGCCATTAATGCAGAAGCATGTATTCTACACGAACTTCGAGAAATGCAATGTCGCACCCATATCAATTGTACTCCTGCTACTGCCTGTTTCATTCTTCATTCTGGCTGCTGTTTGTCGTCTTTCTGTCCAGCGTCTAGTACTATTGTTACAACTTCTCCGACTAGGTATCATGTTATACTTCTCCAGCAAATCCGCCAGATTGTGTAGCTCCATCATTTTTATTTTGATGCTTTCTTTTACTTTCTTCTTACATTGTGGGCAATGCAGGAACTAAGTGTGGGGGAGAGGAGATTTCGGTGCAATTTTTTTTATTGTTTGGTGTATGTTGCTGTTGTTTGGTGTTGGTTCACTGGCTAGCTGCTTTGTGGGAAGAATATTAGTGCTTTACAGCCTTACAGGTTTATTTTATGGCATATAATTGCTGGGTTGTCCTATTTATGGGGAGGTGTTGCCCAAATTTTTCATAAATTTTAAGGGAAAACTTTTAAGTTTATATATGTTATTACGTGTCTATTTGAGGGTATATTATACACCGTTCATTTTCATCTCATAGATGAGCAGCTTGTTAATGAGAATAATTGATAATAGGCTCTAATGTAATAACGTTTTACTCAAATTCCGTTTTATTACATAATTTTTTTTTTTAAGCTTTGAATGTGATGGCTTTAACTCTTGCAACCTATCAATGTACCTTAATAATGATCATTCTTATTGGTAATCTAGCACACTTTCTTCATTGGCTAAGATGCGGAGTATGGAGGAAGGACTTTTATACCTTAATGTACCTAATTAATACCTATACTTATCTTGGTGATCTTTCACTGCTCTTGGTTACTGGAGATTTACTTGACTTTGTTAAAAAAATAGAGGGAATAATCATGGTTCAGAAAAACAAGGGATTAGTAATCCAAATTATCAAAATTGTGAGAATGTGAACCACTATAAAAAAAAGAGTGAAAAAAAAATATTGTATTTCCAAAAAGGAAACTGAAAAAAAAAGCATATAAAAACCTAAAGAGCAAAGCAAACAACAAAGTATCGAGTACTCCTTTGAGATCATTGGGTGGCAAGTGCAATGTCATATGAAACAGACGATCCATGTACGGGTACTAAGTGCTTCTTGTACGGAAAAGTATGTGGGAACCAACTGAAACAATAATCAAGTCTAACCAAAGTACCTCGTATTCGAACGTCAATACACTTGCACATGAGCACCTAGATTACTTATGAGATCAAACTAATTTTATTATAAAGGTTGCTTGAGAATAAAAGTTAGTAGCGTTCATAGCTTGCTAACACAACACAAATGTTTTTATGGCTAACTTTTAAATTCTTTTAAAACAAAATTGTTTTAGCCTATTGTTAAACTCTCATTACTTTGGTTTTTTCCCTGAGAGATGGTGCAGTGATATGACCCAAGTTGGTCTTGAGTGATATTGGATATTGGTTCAATATTTTCTTTGCTCGAGGACTAGCAAAGTTAAAGTGTGGGGGAGTTGATAAGTGTTAATTATTATATATTATAACCTCTTTAGTCCCACTTACTAGCTCTCTATTAGTATTTATAAGTTGTGGGTTTTAATCGTTTTAATAGGTTATCGAAGTAATTGTGTTTAATGATTATTTATTAATTTGACCTATATCATATTTTATACTAGCAATAATTTATCAAACGTTAGCAGGTACATTATAATTTTAAAGTCAAAGAAATGAATATTAGCCTTAGCAATTTTATGAGTTAAGCTAATTTGATTATATCATGCAGCAAAAAGTAAAGGAGATGTGGCTTTCCTTGAATCAAAACCCAAGCAACACAAGAGGAAGGAGAGGAATTAGTGGGCTAAAGCCCAATGGTGCCAAGTAATATCACACATACATCAAAGGAAAAAGAAGAAAAAGAAAACCCTTTTTGCTTGGATCCATACGCAGCAGAAGGAGGTTGACAAAGGAAGGGAAGATGGGCTTTAATTAAGACCCACAGAACGACAATAATAGGAGGCACGAAGGGGAGAACAATTGGACGAGGAAGGAGACGAAGCAGAGGACGGCGACAACATTACATCACGGGGTTCGAAGCCTCAAGCAGAATTCCAGTCATTATCTTTCATGTTTGGGTGATGTTTTCTCTAATTTTGAGTAGCTAATTTCCCAATTCTAGGGCTTAGATGAAACCCTATTAATATGAATTGATTGTTTAGTTTTGTTTGAGAATTAAACTATGGTTTATGATTGCATAACTCTTAAGATTATTATTGGGTTTATCATTGTTTGCAATATAGATTGGTAATGGTTCTTGTAGAATGATTTATTAGTTTATATTAGAGGTGATCATTTTGGCCCGGCCCGTTTTTGGGCCGGGTTTTAGGCAGAATTTTTCGGCCCGCGGGCCGGGCCCGGCCCGGTCATTTTTTTTTTTTTTTTGGGCGGGCTTTGGGCAAGCTAAAAACGACTTTTTAGTCTATTTTTTGGCCCGGCCCGTTTTGGCCCGCAAAAGCCCGCTAAGCCCGGCCCGAAATAGCGGGCTTTGGACACAAAAATTCGGCCCGAATTTAGGCCCGGCCAATGGGCAAAATTTTTTTGCCGCGGCCCGGCCCATGATCACCTCTAGTTTATATTGTTATTAGATTTACACACTTTGTTCTTGTAGTTCAAAGGGTGATGTTATGCAGTGGTATTTCATGATTTGTGATTGAAAAGTTGAATAATTTATGCTTTGGTTAGATAGGTTATTATGTCACCTAATCAATCAGAACACTATTTCATTTTAAGTATTCCCGACTTGTAGTTTAGGGAGCTTGATAAACCAATTAATTCTCATTCAAATTAAACTATTAGTCTTATTATTAGTAGTGGATTCGACTGTCCTAGATTTCACATTATTGTCTGTTTCCCAATTAAATTTTGTTATTGTCAAGTTTATTTAGTTTACTTTAAATTTTAGTTAACTTTAATTAGTTCAAAATCAAATCATTATATCACTATTTAGGATAAAATTAGTAGACATTATATTTAATATTACTCAATTGTTCCCTGTGGATATAATACCCTATTATTTATCACTTACTACTAAGTCTTGTACACTTGCAAGAATAGGTTTTTATAACTTGTTTAAAATCACTATCAATTCCTCAATATTGCTGCGAGCCCACCTGATGGGGACAAAATCGCATCAGTAAACCCGATTTTCACCGCATTAGATGGATTTTTTCCACTAATGTAATGCTGACAATAACGTATACTGGAGGCAAAATTTGTTTTGCTAGTATAAGCGAGGAGGGAATAAATTTGACTCAGATCAATAATGGTGCAATCACGAAGGACGTAACTACTGAGGTTGTCATTCTAGAGGAGGATGTCAATAAGGAGATTTATTTTTGGGATTCATCAATTGTTTGCTATGTGTTAGGTATAAAGCCTACATATATGATTGTTAATGGATTTATTCGAAGAATTTGGGGAAAGTATGGTGTTGAGAGAATTGTTATGAGTAATAATGGAGTTTTTGTGGTTAGATTTCGAACTATGGAAGGAAAGCAAAAAGCTCAGGATGCTAGACCTATTATGTTTGATAAAAACAACCTGTGATTTTGAAAATAAAGTTGGCACACTGATTTGGATCTCTTGGCTGAGACTCTTAAGGTGGTGCCAACTTGGATAAGATTACCAGGCTTATCATTGAAATATTGGGGACAAGTGGCTCTGAATAAAATTGCTAGCCTACTTGGCAAGCCAATTCGTACTGACAGAGCAACTGCAAATAAGGATATCATTGAGTATGCTAGAGTGTTAGTGGAGGTCAATTTGGAGCAACGATTTCTAGAATAAATTTAGTTTGTGAATGAGAAGGGGATCACTATGACTCAAAAGGTTAGCTATGAATGTAAGCCTATCTATTGTGGGGATTGTGGAGGTATTGGCCATACATTGAAGGATTATAGGAGAAAGCAGTATGAACTGGCTCTAGCGATGGTTAAGCCTAGGCAAATATGGGTGGCTAAACCTAGAGCTAATCCTCTAATTTCAAGCTCCAAAGCCTATAACACAATCAATGGTGCAGTAGGGTGTGCAATGGAATGGTATGAATGTGACTGATAACAACACATAGAGTACAGAGTCGGAAAAAACTAATCAGATATGAGCTAAGGAGCAAGAATCAAGAAGGAGATGTATCTAAAGACTCTAATGAAGTTGTAGAAGCTTCCACAAGTTTCCAAGCAGAGGTACAAGATGTGGTGAAGGATAGAAAGGGAAGTGATGTAGTAATCTTGCCTCATGGATAGTATTGGCATATGGAATATTAGAGGTCTGAAGCATATTGAGGTAAAGAATTTCTTGACTAAATATAATTTAGGATTATTTGGGTTACTTGAAACTAGGGTGAAGGGTTGCAACTTCTATGAATTCTTCCCTAGAGTCTCTGCTGGACATTCTATAGTTACTAATATCCAATATCATAGAGGTGGCAGAATTTGGTTGATTTGGCTTACTAGCATGTTTGGTATTAATATATGTGAATCTTCTACACATTTTATTCATTGTAAATTTTAACATAAACCTAGCTATTGGGAAATGTTTTGATATTACTGTTGTTTACGGGTTTAATGGTCTTCAGGACAAACAGAGTTTATGGAGGAGTTTTGTGAATATTAGTAGAAGAATTCAAGGTGCTTGGATTGTGATGGTATATTTAAATAATGTCCTTAATTTGAAGGGTCGAATTGGATCTTTAATAACCATCGAGGAAGTGACAAACTTCAGGCAATGTGTTAGGGATTATAACATCTTTGATGTGGGAGGTCGTTTACCTTTTTCGCATGGTCTAATAAGTAAGAGGAGGAGCACATGGTTTTTTTCTTAAATTATACCTCCCTTCCCTCGCTTCTTTTTAGTTTGTAAAGATTATCTAAGATTTTAGGTACTTGATTTTAAGTACCTAATTTTCAAACGTTATAGTTTTTACCTTGTCAATATCAGTCATTTTAGGTACTGAAATTTTATTTTAGATAGTTGCCAAACACACCTAATTCGTTTTAGCACCTAAAAGTTTTAGCAACTTATCACTCCAGGCACCTAAAATGCCTCCCTAAATGGCGCCACTACCTGTGTGTCTTTTAATTGCTAATTTTTTTTTTGAAATGGTAGTTTCCTTTTAGTCGTTATATTATTTAAAATTTACTTATTTGGAGTAATTGGTCCATCAAAAAGTAGAGGAATGATAAACATCTATAGATATTTACTAACATCTAGCAAGGGAAAAGTTGTCAATACATATGAGATAATAAAAGATATAGTTGTCTGTCAAACAAAAAGGTGACCTCGAAAACACTACAAGAAAACACGACATTTGTCTACGCTTTTCTAGTCATTTATCGACACCCAAAAGCATCATTGTTTATATTCTCGACGCACAAAAAAAGCGTCACTATTTTCAGAGCCGAAATATAATACTACCTCTTTTTACCGTCACTATACGAGCATATTATTTTGACATTTTCTGGAGTCACTTTGTGGAAATACCAACGCTTTCTAAAGCTGCTCATGTTTGTATGGCTAGTTCCCCAACAATCCACCAAACTATATTGATACTCTAAAGCATTACAATTCAATTTCATTTATCAGAATACTCTTTTATTTTTCACTAAGCCTCATTTTATATTAAAGGAGTCAAATAATACCTTCTAAGAAGTTTAATTTGAAAGCGACATTGCGTAAAACCTTGTACAAAAAGAAACAGATGGAGTATGACCTATGAGTAGAGCTGTTAAATATGCAGTGTCATGTCTATTCCATGTTTATGTCATTTATTTATTGTGTTAAAGCATTTTGACACTAACCCCACATGTTCAATTAATTGGTTACCAGTGTCAACCCATGTAACTATTTTTTAAAAAATCCTTCAAAAATTTAAGCAATAAATTTATTATATCCAATATATATACTATATATATCCATGTTCATTTATGAAATAAATTGTTATGCTATATTAGAAAGATTTAATTTAAGGAGTTCATTAATCTTTTTTCCAACTTATATCTTGGATGGTGCTCAAATGTTAAATATTTCTATATGTTTATGTTAAACGTGTAAAGTCGTGTCAGTTTCTGGTTAAAAATATGCTAACTCGACTCACTTATCAACGGTAAAACACGTGTTGAACCGTTTATAGAAAAAAACTTGACATTGACCCTTTTTTTCATACCCGGTTAGTGTCGTGTTGTCATGTCGTGTCAATTTTTGATAACTCTACTTAGACCCATTTTAAATTTTTGACACCTGATGGTCTGTGGTTGAGTTATACCTAGGTTTTAAAAATCAGCTTCGAATGATCAAAAATTTGTTTAATGTGTTGAGACGTAGACACTACTCATGTTGCTATATTTTTCAATTTTTTTTATGTTAGAAAATTTTGAAATGACAGCATTGTAGGTTAAAACAATAAGCAAATTATCTATTTATTTGTTTGGTTTTAACTTAAAACAACTTTTAATTACCTAAGTGAACGGCTGAAAGATTAGATTATTAAAATAAGTTTTTCCAATTTTTCTTGGTTATAACTCGGAACAACTTTTAATTGCTTGCTTTAAATTTCTAGTGGTTTTTTTTTTGGCTATGTTAAGGTTACAGAAAGTGCATTTTAGTCATTTGCTGAAATAAATCTATTGGTGCAGAATCTTCCTAATTATTATAGGCACATGATACGAAAAATCCTTTTTATTGAAAAGGCATATCACTTGGCTGAAATCCAAATAGTGAGTTCGTGACCATTGATAAGTGGACAAAAAATTAGAGATAGTGGAAGATGGAATATAACGTTTGGATTTACTGTGAAATAAAAAGGTTGACAGCTAATAGGAATATATAATGATTAGTTAGCGTGCGTTATATGCATGTATATATATTATGTTCTGCGACGGAAATTGTTTATTCATCACTCACAAAACTCATACACTCACCGTACCAAAAGTGATAACTTGCGAAAACAATGTCATCTACAAAAAGTTCCAGAAAGGTAGTTCGCACAGAGAGTTTATTAGATGAATACCGCATCTATTTCTCTCATGTGTTTTCGCCATTGAACAAGATGAAGCAGCAGAAGAATGTTGAGCGTACGAACGCAGCAATGCTGCAGCGGCACCAGAATTACGGCAGTAAAGATGTGGAAGAGGACGTTGATGGCGACGCAGAGGATTACATTAAGAAAAGACATCAAAAGTTTGAGCTCAGCAAATGGATGTCCCGGAAATTTACATAACATTTATACTGAACTAGTATTACTACTAGCTAGAACATCAACAACAAAAGTTGTGCTCCTATTATGATGAATCTCTCTGTTTTAGGCTGGGATTGGGCGCAGGTCGAAAAATAAATTGTAGTTCTGTCCTTCTATCTATGCCTTTTTTTTTTCTTGTTCTGTATACATATAAAGTTTGATTTTTATTTGATATATTGTTGGATTATGCTCCAAAATTAGTAAAATAGTTTTCTTAATAGTTAGTACTAGTTGCTAATAATTAGTTAGTGGTCTACACAGTGGCGTATCCAGGAATTGAGTCACGTGGGTTCGAAACTGTTCGAACGTAAGAATACATTTAATTGTCATTCCAATTTATTTACACATTTTATCAGTGTTGTAAAAAACAAACATGACAAGAAATTAGCGAATTTGGGTCAGACGGTTTTACGCGATTATTATGTAATGTAGCTGACATGAATACAATAAAACGATTAAATAAGTGGATTGACACGACATGACAATTTTATAAAACACGTTAGGTTCGGATATTGATCAAAGGGTTTTACGTGTTTATGTAATCTGTTTGACAAGAACAAGACACGACAAACTCTAAATTTTACTATCTTGAGTTACAATTTGTATAGAAAAATGGGGAACATTTAACAATTATACTTAGCATAATTTTTGTTCTTAATTACATCATAATAATTGACTAATTAAATGCTTGTATTCCCTCCGTTTCTTTTTCATACTTTTGTACTTCTTAGATGAAATAAACCTTATTTTACTTTATATGATTTTATAAAAATTGTAGATAAAGCCAATTACCTATGTTAAATTTTTAGTGAGTAATATTACTAAAGGTAAAAATAATTGATTGTTTGAAAAAGAGAATTTGAAATAATGGGATTCTAAATCAATACCTACTTATCACCTAAGCTGTAGTCATAGAAAACTAAAGGAAAGGAGAAAAAAAAATAGAAAAAGATGACAAAGAAACATAGTAAACGGTAATTATAAAAGACAATAAAAGGAGGATAGTGAAAATGGAGAAAAAAGACAACAAAACATCCTCACCAGATTCGAACCGTGACTGACGACAAGAGGATAGAAATTTCACGCGGCATTACCGCTGAACCACGATAAAGTATATGCTAAGTTTATGTCTTCTTCTTATAAACATTATAATTTTTCCTGTTTTCTCAGCTCTTTAGCCAAATTTTTTCGCGGATCCTCGTGGGTTCAGTTGAACCCACTGAACCCACGCTGGATCCGCCCCTGGGTCTACATAATGGTATATTTAGTGGGATAAAAGTAGTGGGTTAAGTAGTTGGCATGTTATTAGTAGTGTTTTACATGCTTATTTAAATGCTGTTTTGTTTAGTTATTTATGTACATGGAAAATATATAAAAATATAGTCTTTTTAATTCTCTCAAGTTTTTCTTTTTTCTCCTCTAAAAATTCTACATGGTATCAGAGCTCCAGGTTAGATCCGGAAAAGGAAAAGAGATGAAGCAAAAAAAAAAAAAGGAGAAAGAGATAGAGGGAGAAAGAGAGTATTAAAAAAATTGAGTAAAAAGAAACAAGCAATGCAGCTTGATTTCATTGTTTGTGAGCAATTTTTTGTTTAAGTGAAATTTTTTGTGTTTAACCATGAAAGTAATGGTTGGGTGTGATGTGTTGTTGGGTTCCCTTTTAACCCATGAAAATGGATTTTAATCCAGTGAAAAAGAGGGCATAAAAAATTGTTGAGTTTAAGATCGGGTAATCTTTACGAGTGTGTGGAAGTCGTACTCAAAGCAGAGACAGTTTTCGGAATTTTAGTAGTGCAGGATGTGGTCAAATTTGCAAAACTTCGTCGACGAGAGTTTATGGAGAGAAGTGCTCCATTCATTCATTGAAGGTTGATGAGAAGTGCATCAAGAAATTCGAAGATGGTAATGAGAAGTGCATTACATTATGAAGAGAAGTGCTTATATGTTAACGAAGAGAAATGCTCCAGCATGAAGGTTAAGAAAAAATTGAAAGTCGATCATGATTCATACGAGAAGAATTACGAACAAGCAAGATTGTGACACAATGTTTAATGTTGGGTCTTAGAAATTTTGAAGCAAGGGGGTGTGTTGGATTATGCTCCAAAATTAATCAAATAGTTTTCCTAATAGTTAGGACTAGTTGCTAATAATTAGTTAGTGGTCTACATAATGGTCTATTTAGTGGGATAAAAGTAGTGGGTTAAGTAGTGGCCATGTTATTAGTTGTGTTTTACATGCTTATTTATAAGCTGTTTTGTTTAGTTATTTATGTACATGAAAAATATATAAAAATGTAGTCTTTTTAATTCTCTCAAGTTTTTCTTCTTTCTCCTCTAAAAATTCTACATATATTGATATATGACATTCGGTTTGAACCAATTGAAGTTTGTGCAAAATAGTGAATCCCCTAATTTTTCATGATTTCTGATCATGGGGTGAGGCGATTGTTCTTGGACCTTTCCTCATTTGATATTTAGGGGAAAGTATATAATAAAGAGGTCAAAGAAAGATATAATAGCGAACAAAGCTTGGTATACAAAGTGAAAAACCTCAAATGAAAATTGTTAGGAAATCGGGTGTTGTAGTTTGATTAATGCGGAACAAGTCAATGAAATAATAAGGATGAGAAAAACAATAAAGAAGATAAACAAAAAGAACACAAGGATTTACATGGTTCAGTCAAAATAGACCTACGTCCGCAGGTGGGGGAATCGTGAGTTTTTTCATTATGATGGAGAAAAAAAGAGAGAACAATTGCAAAGAGTCCTAAGAATACTATAGGATAAAAGTTCTGTGTGTAATGAACACCAAGAGAGTCCTTTTATAACATAAAGAAACCTAATAAACCTTAGAATATACTCCTCACAAAATCCAGATTGAAATCGTGCATCCCATGTCAAAATCCCGTTGTCAGATCAAGTTGGGCAACATACTGGGCAACATACAACCGATCAGGCGGTCATCAAACGAAAACTAGTTGATGTCTTGGACCCGATCGAGCGTTGTAAGTCCGATTGTACTTTGCTAAGGGTGCCCGATCGGGCGGATGCCGCCGAACCCGATCGAGGGAAATTCCTGTTCGACATTGCTTCGTAAAACAAGTATAACTTTTTTCACTAGTACATAATTGTTAATTTGCGTCGGACCTAGGAACACCATTTGCGTCGGACATAGGTCTAACGGCACAAGTCTCGACGCAAGTTAGTGATACGGATCTGCGTCAGACAAGGAAACGACGCAGATGATTGGCCATTTGTGTCGGATCCTTGTCAACATGCGACACACATCACCTCCCTTCACATCCAACTCCCCCGCATCAGCCTAGAAATCCCAAGCAAGACTAATTTGCGTCGCACATGGTGCCACATGCGATGCAAATGATGTCTTCTGCGTCGGATGAAGTATTACATGTGACGCAAATGTTCGATTTTTCATTATAAAAAATAAATATCCTCATCCTAATTCCCAACCATAGCCTACGGTTTACACCAAATAGTTTGCAAATATGGCATTCAGATGAACGAACTACAAAAAACGAAATACACAAGAACGAATAAGCTTTGAAATAGAAGTAGATCTAACACAAAAAAACGAAATACAATTAAACGAAACACCGAAAAACCCAGAAACGAAATACTAATAAAACGAAATGAAAAAATTTAACCTAGAAAAAAAAATCAGATCTACCACAAATAACACAGGAAAAAACGAAATACAATATACGAAATACAAAAATAACCCAGATTCAAAATAGAATAAAACAAAATGAAAAAATTGAACCCAGAAATAAAAATCAGATCTAAGACATGAAGAACCCTAAAAAGACATGTCCACGCCGTTAACTCCTTCAATCTTCACCGACGAGAGAGATTTCGATGTGTTCTTCATTCTTCTTGTCGACATTGGCGATTTTAGAGAAATCAGATCTTGGAAAATGGGAAAAAAAAAACGAAAAGAATTATCGGATTTGGAGGAGAGAGAATGAGAGAAGAAAGAAGGGAGACCGAGAATGGAAAAAACTCGTATGATTTTTTTGAAAATCATTTCTCACTGGAAAATTGCTCCTCAATTTCGTTGCACGGTGTCTCCTTCTCCTTTGTGTCACCAAAAAATTGCTGAGAAATCTTCGGTTGTTGGTCTTCTTGTTGATGAGAGTTGAGAGAGATGGGATATGAAAGTTGAGAGAGAGGAGAGATGAGAGTTTAGTTGAGTTGAAGATGAAGGCGAATGGGTTTGAGAGAATGGAGAGAGATTAGGTTAGAGATGGAAAATGGCTGAGGCAAAACGGGAAGTAAAAGTGGGCTTTTATATCGCGGGCATATCTGCATGGCACACATATCCCATGCGATGCAGATTTTTAGTTTTTTTGTTTATGTCATGACCTATTAGACGAAATCGATTTGCGTCGCATCCCCCAAAGCATGCGACGCAAATCATTGGATCCAACCATGTGCGTCGCACTATATTTGTGTCTGGTGCAAATCATGTTCGTCATCTACGTCGTGTTCTCAACCCCGTTCGATGCAAATGACGCAAATCGTCATTTCTTACTAGTGCACCACCCATCTGCTGTCATGTGTGCGTCACACGTTCTCTAAAGTGCGACGCAAATACACTATTTGCATTTCTCTACTAATGTTTATTTCACAACGGAAATATGACCTGTAGTTGAAAAGCTCTTTGAACAAGATATTACCTCCAATTTGAATCACATTAAATCTGTAACACCCCCAAAATCCATACACGTCTAATGCTACGTCGCATCGACTTTGGGAGTGTTACCGCCGCGATGGAACGCAAGGCATAATTAGAAATACGGTAACTCAAATTCATTGTCTCAAAACCAAATTGCAGCGGAATAGAAAATGTAAATACAACTCGGGAATCATAGATGACCCCTCTTTATTCAAACTCAAACCATGTAACAATGTTCTATAAAATTTAGTAATAATCAAACCAAAAGTTACTTCAAACTACAGTCTAGCCCCCTTATGCTTGATATCATGCAGCAGCACCAGCTCACCTAGTCTGCTCCCCATTGAAGTATCAATAGTTCATCACAGGACAACAAACACATAATAACACACAGAGTCAGCTATGCTGAGTACGTAATGAACCAATGAAACTATATGAACATAAATGATGCATACATTACAACTGCTATATGAACCTACGTTATCTCACATCCTTTAATCTTTCATTATTTGGCATCGAACGGGCACCGTCATCTTACTAGAATCATACGGGCTACTGAATCCTTAATAGACAACTTGGTCTATTAGATGAAATGCAAATACGGTTTTGTTCCGTCTCACACCCATCACCTTAGTATGCATACCCCCAAGATCGAACGGAACCTTCCGCCTACTTGAGTTATCAAAATATAAGGACACTACTGTCGTCACAGTAGGCCTGCGTAGGAGTGTAGGACAAGTCCACACTCCCCCCATTGTTCTATACTTGTAGGGAATCCAACTACAAGTATCGCCATGATCTTCTTTTATTACCAATCATTCTTTTATAACTTTAAGGAGTCATTTACATACTCTCTTAATTACCAAACTCAATCTTACCCTAGTAACACTCTTGTTACTCTATAGATCAGATTAATAATGCTGATGTTACACTACGATAGAACTTCGCATTTCAATGCAACATATTTCAATGCATCATATGATTTCACGTTATAACGTCTAACAAACAATCACAATCAAATGTTCCCTATCATGGTACTAGGTTCCAATAACATGAACTGCAACCTAAACATGATACTAAGCTTTGAAAGTAAACTGGTACGCGTACGTACCTTGTAGCGGAGAATTTTCGCTACTTAATAGAACGAGCCGCTTATGAAATTGGGACCTAAATCGTTAAAACAAAGCTTTAGTGTTACGTCCTTGATAACACTAACAACTACTACGTCTAAGACCATAACGATCTAACGATTCGAATTACGCAATAGTTAAAACCTTATTCCAGAACTTTCGTTATAATTCTAATCTAGTGAATTTAACGTCTTTTAGAAGTCAGAGTTAGTGAGTAACTAAGTTAATTAGTAACATTAGTCCACTGTTTTACCCATCCAAAATGTCATAAGTCCAGCCTGTCTTATGTCCAAAAGTCAAGTCATATGTCCAAAGTAAGTCATATGTCCAAGAGTAAGTCATATGTCCAAGAGTAAGTCATATGTCCAAAAGGTAAGTTCCATGTCCAAAAGTAAGTCAATAGTCCAAAAGGTAAGTTCCATAAATAAGTCACCATGAAACGATAATAATTGTAACTAATAATAGACACACTTTTCCTACTTTCACTTATTCCAATTACAAACCTAACCAGAATTTTACTTAAACAGAACAATAACTTAATAGTTAACAATCTAATAAATTACTAAACACTCTAATTATAATTATTAATTACAAACCTTTCTTAACTACGAAAACAGTAAATATAAGAATAATTAATAAACTGACATACTAAGTTAGGTACAAAATTATACCACTGACTTTCGCCGGCACAAAATTCCGGCGACGGAACTCCGGTGGCCTTCGCTCGCCACACAGCCCCACTCGAGGCCCTCTTTGGTTCGCTGGCGCGCACAGCAGCGACGCACCCTTCGCTCGCTCGCACAACAACACACGCACACGACCCACAACCACTCTTCGCAACACGGTTTCGCACGACACCTTCGGCTTTTCCGCACCGCTCGAACACCGCCCAGCACTCGCACACCCTCAGCTTTGTCGCGCGGCTACACTCGCACGACCCCGACCCTTCACGCACTCGAACCACGAACACTCTTCGCACCAAACTCGAACAAAACCTCGGTACACCCGCACACCTTTCGCACCAAAACCCTCGAACAAAACTCCTTCGTCAGAATACCAACACCGGCGACGAGAGGGAGGAGGCGAGAGTTTGAGAGAATCCGAGAGAGAGAGAGATCTGAGAGAGAGAGAAGAAAATTCGAAAGAGAGAGAAGGAGAGATATGAAAAATCGGCTAAGGAGAGAGAGTGAAAGGGAAGGTCGGCTGGGAGAGGGAGAAGAAGAGGGTTTAGGGTTTTCTGAAATTCCCTTCCTTTTCTTTTTATACTCCCTTCAAAAGATAGTCACCGTAGGTCAAGTGAAGATTAGTTTATTCTTTTAAAACTCCGAAAATTCCTAACAAATTCATACTAACAATAATTTATTCCTATAAATTTGTAAATAGATTAAAATACCACTTTATTAATTTTTTTATATTTTCTTAATTAGTACGAAATTAGTATTAAAAATACGGAGTATTACAAAATCCATTTATATATGTAGAGATATGTGGATTCAAAAAACTCAGTCTTATGTCATTTTCACAAGATTTCAAGTCACAAATAACAAAAAGGACTTTTAAAGCCAAAACTCTTTAACACAACGAAATTTGCCCTCTAGCCACAACATGAGTTCCACTCAAATTGATTGATTTGTTTGAATATTTGAAGAGAGAAATCAATGAAATTGATGTGTTGACTTGAAAATGCAAATATTGGAGCAATTATGTTAATAAGTAACTAGGTTTAATTTGTGTTGAGATTTTATTCTTTCAGCCGAGGCTTATATATGAGTACAAAAGATGCAGTCCATTAAGAAATTTAACAAGGAAATAATTAAGGCTAAGTTAGAGTTTCCTAAAATACATTGGTACCCCCCTTAAGTTAGAGCACGGGGATTATCAATGCCCAACTTGCTTAGAAGAGAGTTAAACTATAGGTTCCCAAGAGTTTAGTGAAGATGTCAGCAAGGTGGTCCGTAGTAGGAATGTAAGATGAAGCAATGAGTCCATTAGTTATGGCCTGGCATCATGAACAAAATGAAAGTTTACCTCAATATGTTTGGTACGATCATGAAATACAGGATTTTTGGCTATGTGTAAAGCAGACTGACTGTCACAAATGAGTTAGATATCTTGGGGGGGTAGTGCATACCCAAGCTGATGAGAAGACCTTTTAACCACTTCAACTAAAAATTGATAGCGGCCTTGGAGCGATATTGAAATATTTTAGGAAACTCTACCTTAGCCTTCTTTGTTTCATTGTTGAACTCCTTGATGCACTGCATTTCTTGCACCCATATATAAGCCGTGGCTAAGGGAATAAAATCTCAACACAAATTAAACCTAATTGCTTCTTCGCCTTCTTTGCGCTCCATAAATTGTTGTTTGATCACTTCTACTTGGCCTCTAGAAGTAACTATGTCTTCTACGTTGACATCATCTTTAGGACATGTTCCACATTCAAATTACTCCACTTCCATTGGAGCCTCGAATTCACTATAATTTGCAATTGAGCGCTCTCGTCCTTCTTGGGTTGTAAACTTAGTGTCAAGAAGCAATCAGGTTTATTTTGTTTTGAGATTTTATTCTTTCAGCCAAGGCTTAAATATGAGTATAAGAGATGCAGTCCATTAAGGACTTTAACAAGGAAACAAATAAGGCTAAGCTATTTACCTTAAATATCTCAATAAATTCCATTGTTGAGAATTCGAGACGAAAAATGGAATTCTTTTTTAGGGTTTATATGTGGACGAAAAAATAATAACAAAGAACAAAGATATATACATAATAAGTCCTAAGTTTTGAGAGAAGCACACAATTTGCATGATAGATGGCATCATCCCACCATTTACCTATTGGGGCATAGGTGTCGGATTCCTTCAAATAAGGTAACACGCATACTTTATCCACATAAGCACACATTCACATCATCACATTTAATTTTTTAATAAAATTCTTATAAATATATATATCGTTATTCCTTATTTTTGAAATCCAAAATACTTAATTATAAAGTTCTTAAAACGTTTGCTCTAACACTAAGTTAACAACCCTCCCTTAATAGCAGTTTAATCAGGTTTAACTATAATTAATTAAAGAGTTAAGCTGCTAATTAGAGATGATGTTAATACAGATTTCCAAAGTACCCTACCCTTGGGAGGTTAGGAAATCTGGAAGTATCCAAGCATATTTATGAAAACAACTTAATTATTTAATTATTACATCATAGTCTAAGTATTTAGATATTCGAGTTCAAAATATAAGTTACATAACATAATCCATTTTATACAATAAACACAACACAATGACGATACACAACACCAACATTCCAGACTAAGCTAATCTTTGATCTTTAGTTTATTCCTGCAAAACAGCTGATTCTGCCCCTACAAGGACATGTTCAAGAGAAAAAACATACAGTCAGCTTATGCTGGTACACAAGTTCCACCAGTTTCAAAATAGTAAGGTGGCTAAAAATTATATTTTTATTTTGAAGTAATAACATAATCGATTCCTCAAACACTGTTATTCGCTTAATGACAAAGTTTCTTCTTCCTTTTAATAAAGTAAAAATAATAACAACAACATAAACATATCGAGTATCTTTCTGTGAATAGCATTTATACTCTTTTCAGCATTTACTTAAACATTTTTATACAACACTCAAAATATTTCTAATTCTAGAAAGGAACACGAATGGAGGGCAAAGCCAAATCTCCAGACATTTGAGGGACCTTTCCCGACCTTTCTTAATTTCTGCTTGTAATACTTTCTAGGTCATGACCCTACAAAATGAAGCAATACCTGCTCCAAATACTTAAAGAGTAAACCCGCTATGCAAGTTTTTTCCATCATTGCTTGTGCAGCTACTTCCTTTCTAAGACTAGTCTTTTAATACTTAGAAAACCTATACTTAAATATACAAAAACTTTAGTCTTCAACCAGAATTTCCAAGGCTTTTAACTTGGGTTCCTTCCTCAGTTACATCATAATCCTTAATTATTCTTAGCTAAATTCCTCCAAAGTATATTATATACCTTAATGGAAGTATCTTTACTTAATTAATCTTTAATCTGACTTCCCCAAAAAACAAAATGATATCAATAACTTCTACAAATCTCATAACTCTGAATCGATACTTAACTTTTCTAACATAGTTTATGAATTACTCAATTACCACATAGCTCATGTCGTTATTAGTTAGGTAATAACACATAATATCCACATTGGCAATAAAATTCAAATAACAGTCATTTCAACTCTTAGATTTGAAAACGTAACGGTCACAACTAAATTAATCATCGTTAGCATAATGATTGTGGATTATCGATCTAATCTTAGCTTAATAAGTTAGGCTATTACAAAGCCGATAATAGATAGGCTCAAATCTGGCTTGAATTATTGTTTCATGTAAGATCCAACCCCATATTTATTATTAATTTGTTCAATCTCATCATGCCATGGAGTGTGATGTTAGGTATGAAAAGGAAGGAGAGTGAGATTGGTGACTTAGAAACACAAGGCTATCAAAAAGGAGTATTGGTCTGAACAACTGGATGGCTCTAGATCCCTAGGCAAAATAATACTATGCTTTGCTTTGTCCTGTTAACAATTTTCTTTTTCTTTTTCATTGGGGATATCCTATTAAGTATTATCACTTACAAATATGCTTTTATGAGCTTAATTTACCTTTTATGAACTTTTAATGATGGTAAAGACTACCATGAATTCCGATTTTCTGCTAATATTGACACTTAAGATAGATTAATTGCAATTTGTAGGTTAACCCAAATGAAATTGCAATATTTGCTGCTCAATATATTTTTGATAAAGTTTTTTAATTATCGTTCTTTATGATGAAGTTTATGGGTTTATATAGGCATCAATCATGTCTCCTATTTCCGCATAAAAAATTTAAAAATAATGATAAATATTGATCATTTCATCTTCGTGAGATATTAAAAAAAGTATTTTAAATGAACATGTTACTACTCATAGCAAGTTTTGAAACTACTCTTTATCCCAAGATAAGGATGCAAATGGATTTTCAAATTTATTATGAAGTTTTGGATGCAAATGAATTTTCAAGTTGAAAACAGACAAATGGAAACATTAGTGTTTTCAAAGCAAGGTTGGTGGCGAAAGGTTTCAAGCAAATTCATCATATTGACTATGATGAAACCTTCTCACCCGTAGCTATGCTAAAGTCTATTAGGATAATCCTTGCGACTGCTGCCTTTCATGACTATGAACTAGGCAGATGGATGTCAAAATTGCTTTCTAGAATGAGTTCTTGAAAGAGGATATGTACATGACACAATCTCAAGGGTTTGAAGATCTAGAAAATCTATGGAGGGTATGTTAGCTTAAGAAGTCCATTTATAGACTAAAGTAAGCATTAAGGAGTTGGAACCTCATATTTGATGAGGCAGTCAAGAAGTTTGGCTTTCTCAGAAATGAAGAGGAATATTGTGTATACAAGAAGTTAAGTGGGAGTAGTATCACTTTTCTTGTCTTGTATGTGGATGACATACTTTTCATAGGAAATGATAAAACCATGCTTGAGTCTGTCAAGAAATGACTTAAAAATTATCTCTCTATTAAAGACCTAGGAGAGGCAGAGTACATATTGGGAATAAAGATCTATATAGATAGATCGAAAAGGTTAAATGGGATCAGTCAAGAAACTTATATTGGTAAGGTTCTTGCAAGGTACAAGGTGGAAAAGTCCAAAAGAGGTTTCATTCCCATGCAACATGGCATTGCACTTAACAAGAGTCAGTGTCCTTCGAGTCATGATGAGGCCAAGCGAATGAGTTATATTCCATATGCTTTTGCAGTAGGATCCATTATGTATGTCATGATATGCACTCGATCGAATGTTCCATATGCTTTGAGTATATGCAGCAGATACTAGTCAAATCCAGGAGATGCGCAATACTGAATTGTAGCGAAAAACCTCCTTATGTACTTGCGAAGGACTAAGGATAATTTTTTAGTTATGGTAGAGATGATGAGTTGTTTGTTACTGGATACACCGATGCAAGCTTCTAGAGTGACAATAAAGGTTGAGTATATTGCAGCGGTTGATGCAACAAAGGAAGATGTTTGGATCAAAAAGTTCATCAATGAACTTGGTGTGTTTCCTAGTATAATAATGGCATTGAGTTGTATTGTGACAATAATGGTGCTAGTTATCAATCCAAGGAACCTAGACCGCACCAGAGATCCAAACATGTGCTCAAGAAATTCCATCTTATTCGAGAGATCGTTGCAAGAGAGGATGTGAAAGAAAGCAAGGTTTATACCCAGGATAATGTAGCAGATCCTCTCACTAAACCGCTTGCTCAACCTAAGGATGAGTGTCATACTAGGTCTATGGGAATTAAGCATATGGAGAATGGCTTTAGGTTGTTTACTTCATGTTTACAATAGTAAATACATTTATTATGTTGTGAATGTTTATCAAGAAAATTCTATTTCTTATTTAATTGTTTGGTTTAGTATTAAATAAATGTCCAAATAATTTATGTTTTTAAATAGGATTCTCGAAAACGTTTTGATAATTGAACCCTATAAAGTGAACTGAAATCACAATTTATTTGAAGTCCCTTATATAATTGCCCTTGATATATGATGTACTAGCGTGAGTCTCTTTTTTCTGCCTTTGCAATTGTCTGGTCGTCGGGCATCAATATTGAAAGAATTTCATAGGTTTTTCCTGACTTTGTTCGTGTCAACAAACAATTCCAAATACCTCGACTTTCTTAGAACATGTTTGAGTCAAATAGCAATGATCCGAAGCACTTGTTTTTACACTATTTCGGAACCCAAAGGACTCAATCGATCATATGGATATGGAAAATACAGGATTTCCAATACTAGCAGGAAAAGGAGGGAATAATATCAAGCAACACCCGGATTTGAACTAGGGAACAAGGATTTGAAGTCCTCCGCCTTACCACTCGGCCATGCCGCCAAAACGATATATCACTAAATTGGATATCCGTGATTTATTTAATAGACTGATGTATAATTAATTGATAGCGTAGTTCCATGGGCCTTAAGGACATAGAGATGTATAATTGATTGTATGGATGTATATTTGATACATTGAGACTTATCTGATTAGATTCAAAAAGTAGAAGGAAACTACTATATTTAGGGGATTCCATAGACATGAGTATGTCATAATAACCAGAATATGACTAGTTTAACCTTGACTCTGTTAAATATTGTGCCGTAAAAGGAGGTTATTAAGGCAGTGATCATGTGGGTTAAGAATTAAGTAGGAGTTATGTTCATACGAGAGTGGATAAGTCCTCCTATTAAATAGGAATGGTGTATGGGCCTCTTGATGAGTGAGAACTGGAAAAATACATGGCCACGCAGAATAGAATTAAAGTTGTTAATCCTTGTTTGAATAGTTCGACCTCAGCAATCAACGAACAAAATTTGAAAATGACATCGAGTTAAAGGAATATGTCCTTAGACATTTCCCCAATCACTAAATATAAAAGGAATTATAATAGAGATAATAAATTATGTTAGTTTACTAATCACATTTACTTGCTAGAGAATAGATATTGGTTAGTGGGATAATATTGATTGAACCTACAACTATGTTAACCTAATCCTATGAGGTCACACATTGTAGTAACTAATTGAAGTAAGAAAACCGACTAATAGGAGAAATTAGGGTTAAATTAGCTCTCTCTCTAAACCTATTCTTCTATTATTATAAAAGGTCATAATATGAGAGTGGAATAGAGCGTACCTTTTGTCAATAACTTTCAAACTCAAAAAGAGAGAAACAAATCCTATTATTTACCTTTGGAAAATCCGGCCACCCTCCTTATTATATATAGGTGCAAGAGAGTGACATTTGTTCATCCTCTTCCGTTCTAGCAAATGTGGGAATTCAATTGGTGCTCGTGAACTAAGTAGAGCGAGGGACATCAATTGATGTTATTTGATCTCTAACACTTGCAATCCGGTGAAAAACACGCTACAAAGTTTACATTCTTTTTCTTATAATATGATTCATATTTATGTTATGCATGCGATCTTGTGATAGATGTTAGGAAATTTGTTTCCTGAAGTCCATATATGTCATCGATATTCCACGTACACTATCTGCTTGTCGTACTTTCTGAGTTTTTTCTGCTGGTCAACAACGCCTAAGGCCTAGGTTTACCGAAAAGGAGGTGGAGGCGGCGCCGTTGGCTAAATGATAAGGAGAGTGAGTAGTTTACAAAAAGGGAGAGTGAGGGTGCAAGGGAGGAGGAGGAGCGGTGGTTTCTTAATGGTTTGGTTGTTTCGGATTGGGTCCACCGCGACCCAGACTCGTTTATTTTTTACAGACCCAAACCCGCCCCAGATCCGTTGGGTATAGATTTTTCAGATCTAGACCGAGATCCGCTAAGTCTATCGGGTTCACGGGTCATAAATGAGCCCTTATTAGTTTTAAGTGTTCATCACATTTTTGAATATATGTATAAAAAATTTCTACCATATTATATATAGGTCATGCATCTATGGTTAAAGCTAGAGGTGGAAAACAGGTCAGCTACGGGTCGGGTCATAACGAGTAGGGTCATTTTCAGGTCAATTTTGTGTCCAGGTTATGTTTGAGTCGGGTTCCATCGAGTAAGAGTTCATCTCGAGTCCATGAAATTTCTGGACATATGGGGTCGGGCAAAAACGGATTTGGTTGGATCGTGTCGGGTTAAATCGGGTTTTCATTCTCGCAAATAAATGAAACACATGTAAGACTAATGAGAGTAATTAAAATAATTAATGGACAATGGCTAAATTTTATATAGTATTTGATGACAATTTTTTCCTTTTAAATTTGTATTAAAAGTAACTAATATGACAACTTTCGGGTCGGGTTCGGATTCGAGTCATCATTATCGAGTAAATTCGGGTCGGGTCACTTTCGAGTCGGCTAAATTTAGGTTCACGTCATATTGGGGTCTATTTTACTTTCGGGTCGGGTTATTATAAGTTTCGGTTCTATTTCGGGTCATTATTTTTCGGGTGGGAAACGGGTCTCATTCGGATATTTCGGGTAAGGTCAACGGCTAGAGGTCTATTTTGCCGGCTATACTTAAGCCATTATCTAAGCAAAATTTTAAAATTAACTCATAGAATTTGAAATGTTACAACTTACAAAGTTACAAGTCTTAGAAAGAGTTACAACACTAGCAAGTTTACAAAATCACAACTCATGTAAATATTGGGTTTAGGTAAAAGAAAATTTCTATTATGTAAATGGTTCTGCGGGTCGGGTCTAGGTCTAGCATATGTAGACCCGGACCCAGTCTCGAATCATTCTCTTCGGGATGCAGACGCGATCTGGACCCATTGGCGCTAAAATATGTGGGTCCAAACCCTTTACATGGGTCGGGTCCTAGCGGGTTTGGGATGGGTCCAAGATCCATTGCCATCTCTAATTGTTCCTGATAAGTTATGGTGTAACTGTTGCACTCAATAATATTTATACTTATTAACCTCTTCCTTTTTATACTAGTGACATATTACCGTTTCTAAAAAGCTGTTGTTCCTTAATTTGAGAAAATTCAATTCAACAACTTTTCAATATCATTGATCATGATCGGCGGTCTATAATTGTCAAGAAGAATGGATAGGGAATATATGGGATATCATATAAAATTGATAGGCGTGCTTGTTTTCATACTTTGAGAATCAACGAAGTTATGTGCTGAAAAATGATGCCAAGTAGCCAAACACTTAGACGCAAAGTCACTATGCATGCTACTGTGTCGACTCTATTCTTATTGTGATGAAGATATGAATTTAACATCTGTAAGTTAGATGTATTAAAACTGAAACTAGCCAACACTTATAATTGGATATTTGGATAAAATGAAACTGCCAGAACAATTATCTACAAGTTCCATGGATGTGCATGTCAATAAAAAATATTCGAATAATACCCGACTTAAGGGGTCAATATCGTTCATATCAATACATATGAAGAATACAAGTAAAGAATAACTGTCCTGACCTAACATTTGACCCTCGCTTAAGAGATACTCATCAAATAGTATTCACTATTTGAATCTCATAACTGTCATTCGGAGATTGGACCATTGAGGAGTAACTTCCATTTGTTGATTTTGAGTTCATATTTGATGAATCTGTACTTGAAACTAAATTATCCTGCAAATGACCAAATGGATTAGGTGGTGAATCAATCTCAACCTCTCCTTCCAACATCTTGATGATAGAACACATTGGAGGTCTTGAATTAGGCAAGTATTGAACACACCAAAGAGCCACTTTCACCATTATATCTGCTTTTTTCTTATCTTCCTCATGAACACCAACAAGCGACATCATCTCCGTTAACTCTCCTTTGTCGAACCTCTCATATGCCCACCTTGGAAGCCACTCTTGGCTTTTCCCACTAAGATTAATGTCATGGTTTCGTCTTCTCCCTACAATCTCGAATAAAAGCATTCCAAAGCTGTAAACATCACTCTTGTAAGTTACCGGGTATGGGGACCATAGCTCTGGAGCCGCGTACCCTGGTGTTCCTCGACATCCTGACATAACAATGTGCGTAATATCTCGATGACATAGCTTCGCTAGCCCAAAATCGGCTACCTTTGGATTTAATCTTGCATCTAATAGCACATTTCCAGGCTTAATGTCATAGTGAATGATTCTTTGTTCGCACTCTTCATGCAAATATGCTATGCCTCTTGCAGTCCCAATTGCAATTTCATGTAGCTTTTCAAATGGGATTGAGGGATTGTTTTGTTGGCCGAATAATAATTGATCAAGAGATCCTTTCTCCATGTATTCATAAACCAGAGCTCGCATTGCTGGATCGAAACAAAAACCATAAAGTCTCACCAGATTAATATGATATGTTTTACACATTGTGCTAACTTCTGCCATGAACTGTTCTTCAACCCTTTTACTAATATCCCCTTTTAGCACTTTCACCGCAACATGAATTCCATTTGGAAACTCTCCTTTGTACACCACACCAAATCCACCAGATCCTAACACCTGCTCAAAATATTAATAACATTTATCAATTCTCTCCCCTTACGTTTCGTGAGAATATGTTAGTTAGAATATAGTTCCTTGCATACACTAAGAAAAATGTCCCACAATTAATTATTCACAAAAGTACTATTCCCTTCACCAAATAATCAACTGTTCCATTTGCAGGAAAAACAATCAACAGTTTCCTTTCGGGTGAAAACAATGAACTGACTGTAGCAAAATGGTTTTGAGGAATGGAGATTGACTACAAAATGTATTAGAAAGATCAACTATGAATACCTTGGAAAAGTTGTTCGTAGATTGAGCTAACTCGTTCGGTGAGAACCGTATAGGCTTCTCTCGCGCAATGTCACTAAGAAATCGCTCCATGGTAGCCTTGGGCATGTTTGGGTTATTTATCATTTCATGAGATTGCATATGATTTATAGTGTATTTTTGTTGATCAATAGAGTTATTGCTTCCAAGGGTTATATGAGCTTCTGCATATCCTGGTATTGCGTCCCCTGTCCTTTTTAAGCAGTAGATTATTGCAATCACTATTGCTATTGTAGCAATGACACTCACAACGATCGAGACTGCAATTGTTTGAAGATTCAATTTAGGTACATATATATATACACATGTAGCATAACACCATATAGTTCTTTGAAATATATATCCTTTATACTTTGATGGAGTCTAATAAATATTCTCTAACAAATTTCCAGTTTTACACTTCATGTACTCTCTCAAATCCTTTTTTGACCCGTTGAGATTTTTTTCTATAGATAGACGAGCGAATAATAGGGGAGTCGTATTTTAGGAGAACAAATAATCCCCAAACATAAGCAATTACACTCGAGAAACGTTGCCTTAACTCAATGCTTTTTTTTCCGGTGAAGATAGAGTCATATTTACTTATTTAGCATTATTATTTTAGTTGTAATAATATTTTTCAATCATCTCAAAACTTAACAATCAATTCCAAATGGGAATCCGACATGTGTGGACCTGGTTCACAGTATAATAAGTGTGCACCAAGCTCACGCACGTAACTCGAGACACACACTACTATAATACCACATAAACTCACTATATCATAAACAAATACATTATATAAGATATGAATACACTATATCATAAACAAATACAATATAACACAAAGAAACACTATAGCACACAAAAACACACTATACCACATACAAACACACTATATAGAAACTGATAATATTAACCATATCTTCTATAAGAGGTTCAATTGTACAACCAACTATAATACACATAAACACATTATATCACAAACAGATACACTATATCAGAAAGAAATATACTATATAACAAACAAAATATAGCACAAAGAAATACTATCACAATTAAACACACTATATATAGTATAGAGAGATACATTATACCACACCCAAGCACACTATATCGAAATCGATGATATAATCTTAATTTTCTATAATGGGTTCAATTGTACAATCAATTATATGACAAAACCTGAAAATTAGAGTAAGAACTTAAAGAGGGAGAAAATGAAGTAATTATGAGAGAGAAAGACAAATAGTAGAAGTTATAATCATTACAACTTATATAACATCTATTGGGTGCACAATAATTAGTGCGCACCGATTTCATACGAGCTTTTTTTTGGGCCAACAATTGTTGTGTTTTATTATGTCTCATTGTCTAAAAGACTAAAACTTAATGGCAATGTTATTGGATGTTATCATTGTTAATTTAGATTTGTGATTTGTGAATGTAATGTGAGTTAATCTAGCAGCTGGAAAAAGCAAGTTGTTACAGATGGAATATTATTCTTAATAGCCAGTAACTCTAATATCTTTGATTTTAATTAGAGCCGATCATTTTGGCCCGGCCTGCGGGCTCGGCCCGATTTTGGATCGGGTTTTGGGCAGAATTTTTCGGTCCGCGGTGGGGCCTGGCCCGAATCTATTTTGGCTTTGGGCGGGCTTTGGGCAAGCCAAAAACGACTTTTTAGTCTTTTTTTTTTTACCCGGCCCGATTTTGGCCCGAAAAGCCCGCTAATTTTAGCCCAACCAATGGGCAATTTTTTTTTGCCGCGGCCCGGCCCATAATCACCTCTAATTTTAATTCAAGTTATTTGATGAAACAACTGTTTGGGAGTAGATATATGATTCCTAGTACTAGCAGTAGCTGGAGTGTGGGATACCATTACTCCCTCCGTTTAAAAATATAAGACACGCACGATATTCTAGGTCGAACTTTAATCGTTAATTACTCTCATTATGTTGATAGAAAATTTTTAAAATCATGTTATTATAGTATTTTTCAAGACGAATCCAAGGGTATAATTTTTTTTAATTTTTATTTATCGTATTTGAGATATTTGTAATCAAAGCAAATTTTCGTAAAGCGTGAATGTCTTATGTTTGAAACAGGTGGAGTATATGATTAGTTTATATATATACTAGCAATTTTTGCACGCGATGAAAATAAATTCTACTTTTTTTAGCATTAGCAAGGGTAAAATTTGAACATTAGATATTCTTGTTTTTTTGGCTAGCTAGATTTCATTGGTTAATCCTATATCACTTAACCTGTTAACCCGTCTTTTATTTTTTTATTTTACTTATACTTTCTTTAAGGTTTTAAAATTTAAAAGTGATGAGCAATAAAACAATGTTACCTAGATTTATTTAGGATTTCTTACATTTTTATCGACAAAGTATTAGTTAAATCGTTTCACTTTGCTAATTAATTGTATTTTTTTTAATGTAATACTTGATTGTGTATTGATTGATCAAATATTTGATTGATATAATTTTCTTTTTTACTTTTTTCAGCAAGAATATATTAAGTCTTGTGCCTCGTCCAAAAAACTGTACTAATTCTTGTGCTTAATTTTTTTTGTGGCTTAATTATAACTTGGTTGCATCCAACATTTTAGTTACTTTTTTTTTTATATATTTGAGTTTGACTTTCTTTTATCCTTTTATTGGTAGAGTAGCTGATTTACTAATAATCTAATGGGCAATTACATAAATTTATAGAAAAACAACATATCTTATCCCTTCCTTAATATAATAGAGATAATTGTATTTCCGACAGTTGTTTTTTGAAGTCGCGTTTCGGTTGAAATTGGTCGTGTAATTTTGAAAGAGAAGGGGGTAAAACAGTTTATTCAAATGGGGACACCATATCTACCCCTTTCCCTTATATAATAGACATAGTCCTTAAATATGATAATAATTTATGATATAATAAGTACATCCAAGAATTTATGTCAAGGTGTTCTAATATTTAGGGAGATATTAACTTAATAATGACTGATAGTTATAAAGTAAAGAAAGATCATGTTTAATAAGGAAAGCAAAACTTGTGCTTCTATCATGCTGTATACTATGAACACATTGCTATGCAGATTTATACTTTTGGGTTTGGGCTTTGGGCTATGAATTTTGGGCTTTGGGCTGGTTTCGTCATGAACATATTCCTTTATTGCATGTTTTACTTGGGTCCATGATGCTTAATTGCATAGGCCCGTATATTTGATGTATTATCATATTTTTGAATTAAGCATTTGGGCTAACTCTTTGGACCAGGCCTAAGTTTCAGTACTTCTTTTAGATTATTTGATGGGCTTTTGGCACCAAAAAAAAGGCGGGTTTTAGGTTGTTAGTTTTTAAACAAAGTGTGGGTAATTCGTTTACGCTTTAGGAAGTCCCATATCAGACATAAACCGACGAGAAAAAGAATTGCACTTAAATATAAAAAATTGGCAATAAATCAATCTTATTTTATAGGAAGATATAAAATTTACATTAAAAATACAAATTAAATATAAATTCAATTACTCAATCACTTTTCTTGTAAGTATACAAATTTATTGTAATTAATTTGTGCATTTGCAATTTCTATCAAATTCTTGAAACCAAATTTAGTTATGATGTCTAGTAAACACTCTCATAGAGAAAACTTTTGATACAATAAGCATCCAACCAAAAAGAATATTTCTAAATACAGATACGCCATAAGTCCAATAAGAATAGATGTTTTTCACATATTCCTCTTCATGAAGCACTTTTTTCATAAACTACCAACCAATTTGATAAGAAGTGAATTATTCTTGTACATGTTTTTGGGATGGGGAAGTAACAAAAACAGCAAATGTACAATAAAGTTCAAATTTTACCAATTGCTGCTGTGCTGATGGAGCTAGCTGCGTTATTGAAACTGCTACTACCGTGGTCAAATGAAGGAGTTGAGCTCATCTCTACTGCTTTTTTTGATCAGAAGTTTTATCAAAAATCTGTAAGAAGAAATGGAGAATGAGGAGGGAATGGTAATTATATAATATCAATGTGCTCTATTCTCTTGTATTGCTGACTTCGCAATATATTTCATACTTTGAAGAATGAACCAAGTTGCGTGTACAAGAATGAGTCAAGTAGCCATATTAAAACAAGTCACAACTTATAAATTCGAAATAAAATGAATTCAAGCTGTTATTAAGCTCAAAGTTTCTTCTCGAGATAATATATTAAACTGGAAATTGACACTTTATTATTATATCACCTAAAAAGAAAAAACTTTATTATTATTTAGTAGATTAGCTATTGAGTATTTCTCTTAGTCAAAAGTCCAACATAAGAAGTTTGACATTAAATATATAATCACACGCCCACATGATTTTGCATTATAAAACTAACTGGTGCGTGATATATTATACTAGTACAAGAAAACATAACTGTAACATTCCTTGAATGCAAAAAGAAATAAAAGTAAAAAATCATGTAATTTGTACTTGATCTAGTGGTTTGGTTTGTATGTCACAATTTTGAGTTTGTGTGATCAAATCCCATTAAAGGCACTTTGGGGGTGGTGATTTCCCCTTACCATTCCCCCTTACTCACAAGGGGCCTTGCCTGCAAACCCGACCCGGGTTGACCTGAGCGAGGTTGCAATCCGATTAGTGATAATTATTTATCAAACTTATAATTTATCTTATTATGTTTTACTCACTTTACTTTACTCAAATGACTTTGGTGGAGAATCAACAAAAAAGTAGAAAAATATGAGAGGGAATATGAAAAGTGAAAGATAAAAATTAAAAAGTCGAGTATATTATAATTTTGGATGATGTCATGGATATAAAAAGAGGACAAAGTAAATGAGATATGTTACCAGTAATAAACAAGCAACAGTGTCGATTAAGAAGAAATGCATGGAGTATACTTGAAGTAGAATTAAACCTTATTTTTCCCTTGTTGTAAACATTATATTCCCTTCATATATTACCTAAAAAATTCCCTATTTTATGTTCAATTCTATAAAAAAAATATTTCTATATCTTTTTTTTTTTTTTGGCAATTCAAAGTTGTTATTGATAACCAAAAAAAATGTGGTACAATCTACTGCATTAGAGTAACAGACTACTCCAAATGCCACCAAAACACCAAAGCATTTGCTTACATCAAAAGCATTTGCTTTTGCTTCTCACTACATCTAACTGCTATTCTAAAGATTATACTTCTAACAGTTTGGTTCTGATTAACCTCTAGCCCTCTAAACACTTTAGCATTCCTCTGCAGCTAGATGGCATACAATGTTTCTGTGTACATCATAACAAACAACTTGCTTCTATCTTTGGTGCTGCGAGCTTTTTTAATGGCCAGCTCTAGTTCATTCTGAGCATCTACCTGAGGTTGAGTGTTCAAGTACCTCAGCATCTTGCTCCAGATTTCGTTGCTATATAAGCAGTTGAAAAACAGGTGTTGTATTGTTTCAATCTCATTGCCACACATTTTGCAGAGGGGACTTATATCCCTATTCCATTTACTCACTCTTTCTGCTGTAGCTAGTCTATTAAGCATAGCTAGCCATAGTATAAAGTGGCTTTTTGGTGTAGTTTGGTTATTGCAAAGTAGCCTTTTCCAGACCACATTCTCAAAATCTTCTTGAAGGAGCTTGTAAGTTTTCTTGATGCTAAATTTCCTTTGATTGCTCACTGTCTCCCATCCTCCAGTTCTTGCCAACAATTTCCTAGCTTCCAATATTTTCCTCAGTATCCATGAGGTGTTACTGCTAACAGTAACATTTTCAATGTTTTGCCTCTTGATGTAGTAGGCATTCACCCATCTAACCCACAATTTATCCTGCTTGAAAGCTAGAGCCCAAAGAAGCTTCAGAATTGCTGCTTTGTTCCATAGAACCATGTTGGTAATATTTAGACCACCAGTACTCTTTGGTTGTTGCAAAAAATTCCATGTCACAGGAGCCTTAGAGCTAGTATCCACTGTTCCAGTCCATAGAAATTTTCTACAGATTGTTTCAACAGCCTTTATCAATTTCTTAGGCAATGGAAAAATTTGACCCCAATAATTTTGCATACTGCTGAGGATGGTTTTCACCAACTGCAATCTTCCAGCATAAGTTAGCAAATGAGCTACCCAACCTTGAGCCCTAGCTATAATCTCATCAATGAGAGGTTTACATTGAGAAAAATTAAGCTTCTTTGATGCAAGAGGGACACCAAGGTACCTAAATGGCAGGGTACCAATAGGCATATGGATTCTCTCAGCCAATTGAATTGCTTCTTCGACAAACACCCCCAAAATATATGCAGCTTTTCTCAATGCTTGCCTGAAGATCTGAAGCCTTTGAGAATAAGTTGAAGGCTGACATGATCTTGGTGATGGAGCTTGCATCAGCTCTTGCAAACATTAGTAAATCATCCGCAAACATGAGATGAGTCAGCTTGATTCTCTCACATTTTGGATGGAAGTTAAATTCAGGATCCTTGCACATATCACCCATACACCTACTCAGATATTCCATACTTAAAGCAAATAAGAAAGGAGATAAGGGGTCTCCTTGTCTCAGACCTTTCTTAGCATCAAAAGGAATAGATGGGACACCATTTAAGAGGATAGAATAGGACACTGTCTTTACACAGGCCATTATCCATCTAATAAACACACTAGGGAAGCCTAACTCTTTGAGCATGCTTTCAAGAAACACCCACTCTACTAAGTCATATGGTTTTCTAATATCCACTTTGATCACACACCTAGGAGAGACATGTCTTCTATTGTATCCTCTTATAAGCTCAGTGGCTAAGAGAATGTTATCACCAATGTGTCTCTCTGGTATGAATCCTGTCTGAGCACTATCCACCACCTCAGTGATCACATCATGCAATCTCTTTGTTAAGATTTTAGAGATTATTTTGTATAGAGTGGAGCAGCAGGCAATGGGCCTATAATCTTTAGCATGTTTTGCTTCACCAATTTTTGGAATCATTGTTACAACAGTGCAATTGATAGGCTTGTGCATAAAACCATTATCAAAGAAATCCAGTATACCTTCATATATCTCGTGTTTAATAACTAGCCAACTCTTCTTAAAGAACACTGAGTTAAACCCATCCAAACCTGGAGCTTTTGCATCATCTATAGCAGCTAGTGCTTGATCTATCTCTTGAATAGTGATAGGCTGTACTAGATACTCACAAGTAATAACACTTAACTTAGCCCCAGCTCTCACAACATTCAAATCTATTGCTTCCAGCGGACTTGAACATGTCCCCAGCAACCCCTTACAAAAATTGCATATTTCATTTTGAATTTCAGAATTTCCTGTCAGCTGATCTCCTCTATCATTCTGCAGTAACACAATTTTGTTCCTAGCTTTTCTCACTTTTACTGCAGTGAAAAAGAACTTGGAATTTGAGTCTCCTAGTGCCAACCACTGAATTCTTGCTTTTTGTTTCAGTATACTTTCATCTATATTGGACCACTTTCTCAGCTGTGCAATCAGATTCTTTTCTTCCTCTTGCAACTCACTTAATTGTGTCACTTCTGGCAAAGCTTGAACAACAGCTAATTTTCTTCTTAACTCTTCCACCTAACAGTGAGCTTTAGAGAAATTTTTTGAGTGAAAGCTTTTCAAAGCTCTTTTAACTGCTTGTAATCTCACCCAAATATTTTTCATTTTAAATCTATGATTCTCTGAGCCCCAAGCCTCCTTCACCACTTCAATAAAACCATTTTGGTCAGCAAGAAAGTTCAGAAACTTGAATGGTCTACCACCTTCATCATGCTGCGTAGCTATACTGAAAATATTTCTATATCATTACTTTATTCCTTATTTAATAAAGGTCTCTTCTCTTTCAACCCAACCTTACCCCATTTATTGGACCAACTAGTTATTAGGTCCGGGATATGCCCCGAGTAAGAAAAAATTTCATTTATTAATATAATACTTTATGATATTACTAAATACAACTTAGCCTAGTGGTTAAAATTTTAGTATATGTACTTGAGGTATCGGGATCAAATCCTATACTATGCAATTTCTTAATTTTTTTTATTGTACATGGATTACATGAACTAAAACTCCCTAGCTAGGGAGAGTGCCACGTGGCCGGCATGCAGTTTCTTATTTTTGCATGCCTTTTAATATATTTGTACTAGAATTTTTTGCACGCGATGCGTGCTTGAATTTTTTTTTTCGAAACAGAAACTCGATTTTTTTTGGCATAAGAGTCAAAATTTGAACATTAGACATACGAAGTATAATTGTTTTTAGTTGTAATATTTGATTGGTTTAGTTTTTGTCACTTAAGTCTCTCACCATTCTTTTCTTTTTTTCTTTTTTAACTTTTCAAAGTTAAATTCTATGAACAAAATAGACATTTTATTGAATTTATTTATGATTTCTAATATTATAACTTTTTAGTTGATTTTTGAATTAAGTATAGTACTTCATAAATTGTAAAGAAAGTGGACACTTTGATTTCAAGTCAATTTTTTCATAGGTTGTAGTTTGTGAGTGATTGTTATAATTATATTTTTGGTATTTTTGTTTGAAGCCACCTTTGATTTGTAAGTAAATTTGTAATTTAGAATGGGAAGGGGGTAACATAGTATCTTCATTCGGGGACACCATAGCTCCCCCCTTCCCTTATATAATAGAGATATGTTGTACTTTAATTCTTGAATGATATTTTACATAAACCTTTTTACCTTGATAATTAATCGCTATTATATAATAGAAAAAGATATATCCAAATATATGTAAAAGTTTTATTATATATAGGAAACACTATAAAAAAAAAGTAATAATTTTTTTCCTTGTCTAACTTCTAAATTATGATTTCACTACAAATACACCTCTATTTTTTTTTATCATGGCCCACCATTAATTGTGAGTGGTTCTTGAGAATAGTGATTTGTAAGTAAATTTTTGTAAATGGTTTTGTATGTATTCACGTTCTAGGTTATTAGTTTTAGTTTGTATGTTAGTTTTAAGTTTTAATAAAATTTCCTGATTATTTGAGTGATTTGTGTGATTGTTATAACGTGATTTTCTCAATTGTATGAGTGATTTGTAAATAAAGTTTATTCTTTTAAGTGATTTAATTTCTGAGTGAGTGCTGTAAATTAATTTGCGGTAGTTTTCTTTGAGTGTCGATTTTGATTTTGACATTCCTTTTGTAATTTAGAAAAGGAAGGGGGGCAAAATAGGCATTTCAAAATAGGACACCATTACTCTCCCTTCCGTTATATAATAGAGATAGATATAATTTTACACTATCTCCAACCACATTTTGTCTTATGTTTAAATAAATAAAATGACCAACTTTCATATCTCGCTCCTACTTCATTTAATAAAGGGAGTATATCTAATTTAAATGTTTAATCATTATCAAGTCTCAATCTCTTTATACCATATAAAATTAATAACATGACAATTAATTTATACATATTAACTTATGGGAACATATAGTTATTGATAAAAATTTAGAGAAAATAACTTTAGATGGAAGAGTATTTCCTTAAATTACATTTACCTACTCCAATTGTTTATGTCGTTATGAGCTTAAGATGAATTACAAAATCTGATTTCATAAGACTTTCTAGGCTGGCTTGGCTTCGATGTCAATACCCTCAAAAAAAATATTATGATTGATGCGGATGCATAGTAACAAGAAAAGAATTTTGGCAAATTGAAAAAGCAGAAAACAAAGCAATAATAAAAAACACACAATATAAAATAGAAAATCTCTCCCTTGATAATTAAACTTGAATCGTAATCGAGTTGGACTCGGATAAATATATATACTTCCTGAGTTCGGATTTTCTAGAGTTTTCGTGAAACTCTACAAGGTAGAGTTGTATATGAGCTATACATTTTAAAATCGAGGGCTCATATTGGTGGAATGGAAAGATTTTGGGGTGGATTTTTATGAGATAAAATAGGGGGGATTTTGGAAAGAAAATATATGAGCCATTGATTTTTTATTCAATGGTTGATATTGCTTAAACTCTACCTTGTAGAGTTATTTTACAACTCTAGAGGATCCAAACACATACTTCATCCGTTTCTAAATAAGTGCAACATTTATTGTTTTCACGTTTGCCAATGCATTAATTTAACTATTAATATCTTCAATTATCAATAAGTAAAGATTATAAAAAGTTGATATAAAAAAATTCACATTCAGACGAATCTAACAAGATCCCACATGACTATGTTTTTCCTAAAATGTAAATCACCAAAGCTAATTAAAGTTCAAACTGTGAATAGTAAACATTATGCAAATGTTGCACTTATTTAGAAACGGAGGAAGTATATTGGAAGAAGTGGGGGATACCCAAAAAAAAAAAAAAAAAAAAAAGCTTATTTCCTTACAAAGAAGGACATGGTCTTACTAAACAACATCTTTTTGCGCTTCTCTCGAATGAAACGCTCAGCCTCACAGTCGACATCCCCTGCACATCCTTTGTTAGTGGAGCTATTCATCAGTGATTGATTCCTGCGCTTTTCTTGCATAAAAATGTCGGCTTTCGAATCAACATCATCATTCTTGATTGAACGTTCTACCTTGTAGTTGTTACATAGAGGTTGATTACGTTGGATATGCTTATTTTTGTTCTTGCTCTTCTTAAAAGATGAAAATATGAACCCGAAATAACTTTCTCGCTCGTTCATTTCGGTTACTAGTATTGAAGTTGTAACCGGTTTGTGGTTGCCTCATGTTAACCACTTCCATCTCTCGCTCGATGAAGGACTTGTATTTTCTCTTTGTATGTTGAGATAAGGGAAATGCATGTATGGTTTTGGGATAATTAAGAAATAAGAATTATAATGAAGCACTGTTATAGAGACACGCGGTTTAGTATGCGAGCATATGGTGAATACACTCGTGAGTGTATTTCTGTTGGTTAAAAATTGAAAGCAAAGAATACGATGCACCTAGCTAGACTTTTAACGAGTGCATGATATAAAAACTAGTTATTGCAAAAGCTTGCTAGAGTGATTTTGGTAGAGAAGCATCATACATTGTTGGCTTTGCTTTATCTATTTAATTTTGAATGACACAAGTATATAAAAATTATATGTCATTGTTGCACTCAGCCACTCACAAACAAGTGCTGCATTTTTCATCAAAAGCTTTCCATGGAAAAAGATCGATACTCTTACAAGATTTGTCAAATTTACGTGTATCTAGCTCGTTACTTTTCTTTTTTTGAAGGAATAGGAAAGGATGGTTTTATTAAATAAAATGCATCCAGCACTTACAATCATCTCCTAAGATCTAAGCTATCAAGTATTATATTATTACCCTTGTACTAATAGCATCATTTCTAATATGCTTAACCTACATAATTTTAGATGTCTTTGCATCAGTTTTTTTGAAGTGCCATTGATATATATTAGTTAATCTTATAAGACATGGCCAATCCTTTAGATTCGCAAATTTGAAAGAAACCTATAAGGGAAATATATTAAAGCTGCAACCCTAAAGCATTAAATGTGCATATCTACGACTTTGCAAAAATGAATTTTCATAATTTACCTTATATTAGGTATACCACTAACCCCTCTATGAGGGTATTAAATGTGATTACCATATTAATGGTAATCTTTTGATTAGAAATTGAAATAAAAAAAGAAATTGCAGGGTAATCACATTGCTCTCTCACTATCAATGTGATTACCAAATTTCCCTTGCTCTCTCACTCTGACTCAAACGAAAACCTCACCCCTCCCTCTCACTCTCTCGCTCACCGGAGAACCGCACCATCATCAGAGCATCGCACCATCTCTTCGCTTCTCATCTCACCTCATCTCTTCTCATCTCTTCTCGTCTTTTCACCGGGTTGATTTTAGTGGGTTTAGGACAGCGCCGCCACCACCACGCAGCGCCACTACACATTAACGTGCAACCACCACGCATCGTTTCTTCTCTTTCTCTCTCCTCTTCCGGTAATTCCCCTCACTCACTCACTCTCTCTCTCTTTTTCATTTCTTTGCAACTGTCCATTGCATAATTTTTTCATTTCTTCTAATTAATTTTTGGACAGATTAATTTATGGTTATATTTTTGTTTGAATAATGAAAGTTTGATAGGTTTGAAAGTTTGGCTCTTTTTTGGTTGTTTTATTAATTTTTTTTTGCTAAGTAAATAAGATGTATTATAACCAACCAATTACTTTACAACCAAAACAACCTAAAACAGGCCAAAAAAAGAGAAGCTAATAACTCTTGAAACCACCTCTTATCTCTTTGAGATATCTTATCAGGCAAAACAACCAACACTCTACTTTTAATTAGAAATTTAATATCTCTAATTTCTCTAGGTATAAGAGGAACCTTGTCAAGCCAAAAACTTTCATTTCTACTCTGCCAGATCTTGTAAATGAGAGCTGCAACAGCAGTATAGAGCACCTTCTTTTTGAACTGAGACTACTTATAATTCTTAATCCACCTTAGATCCTTCCCAAATCAGTGGTAGCACACTGAATATTCAACCAGCTCTTAACAGCCTGCAGACACCTCTTATTGCAATGGCACTCAAAGAATAAGTGAGCATGACTTTTTGAGGTGCTTCCACATAGCAGACAATTGTCCGTCACACTAAGACCAATCCTGACCAGCTTCTAAGTAGTTTGAAGCTTAATCTGTATAGCAAGCCAATAAATAAAACGATCCTTTGGCAAGCTAAGTCTATTCCAGATGCTCCAATTCACTTGATGTTGCTGTTGAACTAGTTTGTTATAAACCATATTAACAGAATATGCAGGCATTGCTTTGAATTCATCTACTGTAAACTCAACTTTCAGTTTATCCACTAGTGGAAAAATGAAGAAGGGCTGCGCTAAAAAAGGCATGTAGGGCTGCGCTTTTTGACTGCAGCCCTTTCAGTAGCAGCCCTTCACTTTTTAAGTAGGGCTGCGCTAGAAAAGCGCAGCCCTTAAGCTAGAAGGGCTGCGCTAGTTAGGAAAAAGCGCAGCCCTTCTAGCCCAGAAGGGCTGCGCTAGTTAGGAAAAAGCGCAGCCCTTCTGGGCTAGAAGGGCTGCGCTTTTTCCTAACTAGCGCAGCCCTTCCTACCAAAAAAAAAAAATAAAAAAAAAAAATTTTTTTTTGTCATTTTTTTACTCATAATCTCACATTTTCTGAAATTAAACATAAGAGAAGAGAAACGAAACGAAAATACTAAATCCAAAACAATAAAAAGAATGAAACGAAAATGAAAAAAAGGAACAAAAACTAATATACAAAGAGAAGTATACAATAATATACAAGAAGTATACAAGAACATTAATCAAAATAAACAAAGAGAAGTATACAAGAATAACATTAATCAAAATAAACAAAGAGAAGTATACAAGATAACATTCAAAACAAAGAGAAGTATACAAGAACATTAATCAAAACAAAGAGAAGTATACAAGCAAGAACATTAATCAAAACAAAGAGAAGTATACAAGCAAGAACATTAATCAAAACAAAGAGAAGTATACAGCAAGAACATTAATCAAAACAAAGAGAAGTATACAAGAACATTATAGATCTGAAAAAATACAAGAACTACAACCTAATAATGTTTAAATACATAAAACAAAACCCAAATACATAATTTAAAGGAAAAAAAAAATTCGGAAAAACTTAAAATGGCTATTTGGAGGCTTAAACGAACTCGGATGGCTTAAAAAGCCTAAACATCACGCAAAGCAGTGAGTTTGACTTGTTGGCTCGTTCCGCTTCCGAAAAGGTATAAATAGGCAATCGGACTCCGTCGTCATATTTAGTGCAAATCGAAAAAACTTAAAAGGGTTTTTGAGACAAATGTTTATGGGAGTTTTTGAGAGAGAAGAGAAGATGAGAGAGAAGAGAGGGTGAGAGATAAGGAGGAAAGGAATAATGAGGGACGTGAGAGAGGAGAGAGAATGAGGGATAATATATTTGACGAATCCCCGTCAATATTTCAAAGCGCGCGATTCCGAAATTTCAAAATTTTTCAGGAAGGGCTGCGCTTTTTCAAAAAAGCGCAGCCCTACTAAGCAGAAGGGCTGCGCTTTTTAAAAAAGCGCAGCCCTTCACTAAGTAGGGCTGCGCTTTTCAAAAAGGCGCAGCCCTTCTTACCTACAGAAGGGCTGCGCTTTTTTGAAAAAGCGCAGCCCTACTAGTGAAGGGCTGCGCCTTTTTTAAAAAGCGCAGCCCTTCTTCTTAGTAGGGCTGCGCTTTTTTAAAAAAGCGCAGCCCTTCACTAGTAGGGCTGCGCTTTTACGAAAAGCGCAGCCCTTCCTGCGCAGCCCTTTATGTTTTTTCCCCTAGTGATCCCTTCTCTCACAGATCTTCTTCCAGGACCGTGAAGCCCCTTGTTTAGGCACACACTGCCACCCGTTAGAGCTCTGAATATACACAACATCAACCCATCTAATCCAGGCACTATCTTTTTTTCATTATAATTGCCCACACATATATACCCATGTAGGCTATATTCCACAAAAATATGTATCTAAAGCCTAAGCCTCCAAATTTATTTTCATATCAGAGGTTATTCTAGGCAGTTAACCCAGGCTTTTGAGAGTAAACTTGCCCACTCCAGAGGAATGATCAACAAATCTTCACAATTTCATACAAAATTTTGTTAGGTAAAATGTATACATGTGGCCAATATTGATTAAGGCTTAACTAAACAGAATTTATGAGCTGCACTCTAGCCATATAGGAAAGATTTCTAGAACTCCAAACCTTAATCCTGCTAGTCATTTTCTCAATCAGCATATCACACTGAGCAGAAGTAATTTTCCTAGAGCAGATAGGCACACCCAGATACCTAAATGGCAGTGAGCATCTAGGAAAATCAGAAATATCTTTCACCCTCTGAACATCAACCCTCATACCCCAGCAACAGAAAGCAGAATTCTGAATGTTAGCTTTGAGACCAGAAGCATCAGAGAAAAGCTTGAAAGCTTGCAACATGATGTAGATGGAGTTAAAATTCCCCTTACATGACACTATGAGATCATCCGCAAAACATAAGTGAGTAAGCTTAACAGCCTTACAACGAGGATGGAACTTGAATTGAGATAGCTCCCCAACATTTATTCTTGATAAGTATTCCATACTTATAACAAATAGGAGAGTAGAGATGGGATCTCCTTGCCTCAAGCCTCTTTTTGAAGAGGGGTGGCCATGAAGAGAAGCATTGATCATTAGAGAGAAAAAAGGAGTTATCACACATGTCATCACCAATTGAGTAAATCTCTCAGGGAAACCAAGATATTGTAACATTTCTTTTAAATAGTCCCAATCAATAATATCATATACCTTTTGTAATTATATTTTCATCAAGCAACTAGGACTAACATTTTTCTTCCATAGTGCTTAACAATATCCTGGATTATCATAATATTATGCACTATATATTTACCTTGAACAAAGCCTCCTTAGTTATCATTAATGATATCAGGTAGTATACTACTCAATTTGTTGCTCAAGACTTTTGTGATACACTTGTACAAAACATTACAGCAAGAGATTGGTCTAAAGTCACCAACGTAACATGAGTAGGGCACTTGTTTTTAGGTATTAGAGTGATTGAAGTTGAATTAACTTCCTTGAGTAACTTACCAGAGGTGAAAAAATCTAATACAACATGGATCACATCCTCTTCAACTATGCTCCAAGAATCTTTATAGAAGTAAGCACGAAAGCCATCAAGGCCTAGTGCTTTTGCGCCATCTATAGACTTCAAGGAAGCTTTGATCTCAGCAACAGTATAACTACTATTGAGTATAGCTTTGTGAGCCTTAGTGAGAAGAGGGCCACTTTGAACAATTTGCTGGACCACTAGTCTCCTGTTTGGGCTGGTACTCCCTAGTAAACCTTGATAAAAATCAAGGAAAGCTTGAGTCACTCCTTCTTCTCTATCTTGCCAAATACCATCCTTATCATAGATAACATACACTTGATTTTGGATTCTTCGAGCCTTACTATTTTGATGACAGAGGGAACTGTTTTCATCACCATGTCTAATCCACTCCAGCTTAGCTTTATGTCTCAAGAATTCAGTACAGATCATATACTTCAATTTCTAATCAGTAATTGCTTATAGTTCTGCATCAGCAAGCTCTACTTGCCCTGGGTTAGCATGCATCATGCTTTGAGCTTGTTGCATATCTTGGAAGGCCTTGGCATCAGCAGCCTGAACCTCATTGAACCCAAGCCTATTCAATTCTTTCAATTCTTTTTTTTAACTATTTTCAGCCTCTAAACAAAAGAGAACATCTTAGTGCCTCTTACTGAAGTTTGCCATGCTGCAGCCACTCTTGGAAGGAATAACTCATTATGCCTCCATATAGTGAAATAACGAAAAGGCTTTCTTCCTGAATTTGCTCTGGGATACACTGTCAACAAAGTTAGAGAATGATCGAAAGAGCCTTCATTCATAAAGCCCACCTCATCATTACAATATTGAGTCTGCCAAGCTAGATTTGCCATCACTCTATTAATGTTAGAAAAGACTCGAGCCTCTCTTTGCTGTTTATTGTTCCAAGTGAAAAGATTCCCAGTAGCTTTAACATCTTCCACTTTGCACTCATGCATACACTGATTGATATCTTCTAATTCATGTCTTCTCACTGGAGCCCCAATTCATTCATGCACATTCATCACACAATTCATGTCCTCACCAATTATCCATGAATCATTTGTACTATGTTACTTGAAAAATTGCCACAATTCTCTTCTTCTAGAATTTTCATTGAACCCATATATGAAGGTACAATAAAAAAGAAGGTAATCCATTTATAGGACTAACCTGACAATGAATAGCTTGACTAGTTCCCTGTAGGATGTTAACAGAGAACACAGCTGGTTTCCAGGCTAGAATTATTCTCCCACAATCATGGAATGCAGAATTAGAGCTAAAAAACCATCCTCCAAAAACTTTCTGATAAAGGCTCCCTAGATTGGAGGCATTTACCTTTGTTTCCAAGAGCTCCACAAGTCCCATAACATGATGTTGAATAAAATTCCTAACATCTAACTACTTCTTAGGACCATTGAGCCTCCGGACATTCCAAATTAAGATTCTATCCATTGTTGGTGGAAGAGCTCCCTCTTCACACAACACATTCAAGTGGCACATCATACTCACCAAAAACCTATTCTTGCACTTCACATGGTTCCCCTTTTTCCCGAAATTCACCCTCTGCTACGTTCAATAGAATATCAAATGCATTATTTATGCTTGTAGTTGCAGTATTTGTAGTCTTCAATTATATTGGCCTAAGAGCCATCTGAAAGCCCTCTGCATCTACTAGAGATTAAGAAGGTTTTTGATTCTCTAGTGCCACAGACTTCACAACAACTGCCTTCACAATAGCCTCATGAGTAGATTTTTGGACCCAAACTTGCTTTTTCTTTTTGATCCTACACTCCAGAGTATCATGGCCAAATTTCAAACAATTCTTACGTTGTTTGGGCTTCCATTTATACTGCACAGAACGCTCTTGCTTCCCACCATTTTCATCCAAGAAGGTTACAGAACTAGGAAAAGTTTGATCGAGTTTTACTCGAACTCAGACCCTAGCATATTGCACTTTATCTCTCTTGAGTGTAGCATCATCACACTGCCCTGGCTGGCTAATTTGAGCTAAAATTTTAAAAAGTGATTTCTCACCCCAATATTTCAGACCAATTCTAATCTGCACACATATAGGAAAGGATCTAAGTTCATCTTTCTCAAAATCCATGTCCCGAGACCAAAGTTTCATTATGACTGGCTTATGATCAAAGAAATATGTGCCTCCTTACACCCTATCTCTCGAATCCATAGCATGAAACCTCACTATAAACATACCTTTTTTTTTTTATCATAACTACATTATCTATGTTAAAAGTTTTCCAGATCCTCCTAAAAAATCCATCCATCACTTGAATAGGTGGATTCGTACCAAGGACATAACAAATAATTGATGAATTCTAGAAATCAATTTTTGATGAATTCTAGAAATCAATTTCATCCTGAATATCAGTCACATCAATTTTCACCAAAGATTAGTTCGCATTTTCATTCATTTGCATTGTTAAAACAGAATCGATGTTATTCACACCCAAATTCGCATTCTTAGATCGTTCTTCATTTAAATCAGATGCCACCTCTTCAAATTGTTGAAAGATAGGAATCATACCTCGAGATTTATGATCCTTATTCTTCTCCTTGGATCGGTGAATCGATTCAAGCCAGTCACTAAAAGTGTGTCGAATTTTTGATTGTTGTTTTAATTGCATCAACGAAGATTTAGGAGTCAAAATTTCTTCCTGAAAATCGAAATTAATTGCTTCCACTCTCAAGATTTCATCCATCGATTTAGTTTTCAGTGCTTGAGAATCCGAATTTGGACCTCTAGGCCTCGCACTCTTTCTCCCACATCCATATTTTCTGGCCATGGCTACGGTTTACATGAGAAACCGAGAGAAAATTAGGAGAGAGAAAAAGCGCGAGAGAATTTCAATCTCACGTTTTTTTAATGGTTACTATCTATTTTATTTATTTTGCTTTATTATACTTGTTAAATCCTAGCTTTCTTATTTTTGTGCTCTTGATGCTGCTACAATACAGTGCTAACGAGGGCTGGGGATTGTGGGGGAGGGTTGGTAGGGGGTGGAGGGAGGGCTTGTAGGGGGTGAGGAGGGTGTGTGTATAGTGAGAGGAGAGATGACAGGGTGGGGGAGGGCTAGTAGGGGAGGGTGGGGGAGGCCAGGCAGGGGGGGGGAGGACTGGGGAGGCTGAACAAGGGGTAGAGGAGGGCTGGTAAGAGTTAAATGTTTCCGTGATCCAAACTTTCATGAGCTAATACATAATAAGTATATGAACACACACACGCACACACACACACACACACACACACACACACACACACACACACACACACACACACACACACACAACTGTTTTGAACTCAACTTCCATAATAAGTAAGTTTACTTTTAATCAATATGATTTCTCAAGTTATTATACAATAAATTGCTTGGAACTTGAAGTCAGTCAATAATGTTTGGCTGGTTATGTCCAAACATAATACGAGATGACTATTGCTTAAAAAAACAAAGTTGAAGTGAAAGAGTACATCGATATGAGTTTCAAAGCATCATCTTGTTTAGGAGTTCATCAGATCATCCCTTGTCCTGTATATTAAAAATTATGTTTGTTAAACCCGTTTTAATTCTATTATTCAATAATTAAGTTCACCTAATAATTATTCTATGATTAACAACTATATTTCCTTATTGTTGTTGCTTTCATTGGACATTAATTGCGATATGTTTGTCAAGTAACCAAGTCTACCACTTTGATTATTTGCATCGACAACCACCACGGTCATTAATAATCAAAGCATTGTTAAACAGGTAGTCTAATCGAACCGAAATTAATATGTACTTCATAATTTTACACATTATTCATATATATATGTGTGTGTGTGTGTGTGTGTGTGTGTGTGTGTGTGTGTGTGTGTGTGTGTTGTGTTGTGTGTGTGGTGTGTGTGTGTGTGTGTGTTGTGTGTGTGTGTGGTGTGTGTGTGGTGTGTTGTGTGTTGTGTGTGTGTGTGTGTGTGTGGTGTGTGTGTGTGTGTGTGTGTGTGTGTGTTGTGTGTGTGTGTGTGTGTGTGTGTGTGTGTGTGTGTGTGTGTGTGTGTGTGTGTGTGTGTGTATGTGTGTGTGTGTATGTATATAGATTTGGGCTCATGTGAGAACACCCAACTTATATGAGAAGCTATAGTTATGTGAGAATTTTTCTTACCCCTTGATATTAGTAGATCTAAGGGTTGGTGTTTTGCCACGTTTTTTAACCCCCTCCAAACTTTTAAGCCTTCCACATTTTCATTCATTCTTCGACAATAATAACTTGAGTTGGTTTTACTACTCAATTATGATTCCGTGATTTTCGATGAAATCAGTTACAAGCAGCCATTTGATCTTCCAAATTTATGTATATTATCTACTACTTTTTCTTCCATCTCATCAAATTTTGGTCGTGATTTTGTACGAAAGCTCGCCATTTTCGTCCACAATTGAAGCTTCAACAACATTCAAATCTAGCAATTTGTCCTCAATAAAAGCTCGAACTAGATTCAATGTTCTCCATTAAAGCTTGCAGAAGATTTAAAGTGGTAATTTTTCAGATTTTTTCAGCTTAATTTTGTAGTTATTTGTTGGATCTTAGGGTTTTATTTTCGTAACTTGTAGGTGGGCATATGGTTGTTAACTGAACAACTAAAATTGGAGAAAATGAAAATTCCATGGTCACCAAAGCAGAGGTTAGGTTTTATATTTTGAGATAGGATTAATCTTATTATGTTAAATTTACTGAAAATCAAATTGGAATTTTGGTATTATCTGTGATGGATTTGACGATTTGTGTTTTGCTTGTATATCAATAAATCATAGTTAAATGTTGTACTTATAAAAAAAAAATCATCCATGAACGTTATGTGTTTTCCATTAGTTTTTTCTTACTCTCATTAATTTAGTAGTGAGCTAGTTAGATATTTAGTTAACATTTCCATAATATTCCTACTATTTCGTATTTAACTTTGATTTTAGTATTTTTTTTTTTTGGATTTTGGTATCATTAGCTATAAGCTGGTAAAGTTGTTCATTTTTTTTCCAGCTTGAACTACTATACTTCATAACCTCTACTGTGGGAAATATTTTTTTCTTATGATTTATATGTATGAGATTTATGTACATGTACCTGTAGTGTGCCGGTGATGTACATGTAGTAGATTTCTAATGTACATTCAGTTTCACTTACTTTGTCAATGTGGTGGTTACTCTAATCACAACATAAGTGATGGACTTACATAGGCGTTTTGTGTCCCCAGGCCAATAATATTTCATAGAAATCAAGCTTCTTGTAAAAAAATCATAATACTTCGGGATTATAAGAAGAGTCATGGAATCACAAGCTACAATGTATCACTCACTCACAGACCATGCATTACTCTCCATATAAATTTTGTACCTACAATAGGTTAATCAGTCAAATGTATGCCTAGTAATTGAAGAAACACACATGAAGTATCTGTATGAGATGTAATGTACCTGTAGTGTGCCGGTGATGTACTTGTAGTATATTTCTCAAAGGATGTGCGCATTCGTGACCCTGCACACCATGACATATATCCCCTCTATGACCTATCTTAATACCTGCTTTCTAGCTTTCTCCATGTGATCTTGTCTCTACTTTCTAAGCAAAAAAAACCTTAATATTTTACCCAACTCCAATAGTTATTGTGATGTACTTTTATGCCATTAGTGATGTACTTTTAGGTCGCCATTGATGTACTTTTGAGCTATGTACATCTAATTCTTCTATAAGAGGCCCATTACCTACTTCAGGTTATAGTTTCTCTATCCTTAACTAAACTTCAGCCTAATTGGTATCATTCAAAGTTAAGGATTTTAATCACTCAAAACTATTAGTAATGGGTATTGATTCCACTATTGACCTTAACTTCTTATATGGTCGAAGTTCTTTCAACTCCACCACATTTAGGTGCTTCAGTGAACCAAGGGACTTCATTAAAGTTGTTGGACAACCACCTAATTACATCACTGCCCCTAAACATGTAGGAGCATATCTTGAATTCCTTAATACCATTTTCCAAATGCTAAACACATATTCTAACAATTTTATGAGTTCAAGCTCTCTAAGATTTTGCCAAGTTCCTTCTTAATTATGTTGGTGCAACCCAAGCAACAATGGTTAATATGGATGATAAAACCCCAAGATTAGGCCTAAGCTTGGATATTGACTACTGTTATAATCAAAGCTTGAACAAGTAATGTGCTATGTATGAATTTAATCCCTTCCTTGGCTTAGCTCTGTTCTTCACTATAGAAGATCTACCTAACACATATTTTGTTCACACTAATTTCAATATTTTAGCGTCAGGTGATGATCAAAGAGCCGGAAAGGTAATGAAATTTCGACCTAAAGCTAATCAAAATGTGTTGGAGATTGGAGATCATATGAGCATGTTGATATTGAGCATGGTGGTATTTATGCGATGATGTACTCGAAAATGTTTATGGGGCAAGGAACTTCTTCATAGGATTCTAGCCTAATAAAAGATCTTCAAGGATGAGTTTGGATGGTCAAACAAATAACGTTGCAAGAATGATAAGGTGATGGTGAGCGAGTGACTTGAACACCTTCATGTATTTGGGAGATATTTGCCAAATCTTTTGTGAAGAAGGGGAAAAATGTAGACTTTTACAATTTTAGAATCTCTAGATTATACATAATGAGAATTTCATGTATATAGGGTGTTTTTTTTTTATTTAGTTGTGCTTGAGATTCTAGATCGAAAAATTTCCTTCTTGTAGTTGTATTTATCAAACTTTGTTGTTGCTATTGCTCCATGTGCTTGTTTCAGATTCTAGAACTAAAGATTTGTAATTAGTGATATACTTTTAAGACAAATGAAAAAAATAATTATGAAATTGATTGAGTAGGTTGTAATAGAGTTGAGATCTAACATAGATTAATGTCTTGATATTTAATGTACTTGTAGTGTTACACTGATATGCATGTAGTAAACATATGATGAACATGTCCTCTTACCTATTTTTATTGTTCAAAAATGCACACAATGATGCAACTACGTTATGTACGTACACTCCAACAAATAATAAGAACCTTAATAAGTTCTACCATTAGTCATTATAGCACATACTAAATTTAAAAACATCAACTATGATTTCTAGATCAAAGACAAGAAAGCAGCATAACTATTTTGAACAAGATGTTATGCACTTATGCCTTTCCTAGAAAATAAAATAGCAGCTCAACAACAACAACTAGCAACAACTAGCAACACACAGACAACCAACAACAACAACAACCAGCAAGCAATTCAGTCCTGTTCTAGTAGTGCATCAACAACAGTAACCATTCAACGGTAGCAACCAGCAACCAAACTTAGCAGAGTACTACTGCACCAACAACCGATTGATTCACATATGCATATTCACGAATCACGAATGTAATAGTTGAAAATTAGCATTTGACCGGCCAAGTTATGAAGAGTAATGCTCTTACATCTTTCTGTTTTATCCCACAAATCCTAAAACGACAATCAACATTCTCAAGCGACCCACTATATAATCAATTCCAAAAAAAAAAACAATAAAAGAAGAACACACATATTTTACTTAATTTTATTTTAATTTTTGTTTTTAGCTAATCTTCCAAACCCCCCAAATTACCAAATCTCTAATCTCAATAGAACAAACAAGAAAATGTCCAGTAAAATACTCTTAGCATAAATCACATGTTAATGATTTCCAAATTTGTCCACTCCTATTTTCCACACACACCCACAAAAAGGAACTCCAAAAATTCTGAAAACCCATTATTAACATAATAATTTCAAGATAAACCCAGAAAATAATGAATCATTCAACTGCAAACTCCAACAAATAGAGGAGAGAGAAAACCAAAAAAAATGAAGAATAAAACATACCCCAGGATATTAACCTTCAAATTGATGCTCAACTCCACAAAAAGCTCACACATCTAACTATATGCATATTCAAGAATCACGAATGTAATAGTTGAAAATTAGCATATGACCTGCCAATTTATGAAGATTAATTGCTAGTTATTTCTCAATCACGATACTAGCAATTCGTAAGCTAATCTCACAATCAAGCAACTTCATAAAATTTGCATCAATAATGTAACAATAAATTAATCCTCCAAAAACACAATCCACACATTAAATTCATAAAAAACAAATGATACAAAATCAAAACTAAAAATAAGAAAATTACTCAATATAGAGTGAAAAAAGAACAATATGAACAGGAAGACCTAATTTTTGAGTAAACTTATCGAAAGCAAGTACATCAATTTCAAAAAATTCGAATTGCATGAATTAGGTATAGACTTCGTACCTGATGAATGATGATGAATTTTTGCTGGAAAATTTTCCATCAGAACAGAAAATATCAGATTTTCATTTGTAGTCAATCGTAGATGATGAGAGGATGAAGTTTCGATTTGTTTTCGTCAGTGAAAAGCATTGTTCACTCTTCAAGTTGCCGCTAAAAGACTTCGATTTTGCTATTGGTGCTTGGGGAAATCGCAGCTTTAGGTTTCTTTTTAATCAAACGGATGGAGTTTATTCTCATATACTCATCTATTCTCACATGACTATTCATTCTCACCGAATCCCGACTCTATGTTATATATATATATATATATATATATATATATATATATATATATATATATATATATATATCTACTAGTGAATATATCTTTATGTTTAAAGAACTAGTCCAAGTTATATTCTAGTTAGAACTTACAACTAACCATCTTTGCAGGCCTAAATCAAACTAGTTACCACTTGTTGTTATACAATTTAGACTAGGCTAAATCACATAACTAGCAAAAATCTCAACTTTATACCTAATAAGATAGCAAATTTAGTGTACAATCCAAATTTAAACATTACAACCAAACATAACTTGAGTATCCAATTACAAACAATCTTCAATTCAACTCAACATTTAACACCACAATCCAAATATACTTCAAACCTATTAAAACTCGATTCAATATCACAATTCATTCATAATTCAATATCACACTCCAAATTTCATTCAAATATCACAATCCAATTCTCAAAACAAACCACAAATTTTAATAACACAGACCAATTCAATTCAAATAATACAATCCAAACATACTATGAAATTCAAAAGTATAATCCAGAAATTTTGAAACTAAATTGAAAGTACAAGAGAAAGAGAGAAGAACTTATGATTATCGCGAAGATTCGCATTCGGGTTTCGAATTTCGCACCTACGTCCAAGATTGAATCTCACCCCCACCGGTTGTGTGCTAGGACTCCAACCAAAGGTTGTCTTCTTCGTTGAACTCGAGCGTCCTAATTTAGCCGCAATATCTCACGCGATTTTCTCACTAAAATTATGTGGAATTTCTTGCATACATTTTCGTGACCTCAATGGGGGTATTTATACCCAAATTTGCGCCGCCCAATTCGCATTTTCGGACCAATTGGAGATGAGGATTAGCCTCCGAAATTCGGCCCTAAAAACGACCTCCTATTTCTTCTACTTTGCGGTGCGAATTGCGGCCTTGCTTCATAATTGGTCGACTGATGCAAGTTGCCAGTTTTTTATTGTATTTGGAGGAAGGAGATGGAGGTTGTGCAATTGGTGGAGATGATGTGGAGCGTCGAAGAGAAGAAAAGTGTCGAAGAAGATGAGCGAAGCATCATTCCTTGTTCTGTTTTCTTTCTTCATTTATTTTCTTTTGATTTTTTTTCTTCTTTGATTCTATTTAATTGAAGTTGGGTTGATCTTAACAAGAGGAATTGGGGTTGCCTTCTTGTAATTCTTGAGCTGAGATTTGACCATGTATTTGGGCTTGACTTGTAATTCTTGGACAAAAGTGTTTCATTATCAAATATCATTATAACTAAGCAAAATTAATAATAAAACATAAAGTTATATATATAAACTTAATATAAGTATATAAAATCTATATAATAATAATATAAACATACTTATACTACTAAAATAAGGGAATACAAATATGTAATTTTGCGCACTTATTAGTTGACATGGAATTTTATGAGAGTTGTGTTTATGGCAAGTAGAGAAAGGTTAGTTTCACAAAAAAAAAAAGAGTTGAAATCTGAGAAACTAGAATTGGTACACCCTGACTTGTGGGGTCCTTCCCTAGTCAGATCACTTGGAAGCTCAAGGCAATGACCACAGTAGGAAGGTATGGTCTACTTCATGAAGAACAAAATCTGAGCTTCATAAAACCTTTAAGAAGTGGAAAGCTGAGGTTGAGAATCAGTTTAGATAGAAGATTAAGTGTATTAAGTCTGATAATGGAGGTGAGTATGAATTGGCAGAGTATACAAAACTCTGTGAGGTGAACGACATCATTCTAAAGACGACAGTTCCAGGGAAACCTCGACGGAATGGAGTCGCAGAGATAATGAACAGAACACTGACTGAGAGGGCTAGAAGTATGAAGTTGCATGTAGGGCTACCTAAGACGTTTGGGGCACTTTCAGTTAGTACAACAACTTATCTGATCAATAGAAGACCATCAGTTCCATTGAAGTTTAGGTTGCCAAGGAGGTTTGGAGTGGAATGGAGGTAAATCTTTCTTTTCTAAAACTATTTGGTTGTGTTGCTTATGTTCAGTCTGAAAAACGTGACAAGTTAGACCCAAAAGCTGTTAAATGTTATTTTATTGGGTATGGATCTGAGAAGTATGGGTGCCGATGTTGGGAACCTAAAGGTAGGAAGATTTTAAGACACTGTGATGTCATTAATGATGAGACTAAGCTATATAAGGATGTATATGGTGATAAATCTAAGATTACTGAGATAGTGGGAGTTCTAGAGAAGGAGTTTGTAGAGATTGGAGGCATTGATGGAAGGGATGTCATTGTTCCAGAACGGGTTTAGCAACATAGAGATGAAGCTCACACTCGTAGGGTTTGATTCAAATGAGTCAGATATCTCACAGCCCAGTAATTCAGAGGGTGCTATTATTGTCCAACCAAGAGGCTCCAGTTCTAGTACAAGGAGAATAGTCTCTCAAGTTGACTTGAGAAAATCCGCAAGGGTGTCCAAAACACCTATTCGATATTCACCTTCTATGTTTTATTTTCTACTAATTGATTCACGTGAACCAGAATCATAAACGGAAGCAATAAACTCGACTGACTCATTTAAGTGGTAGATAGCAATGAAAGATGAGATGCAGTCCCTGGAAAAGAATTAGACATGAGAGTTGCCTGCATTGCATGCAAGTATGACAACACTTAGCAACAAGTGGATCTTCAGATTGAAGAAAGAACCTGATGGAAGTGTAAGGTATAAGGTGAGATTGGAAGTAAACGGGTTCCTACAAAAGAAGGGCATAGATTATAATGAAATATTTGATCCTGTTGTGAAGTTGACTACCATTCGTATCTTGTTAGCTATTATTGCAGTTGAAAATTTGTTCTTGGAACAGATGGATGTTAAGACCGCGTTTCTACATGGTGATGTGGATGAAGAGATCTATATGAAGCAACCGGATAGCTTCAAAGTTCAGGGTAAAGAGAACTTGGTGTGCAAGCTCAAGAGGAGCTTATATAGATTAAAGCAGGCTCCTAGACAGTGGTAGATAAAGTTTGATACTTTCATGTGTAGCAGTGGGTTCAAAAGAGCATATAATGATCATTGTTATTATTTTTAGAGTTATGTAAATTATTATGTTTACTTACTTATGTATGTTGATGATATGCGAATTGCTGGTACGAGCATAGAGGTGATAAATAGTGTGAAGGGAAAGCTGTTACAGGTATTTGAGATGAATGATTTGGGTGAATCTACACAAATCTTAGGCATGAAGATTTTTAGAGACAAGTCTACTGGTATATTGAAGTTGTCTCAGGAGGATTTATTCTTAAGGTGCTGAAGATGGTTAATGTAGGAGATGCTAACCCAGAAACTCGCCGCTTCCTAGCGATCTCAAATTGACAAGGGAGCATTCACCAACTACAAAAGCAGAAAAGGAGCGGATGGCCACTGTTCCCTATGCTTCAGCTGTTGGTAACTTAGTGTATGCCATGATGTGCACATAGCCAGACATTGCTTTTGCAGTGGGAGTTGTTAGTAGGTTTATTTCTAATCCAAGTAACAAACATTGAGATGCTGTAAAGTGGTTACTAAGGTACTTGAATTGCACTTCAAGTATGAGGCTTTGTTTCTGCTAGAAGGGATTAAAGCTTGAAGGTTATGTTGATGCTGATCTCAGTGGAGATATCGATACAGGAAAAAGTACGTCTGAATATGTCTCTACTGTAGGAGGTACTGCAGTGAGTTGGATGTCCAAGTTACAAAAGTGTATCTCTTTGTCTACTACAGAGTCTGAGTATGTGGCTATGTCGGAGGCAGGTAAGCAGATGGTATGTCTTATCGGTTTTCTTGGGGAGATGGGCTTTAAACAAGAAAAGGTGATACTTTATAGTGATATTCAAAGTTCAGTGCATTTGGCTAAGAATCCCATGCATCATTGTAGGACTAAGCACATTCGTAGGTGCTTTCACTACATCAGGAGTTTAGTGGAGGAGAATGAGTTGAGTCTAGAGAAAGTGTTAGGTGCTAAGAATCTAGCGGATATGCTCACTAAGAGTGTGAGTTGTGATAGACTAAAGTTGTGCAGGACCTTAGTTGGCCTTCGTTGATTGTTAGCGAAGGTGGTGCATTAGGAGTTGGGATGAATGAGACAATCATGAAGGTATGAAGTTTTCTTCACTTACACCTATCTCCAAGTGGGAGATTGTTGGGTATATGACATCATATGGAGCTCATGGAGGTGTATGGATGTGGAGATGAGGTTACGTAGAAGGAAAAGCGACAAAAATAGGCTGCATAAGAGTTCTCCCAATCGGGTCGAGCAAAGCCGCCCGATCGCGTCGAGCATAGCCGCTCGATCGGACCCACAGCGATTTTTGCAGGAGGTTAGATTGAGCTACGCCCGATGTCATCGGGCCTCTTCGCCCGATCAGGCCATGGTAGCGAACAACGACGCAGGCAATGATCGCTCGTTCGGGCCTGCATATAATTGTGACTTCGGCTTTAGTGCCTGATCGGGTGGGTCTCGCCCAGCCCGATCGGGCGGTTGGTAATTTTGTCCGGTTTTGGTTCCGAAAACGCGTTTTTCCCCGAGGGGTATAAATAGGATGCCCTAATACTTCATTAATTGTATCATTCATCATTATTCACCGAATTAAGAGAGAGAAAGCTATAGGGAAAGTTCTTGGAGCGCATTTGTAATCTTTCTTGAATGTTCATCGATTCGTAGTGCATATTCGTGGTTATTCTCCCAGTTCTTGGGTTTCCACGTAAAAGTTCTTGTGTATTCTTTCTTGCTTTGTTATTTGTTATTCTAGTATGGTTTGCTATTACTTGCTAGATTGATAGTAAATAGAACTTACACGTACTTGTTTTGTTTGACTTTGCAATACTTTTCATACTTTGAGAATCAACGAAGTTGCGTGCCGAAAAATGATGCCAAGTAGCCACATACTCCAACACGAAGTCACTATGCATGCTTTTGTGTCGACTCTATCCTTATTGTGATGAAGATATGAATTTAACATCTGTAAGTTAGATGTATTAAAACTGAAAGTCAGGACTTATAATTGGATAAAATGAAGGAAAAATTGATGATAGAGGTCTCAACTTTCGGTGATAATTTTTAAAAGGTCTGAACTATTGATTAACATGTGTAGGTCCCAACTTTACGAGGTATTAACTTTTAGCGGGCCTTAATGCCTTGAAACTGACTTAATAGGTCATAACTTGTCAAACATGGGGTCACACTAGAAGGGTTAATTGAGGGAGGGAAGTAGGAACTAGGTGAGATTTTTAAAAAAAATCGTCATTTTTAAGTCATCGAGGCCCGCTAAAAGTTAAGACCACCTAAAGTTGGGACCTACACAGGTTAATCAATAGTTCACAAGACCTCTATTGTCAATTTTTCCTAAAATTAAACTACCAGAAAAATTATTCATAATTCTATGGACAGTGGCGGATTTACTTAGGGTCACTGTTGGTCACAAGACCAATTATTATTTCCGAAGCAAAAAAAAAATCATTTGAAGCGTTTTCTCACACACCGAACACGAACTGACCACTTCACGAAAAACCCTAAGTACTAACTAGCAGCGAGCAACGCCGCGACTGGTAGATCTTGCCGCCTTGCCGGTGAGTTTGCCGGTGAGTAGATCTTCAGACACGACAACAACGCAGTTCAGTCGAATGCATTGGAGCACAGTAGCAGCGGAGCAGCCGACTCGCAGTCGCCGGTGAGTTTGTTATTTTGTTTGATTTTGTTTGATTTTGTTCGATGAGTAGATTTTGTTTTGTTTGATTTTGTTAGGGTTTTGTTTTGTCTCAGAGAATCTGATTTGTCTGATTTGTGTAATTATGTGGTTTGATTTGCGACTGTCACTTCTTCACTGTCAGCGGGCGGCAGCAGGCGGCAGGGGATGCAAACTTCAGGTATTCTTCTAATTCAACCTTCTTAATATTCACTTAATCACTTCTTCAATTATTCTTCATTGAACCATTGTTGGGTTGTTGCTGAGAATTGATGTGTATTTGTGTATTTTTGTCGATTGGATTTCATTAGGATTTCATTACAATTGTGTTGTGATTTGGGAATTAGATTAGGAAGCCAAATTGACAAATGATTGTGTATTTTTGTCAATTGGATTTCATTACGATTGTGCTGTGATTTAGGAGTTATATTAGGATGCTAAATTGACAAATGATTATGTATTTTTGTCAATTGGATTTCATTACGATTGTGTTGTGATTTAGGAATTAGATTAGAATGCGAAATTTACAAATGGTTGTGTTGTGAATTTTTGATTTAGGAATTATGTTACTAAGGTTAGGAATTAGAATGTTTTAGAAATCATTTTTGAATGATGTATCATGTATTATGTGCTTGATTGTATTGTGTTGGCTTTTCAATCGACTTATTTAATCTCATTCAAAGTATTAATTTAATTTTCAGAATGAAAAGGAAAAAAACGAAGGATATTTCAAGTTTTTTTGTTAAAAGAACGCCAACTCAAAATCCACCTCCACCTTCTCCTCCTTCATCTTGTCCACCTTCACCTGCTCCAAATCTTTCACCACCTCAAGAAAATGAACAAAATCTTCCTCCTCCATCTCAATAAATGAACAAAATCCTTCCATCAACAAAGTGAACAACATTCTTCTCCATCACACAATTCCAAAACCCATCTTATTCCCAGATTGAGCGAATTTGAAAATTGCTAATCTTCCACAAGATCCTGGGAAAAGGAGAAAGATGAGTGATTTTCATCCTGATGATAAAAGCATAGTAAAAGAACATACCTTGATAGAAAACCTTGCCAACCTAAAAATTTTGTGTTTCCTCAAACACTTATCGGGCCGAAAAATCGTCGATTTAATGTGGATTGGTTTGACACTTGGCCTTGGCTAGAATATAGTGTTGAAAAGGATGCTGCATTTTGTTTTGCTTGCTATTTATTCAAGGAGGACAACTCCTATGGAAGATATGCTTTTACTTGCAATGGTTTTAAGTATTGGAATAGATTGGATGTAATAAAAAAGCATGTTGGTAGTCATAAGAGTATACATAGTAATGCTATGATTGCTATGGAACTTTTCAAGAACCAAAAGAGTAGCATTATTACTGGTTTATCAAAACAAACAAAAGAAACCATGAGTGCTTATCGAACGCATTAGAAGCTTCTGTTGAAACTATCAGGAGGATTTTTCTCCAAGGGTTGCTTTTTCGTGGTCATGATGAAAAATAAAGTTCATTGAGTAGAGGTAATTTTGTTTCATTACTTACTCTTCTTTCACAACATGATCCTGAGTATTCCAAAGTTGTTTTCAAACTGGCACCTGGAAATTGTCAACTCACTTGTCCCGTTGTCCAAAAAGATATCATTAATGCTTGTGCAAAAGAGACAACGAAAGCAATACTTGAAGATATGAATGGTGGTTTTTTTGCTCTTCTTGCTGATGAGTCCGCCGATGTTTCTGATAAGGAACAAATGGCTCTTTGCTTGAGATACGTTAATAAAAAGGGAGAAGTATGTGAGCGTTTTATTGGTGTTGTGCATGTTCCCAATACTACTTCTTTAACTCTTAAATGTGGTATTGAGTCATTACTCATGGAGTACTCTTTGACTTTCTCACAAGTTCGAGGCAAGGTTATGATGGTGCAAGCAATATGCAAGGTTCAATTAATGGACTAAAAGCTTTGATATTAGAAGAATGTCCTCAAGCATACTTTGTGCATTATTTTGCACATCAACTTCAGTTGACACAAGTTGCACTTGCTAAAAGAATTCAGATTGTGGTTGGCTTTTTGTTGATGTACTTGCACCTTCTTGAATTTTTGGGTAGTTCATCCAAAAGGAAAGAATTTATTCGAGAGAAACAAGCTCAACGAGTTGTGGAAGCACTATCCTTAGGTGAACGTAAATCGGGAACGGGTTCAAATCAAGAACGTGGCTTAGGTGGACCTTGTGACACTCGTTGGGGGTCCTACTTTAAAACAATTTTGAATGTGCTTGATTTGTATCGTCACTCGAGAAAATTGGTAAAGTTTCTGATGCAATTGATTCAAATAAAGCACAAGCTCTTAGACACTTGTTGATGTCATTTGATTTTGTGCTTGTGGCACACTTGATGGTTTCTATATTAGGAATCACAAATGCATTGAATGTGGCTTTGAAAAACGTGATCAAGAATTGTAAATGCTATGCCATGGTTGATGTAACCAAGATCAATCTACAAAAGATGAGAGATGAAGGATGGGATTCTCATATGGAAAAAGTCACTTCTTTTATGGCTAAATATGACATCGAGATTCCAAACATGGAGGAGAGATATCATGTTCCGGGGAGAAGGATGTTTAGAGGTAAGAGCCCACAAGTTACAATATTCATCATTTTCGGTTGAAGTTTTCTTAAGTGTCATTGACCTTGAATTGCAAGAACTTGATAATCGGTTTCCGGAGATAAGTAAGGAACTACTTGTGTGTATGTCTTGTTTTAATCCTACTAACCGATTTTCTTCCTTTGACAAAAGAAAATTGATTCAACTTGCCAAGTTCTATCCCAATGAGTTTTCAAGTACCGAAATGATATTTTTTGATTGGTCACTTGAAAATTTCATTGTTGATGTTAGGGAGATGATAGATTTTGGAATTTAAAGAGTCTTCACGAGCTTTCAATGAAACTTGTTGAGACGGGAAAGTCCGAAACTCATGATCGGGTCTACTTGCTTTTGAAATTGGTGTTGGTTCTTCCTGTTGCAACTGCAAGTGTAGAATTAGTATTTTCTAGTATGACGCAAGTGAAAGATAAATTGCGTAATAGCATGGGAGATCAAATGTTGAATGATTGCTTGATTACTTATGTGGAGAAAGAAATGTTTTTGAAGGTTAGCAAGGATGATATTATAAATCTATATCAAAATATGAAAACTCGTCGAGAACAATTGTAATGTTTTCTCAGTACTATTTGGTTGTAATAAGTACTATTGTTAGGTACTATTTTATTGTAATATGAACTATTATTAGTCATAAATTGATGTTATTCGAAGTAGTTTTCTTTAAATTCATGGATTATCTTATATGGATACGCGTATCCGAACCCGTACCCATAGCTGTATCCATCTCTGTGCAGCCTAGTCGGTAGTGACCAACTATTCATAAATTCCTGGATCCGCCACTATCTATGGATGTGCATATCAATAAAAAATATTCGAATAATACCAAGACTTATGGGGCTAATATCGTTCATATCAATACACATGGAGGTCTCCTATATTATATACAAGTAAAGAATAACCGTCCTAACCTAACATCTGACACTCTCTTGAGAGATACTCATCAAATAGTATTCACTATTTGAATATCATATTTGTCATTATGAGATTGAACCATTGAGGAGTGACTTCCATTTGTTGATTTTGAGTTCATAATTGATGAATCTGTACTTAAAACCAAATTATCCTCCAAATGACCAAATGGATTAGGTGGTGAATCAATCTCCACCCCTCCTTCCAACATCTTTACGACAGAACTCATTGTAGGTCTTGAATTAGGCAAGTATTGAACACACCAAAGAGCCACCTTCACCATTATGTCTGCTTTTTTCTTATCTTCCTCATGAACACCAACAAGCGACAGCATCTCCCCCAACTCTCTTTTTTCGAACCTCTCATATGCCCACCTTGGAAGCCACTCTTGGCTTTTGCCACTAAGATTAATGTCATGGTTTCGTCTTCTCCCTACAACCTCGAATAAAAGCATTCCAAAGCTGTAAACATCACACTTGTGAGTTACCGGGTATGGGGACCATAGCTCTGGAGCCGCGTACCCTGGTGTTCCTCGACATCCTGACATAACAATGTGTGTACTATCTCGATGACATAGCTTTGCTAGCCCAAAATCTGCTACCTTTGGATTTAATCTTGCATCTAATAGCACATTTCCGGGCTTAATGTCATAATGAATGATCCTTTGTTCACACTCTTCATGCAAATATGCTATGCCTCTTGCAGTCCCAATTGCAATTTCATGTAGCTTTTCAAATGTGATTGAGGGATTGTTTTGTTGGCCGAATAATAATTGATCAAGAGATCCTTTCTCCATGTATTCATAAACCAAAGCTCGCATTGCTGGATCGAAACAAAAACCATAAAGCCTCACCAGATTAATATGATATGTTTTACACATTGTGCTAACTTCCGCCATGAACTGTTCTTCAACCCTTTTACTAATATCCCCTTTTAGGACTTTCACCGCAACATGAATTCCATTTGGAAACTCTCCTTTGTACACCACACCAAATCCACCAGATCCTAACACCTGCTCAAAACATTAATAAACATTTATTAATTCTCTCCCCTTATGTTTCGTGAGAATATGTTAAGTCAGAATATAGTTTCTTGCATTCACAAAATAAAGTACTATTCCCTTCACCAAACAATCAACTCATCCGTTTGCGGGAAAAACAATCAACAATTTCCTTTCGGGTGAAAACAATCAACAGGCTGTAGCAAAATGGTTTTGAGGAACCGAGATTAACTACAAAATGTATATTCCATGACTGGAGTAAAGAAGCATTAGAAAGATCAACTATGAATACCTTGGAAAAGTTGTTAGTAGATTGAGCTAACTCATTCGGTGAGAACCGTGTAGGCTTCTCTCGCGCAATGTCACTAAGAAATCGCTCCATGGTAGCCTTGGGCATGTTTGGGTTATTTATCATATCATGAGATTGCATATGATTTACAGTGTATTTTTGTTGATCACTAGAGTTATTACCTCCAAGGGTTATATGAGCTTGTGCATATCCTGGTATTGCATCCCCTGTCCTTTTTAAGCAGTAGATTATTGCAATAACTATTGCTATTGTAGCAATGACACTCACAACGATCGAAACTGCAATGGTTTAAAGATTAAATTTAGGTACATATATACATATATACACATGCAGCATAACACCATATAGTTCTTTGAAATATATATTCCTTCATACTTTAATGGAGTATAATAAATATTCTATATAACAACTTTTCAGTTTTTCACTTCAGGTATGTTGTCTTCACTGTTTTAATGATAGACAAATAATATATTATTGAGTCTAGAATTAGCTGTTTTACTTAGGATTTATTTATAGACTTAGATTTTCTTACGTTTTAATCTTTGTATATAAATTAGTTCATAGTCTTTTGTGAATGAAAAATTTTAACTTGTAGAGAAATGGTTATGAGTTTACCATAATCAAGTTATTTAAATTAATCATTGCATGCACTCGAATTTTATATGTTATAAATGGCTTTGAATTAACCTAATAACATGGAATATTATTTTGAATAAAATAAAAAATTCCATGATATTAGTTGGAGTATTTGTTTGTTGTTGTTCTAGGTTGAATGATCTAAATTGTTGAAGTAACGCAATAACAAACCGGGCTATGAAGAAGGAAACGGAATTCAAGCTGCAATTCCTGAATTCTAGGGAGATTGAAAACTGACTGGCCAGTCAGTTCAAAGAATTCAGGAGATCTAACTAACTACCAAACACTAGTAGAAAAACGACGATTTGCGTCCCCTGATTTGCGTCGCATTGAAACGGAAATGACGCAAAAGGGTCATTTGCGTCGCACGCGAAGAAGAGTGCGACGCACATCATATGTAAGTGAACATCAGTATGAGCTATATGCGTCGCATATACCATATGTGCGTTGCAAGAAACCAGTGTGCGTCGGACCTGCAGGCACATACGACGCAAATCAAGAACCCATTTTGCGTCGGACATCATGACCCGTCCGACGCAGATCCGCGGCCCATCAACCCGCCACTCTCACTCACTACCTACTAAACCTAAAAACCTCACTCCTCTCAGCCGCTTCTTTCATTTAATCTAACCCTAAATCCCGCGGTGCTCTCTCTCTCCCCCCCCCCACCCCCTCACTCACTCCATTAACGCGCGGCTCTTGATCTTCTCTCTCTTCTCTCTCTCCCTCCCTCCCTCACTCCATTTCAGGGTTCCATTTCCTCCGTTAAATTTCGTTCATTCAGCATTCCTTTTTTATTTCGTTAAATTTCGTTCGTGAATTACAATTGTTCGTTCTCCATTTTAGTTCATTTCGTTCATTCGCACTCCATTTCAGTTGTTCGTTCGTGAATTACAATTACGGATTTCGTTCTTCGCACTTCAAGATGAAGGTAACTTGTTTATTTTTCGTTTTTCTTCTTTTTTGCATGTTTTAATTTTTAGTTATTTGACATTTTTTTCAGATCTGTTTGAAGACCGTATTTTTTTCGACATTTCTTCGCTTTTCCAGTTCGAATTTCCAGAAATTTCACAAAGAACAACTGAGGAAGAGCCATAAATTCCAGAAATTTTGTTGTTGTATTATGAGCACCAAGAAGCCAGAATGAGCGATTCAATTTTTAGAGTATATTTTAGGGTTTTTAGAGTATTTTTTTATTGGATTAACAGATTGTTGCTTCAATTTTTCATTGTATTTCATATTCTTTCAGATCTGTACTTTTTTTTTAATTTCTTTGTTGTTTTTAGTTCTTGATTTTGTACATATTTTTTCTAATTTCGCGATGTGTTCGCTTCTTGATTTTGTTTTTAGTTCTTAAAATCTTTGTTGTTTTTAGTTCTTGATCTTTAGTTGTGTTCGCTTCTTGATTTGTTGTTTTTAGTTCCTGATTAATGCACTCGAAAAACACAGCAGTATTCTTGACGCTCCTCTTCCCAATTTTTGAGTTGTTGTATCTCTGTTGTTGTACCATTCCAAGGTTTTTTAATTTAAAAAAATTTTTTTTTTTTTTAAAAAATCGTAATTTGCGTCGCACGTAGCCCTATGTGCGACGCAAATCACTCACGTTTGAGCTTGGTGTTGGGCTGGGTAGCCATCTGCGTCGCACCGTATACAACGTGCGACGCAAATGGCTAACTAATCTGCGTCGTTTCCACATACGACGCAGATCGTTTTGAGTCATTTGCGTCGAGGGCTTTGGCGTCGCACCATAGTCCGACGCAAATAGGCGCCTCACATCCGACGCAAATTGCCTTTTCTGTACTAGTGAAACAATCAGCCTCAACAACTAACTTTACGCTGTTATTATAGAGTGATGGTTGACTGTACGTGGACTTAGTGAGAGAACTTCATTAAGATAACGGCTACATCAACGGATTGATCATGAGCCACTTCTAACACCCATGTCTATGTAGTGGAGCAAACATAGGAGCAGCTGAAGTCTTCTATATATAGCTCAACCAAAACCAGAATAAACAAACAATTGTCCAAATTTACATGTCTTATATAATAGAAAGTTTATTTTGGTTTTTATACTCTTCAAAGCAATAATTCTTGTATTATTTTCGAGTGTTGGGTGAGTGAGATTTAGATAACAAAATCTTCGTAATCAGAGCAAAAAGAGAAAGAGAAAGAGAAGACTTTGAGTAAAGTCAAGTGGGTAAAGTTACGTGTTCAGGGGGAACAAGGTGACTCGGAACTGGTTCCTCGAGGAAGAGAGTGAGGATTGATTTATAATAATTTGAAATAACTATTATAAATAAAAGAGCAGGGTTTCTTCCTAAAGAATTGTGGAAGAGAACCTTATTAAAAGTATCTTCTTGTGTTCTCCTTTACTTTCTATTCTCTTTATTACCTTTAAATTTTTTATTACCCACAAAAAAGTTCGAAAATCTCAACAACTATAATTTACCCCCCCCCCCCTTTTGTAGTTGATCTAGTGTTTAACTAGACTAACAAGGTACTCTGTCAATTCCTTTTTTGACCCGTTGAGACGAGCAAATAATAGGGGAGTCGTATTTTAGAAGAACAAATAATCCTCAAACACAAGCAATTACACTTTAGAAACAATGCCTTGACCCAATGCCTTTTTTCCGGTGAAGATAGAGTCATATTTAGCACTACTATTTTAGTTGTAACACAATATTTTTCAATCATCTCACAACTTAGCATAATAATCAATTTCAAATTGCAATCCGACTTGTGTGGACCTAGTTCACAGTAACGTCAGTATGCACGAAGCTCACGCACGTAAATCGGGACACACACTATTATAAGTCATAAACTCACTATATCACAAATAGATACACTATATAAGATATAAATACACTATATCACAAACAAATACACTATAACACAAAGAAACACTATAGCTCTTGCAAAAAATACTATAGTATACAGAAACACACTATACCACATACAAACACACTATATCGAAACGGATAATATTATCTTAATCGTATATAACATGTTTCATTGTACAATCAAATATAATACATAAAAATACATTATATCACCAACAGATACACTATATCATAAAGAAATACACTATACTACAAACACAATATAACACAAAGAAACACTATCACAAATAAACACACAATAGCACAGAGAGAAACATTATACCACGCATAAACACACTATATCGAAACCGACAATATAATCCTTATGCTCTATAATGGATTCAATTGTACAATCAACTATATCACAAAAACTAAAAAATTGATAAGAACTTGAAGAGGGAGAAAATGAAGCAATTATGAGAAAGAAACTGAAAAGGCAAGGAAATATGAAAAGAGAGAAAGACAAAATAGTAAAAGTTCTAATTATTACAACCTATATAACATCTATTGGGTGCACAATATATAATTAGTGTGCACCGAGTTCATACAAGTTGTTTTATCCAAATTGAACTACCATAGTTTCGGCAAACGATTATTGTGTTTTATATGTCTCAATGTTCTAAAAGACTAAAACTTAATGGCAATGTTATTGGATGTTATCATTGTTAATTTAACTTTGTGATTAGTGAATGTTAACTGAGTTAATCTAGCAGCTAGAAAAAGCAAGTTGTTAGAGATGGGGTATTATTTCTTCATAGCCAGTAGCTCTAATATCTTTGATTTTAATTCAAGTTAGTTGATGAAACATCTTTTTGGGAGTAGATTTAGGATTTCTAGTACTAGCAGTAGTAGTAGTGTGGAACACCATTACTCCCTCTATTTCAAAATATAAGGTACGCACGATGTTCGAGGTCGAACTTTGATCGTTAATTACTTTTAATTTATGTTGATAGAAATTTTTTAAAAATGATGTTATTATAGTATTTTTCAAGACAAAGCCAACGGTATAATTTTTATTTATTGTATTTGAGAGATATTTGAGGTCAAAACAAATTTTCGTAAAACGTGAATGTCTTATCTTTTGAACAGATAGAGTATATGATTAGTTTACACAAAATCTTGATATATGATAATAATTTATGGTGTAACGAGTACATCCAAGAATTTATGTCAAGGTATGCTAATCTTAATAATGAGTGATAGTTAAATAATAAAGAAATATCATGTTTACTAAGGAAACCAAAACTTGTGCTTCTATCATGCGTATACTATGAACACATTGTTATGCAGATTTATACTTTTTGGGTCTGGACTTTGCGCTATGAGCTTTGGGCTTTGGGCTCGATTATTCATGAACATATTCCCTTATTTCATGTTTTACTTGGGTCCATGATGCTTAATTGCATAGGCCCGTTATATTTGACGTATTATCATTTTTTTTTTTTGGTAAGCAAGTAAGATTATATTCACCAAAAAAACACCAAAGCACACCCTACATCCTCATAAGGACAGTTACACCCACAAGGCCATTCTGGCCCAGAATACCTCATCTAATTACAAAGCATCAATCCATTCTATATCTCTACTACTCCACTTTTCTTATAAGTGTACAGATTTATTGTAATTAATTTGTTCATTTCCAATTTCTATCAAATTCTTGAAACCAAATTTAGTCATGATGTCTAATAAGCACCCTCATAGAGAAAACTTTTGATACAACAATCATCCAACCCAAAATAATATTTCTAAATACAGATACCTCATAAGTCAAATAAGAATAGATGTTTTTCACATATTCCTCTTCATGAAGCACTTTTTTCATAAACTACCAACCAATTTGATCAGAAGTGCAATACTCTGGTACATGTTTTTGGGATAAATTTACAAAAACATATAAAGTTAAAATTTTACCAATTGCTGCTGTGCTGATGGAACTAGCTGCGTTATTGAAACTGCTACTACCGTCGTCAAATGAAGTAGTGGTGCTCATCTCTACTGCTTTTTTAGATAAGAAGTTTAATCGAAAATTTGTAAGAAGAATGAAGAGGGAATGACAATTATATAAAATTAATTTGCTCTAATCTCTTGGATCGTTGACTTAGTTTGAAGAGGAAGAATCAAGAGGCATTCATAATTTGAAGAATCAACCTAGTTGCGTGTAGAAGAATGAGTCAACTAGCCATACTATGACCTAAATCCTCCCGTTGCGTGTGGGTTATGACTATGTCCACTATTAAAGGAAATGTCCATGTATCTTAACGAGATAGGTACTAATCAAATTAAAACAAGTCACAATTTATAAATTCGAAATAAAATGAATTCAAGCTGTTATTAAGCTCAAATTTTCTTCTCGAGATAATATATTAAATTTGAGTATTATTATATCACCTCAAAAGAAAAAGCTTTATTATTATTTGATAGATTAGCTATAGTATTTCTCTTGGTCAAAAGTCCAACATAAGAAGTTTGACATTCAATACATAATCACTCGCCCACATGATTTTGCATTATAAAACTAACTTGTGCATGATATGTTATACTTGCACAAGAAAATATAATTGTAACATTCCTTGAATGCTAAAAAAAAAAAAAAACTAAAAAACCAATTAGTATTTGGTCTAGTGGTTTGATTTGTATGTCACAACTTTGAAAATGTTGGATTAAATCCCACTAGTGGTTTTGTTTATACGTCACAACTTACAATTTCCCCTACTCACAAGGGGCCTTGCCTGCAAACCCGAGTCAAATTGACCTGAGCGAGGTTGTGATCCGATTAGTGTGCCTTCTCCTTACCTTTAAAAAAAAAAAAAAGAGAAAATTTGTCCATGGGTCGGGGGATAAATAATTTATTAATATTATAATTTATCTTATTATATTTTACTCCCTTTACTTTACTCAAATCGATCACTTTGGTGGAGAATCAACAAGAAAGTAGAAAAGTATGAGAGGGAAACTGAAAAGTGAGGGACAGAAATTAAAAAATCGGGGAATATATTGAAATTTGGATGATGACATGGGTGTAAAAAGAGGACAAAGTAAATGGAAAATGTTACCAGTAATTTAATAATAACAGTGTGTAGATTAAGAAAAAACATACCCAAAAAAAGTGTATGTGTAGATTAAAAAGAAACGCAAAGTCTTATAAAAGACGGTATCACGTTACCTTAACGTTAGACCGTCCAAGTTCAACATTTCAGTAGTAGCGACGCAAAGATAACGGAGGAGAGAGAAAGATGCAACCACAGTACGAACAGCTCGAGAAGACCAACTATATCAGCAACAAAGCGGTAAAAAATAGCATAATAGGTAGATATGACCCAACCATGGCGACCACCGCAAATGCAGCCGCGACATCACTACATAGCATCGCAGCAGGATAGAGACATACAAAAGAAAAAAACAGGGACCAGAGTGCTAGTAGAAACAATGGCAAAGAAAGGAGGAATCGTGGTGGCAACGAACAGCTCTGTCCTAGCTCTCATAGAGCAACGAAGCAGCTACAGTACGAAGAGGGAAATTTTTTCGAGGGAGAAAGAATGAATATGGGGTTTTTATTTTGTTGAGAAGGTATAAGTAATTGACAGCAAACCAAAATGTGGTTTCTTCCTATTAAACCCTCTTTAGTTGTTCTTTCTAATTCTTCTTTCTAATTTTGTCATTTTCAAATTATAGTTATAATTTTTCAATTAGTTAAGGAATTTTAATAATTAATTACATATTTTCGGCTCTTAGTTATGGTTTTTTGATTCACAATTAATTTTTGCTTAAAAGTTATGAAATTTGGATATATAGTTATGATTTTTAGGTTATTGGTTATTAATTGTTGTTAATTATTATGGTTTTATGTTTGATAGTTGTGATTCTGCCTATTAGTTATGGTTTTCTGATAAATGGTTATGATATTTGGGTATTTAGTTATTATTATTATTTTTACATTAGTTATGGTTTTTTGTTTTTTTAGTTCGATTTTATAGCTATTAGTTTCAATCTAGAAAATAACTGAAAGATTAGAATTATAGCATATGAATAATTATTTATTAATTTCATGAGTAACAATGATGCATGGTTTTATGGTTATAGTTTTGATATTTGGTTAGCAATTATACTTTTAGGGTTGATAGTATGGGCAGTCAATACTATGATTTTAAGGTTATTAGTTTTATTTATTGTATGCATTAGTAAACATTGTTTTTGCATAGTTTTTTGAGGTTTTCATAATTAATGCAAAGATGCGATAGTTATTTAAGAAAGAGAGAATTAGTGCGTTATTTTTTTCTGACAAAGAGCAATAACAAACACACAATATACATGAAAAATCTCTCCTTTGATAATTAAACTTGAATCGTAATGGAGTTGGACTCGGATAAGTATATATATTGGAAGAGGGGGGATACCATTAAATATAAAAATAAGCTTATTTCCTTACAAAGAAGGACATGGTCTTACTAAACAACATCTTTTTGCGCTTCTCTCGAATGAAAAGCTCAGCCTCACAGTCAACATCCCCTTTGCTAGTGGAGCTATTCATCAGTGATTGATTCCTGCGCTTTTCTTGCATAAAAATGTCGGCTTTCGAATCAACATCATCATTCTTGATTGAACGTTCTACCTTGTAGTTGTTACATAGAGGAGGTTGATTACGTTGGATATGTTTATCTTTGTTCTTGCGCTTCTTAAAAGATGAAAATATGAACCCGAAATAACTTTCTCGTTCATTTTGGTTACTAGTATTTAAGTTGTAACCGGTTTGTCGTTGCTTCATGTTAGCCACTTCCATCTCTCGCTCGACGAAGGACTTGTATTTTCTCTTTGTATGTTGAGATAAGGGAAATGCATGTATGGTTTTGGGATAATTAAGAATTATAATGAAGGCCTGTTATATAGACACGGTTTAGTATGCGAGCATATGCTGAATACACTCGTGAGTGTATTTCTGTTGGTTAAAAAATGAAAGCAAAGAATCGGATGCACCTAGCTAGACTTTTAACGAGTGCATGATATAAAAAATAGTTATTGCAAAAAGCCGACAGTTTAATGGGTTGAATTTCTATTCATGGAAAAGCTTGCTAGAGTGATTTTGGTAGAGAAGCAACATACATTGTTGGCTTTCCTTTATCTCTTTAATTTTGAATGACACAAGTATATAAAAATTATAAGTCATTGATGCACTCAGCCACTCACAAACAAGTGCTTCATTTTTCAACAAAAGCTTTCCATGGAAAAAGATCGATACTCTTACAAGATTTGTCAAATTTGCGCGTATCTAGCTCGTGACTTTTTTTTTTCTGAAGGAATAGGAAAGGATGATTTTATTAAATAAAATGCATCCAGCACTTACAATCATCTCCTAAGATCTAAGATATCAAGTATTATATTATTACCCTTGTACAAATAGCATCATTTCTAATATGCTCAACCTACATAATTTTAGATGTCTTTGCATCATTTTTTATGGAGTGTCATTGATATATATTAGTTAATCTTATAAGACATGGCCGATCCTTTAGATCGGCCAATTTGTAAGAAACCTATAAGGGAAATATATTAAAGTTGCAACCCTAAAGTATTAAATCTTCATATCTACGACTTTGCAAAAATGAATTTTTAAAGTTTACCTTATAAATGTGATTACCATATTAATGGTGATCTTTTGATTAGAAATTAATTGAAATAAAAAAGAAATTGCGGGCTATATATCGACAAATTTATTTATGGCAACCCTAGGTTTATCAGTGGTGGCTAGGGTTTTAAGAGAAAAAAGTGAGAAGATCAGATCGAAAAGAAAAGGTACCTTAAAGGTTTTGGTGGAATGATAGATTTGCAGCTTAATTACCTATCTAGTTACTTTATTTATATTATTTTCAGACAATCTCTTTATGTTGGAACATTGATAGTCAAATGTGCTTTTTTCTATATGCATCAAGTATTATATTATTACCCTTGTACTAATAGCATAATTTCTAATTTCACTACAAGAATAACCCTCATCAACCACGGGAAATACGGTTGCTAATGAACAGTTTCTCGTCGCAAAAGCCTTTTACGACGAGATTTCCGTACCGTCGTCCGCGGTCGCAAAAGGCTCCGTCGCAAAAAATATTACGACCAGTTTGAATGGGCCGTCGTCATTGATATTTTACGACGAGGTAAAAAACTCGTCGCAAAACGTTTGTATCTACGACGAGATTACCTGTCGCAATTGAGTTTCTGAAAATTCGAATTACTCTTTTTACGACCAGATTTTCTCATCGTAAATTTCTTTTTTGGAAGTCATTGTTGACCTAACTACGACTAATTTCCGGTCGCAATTATACTCTTGGAATTATTTCATTACACCACTAACGACCATATTTCTTGTCGAAATTCTTTTTCATGCATTTCTTACAACACATTTTACGACCATAATTCTTGTCGTTGTTCTTTTATTAAATGATTTTTATAGCACCTTTTTACGAACGTATTTGTTTCGTTTTTTCCCGGACCAAATTATTACGTTTTGCGACCATTCTTGCTTTGCATTCACTATATTTACCTGTAAACCATATACCACTCACTCTGAATATCGTGATAAAACATAATTCATAAGTACATAGATGTCCAAACACAAGTACTAATAACAAAAGTATCTACAATCTTAGCTAACGGTTCAATACGATAAAAAAATCTAGAGAATCTGTCAAAAGTTTCACAAGCTAAAAAAATCATAACTATTGTAGTTCTTCCACATTGTAGAAAATGTCATAACCCGCAATGTTAGTCCATATCATTCCAACTCAAGCTTCACGTAAGGATCTCCTCCACGTGTCATTGCTACTATTAGTTTTGCCCAATCACGAGTCGCCTCGCTACTAAGCCCCTAAAATAAAAGGTAACAAATTATACAATATATAAATTTTTAACGCACAACAGACAAAGTAGAAGTATAACTAAGTAACTAACAATGAGAAAAAAAATTAGTCCAGATATTTAAAGGAAGAGCCACTTTACAAAAAACAAGAATCAGGGTACTAAATACTTACGACATTGCAGAAGAGAGACCATTCAAATAATCAGATCAAAGTCCAGATAGAAATAGGTAAGTCAGGTAACTACAAAATGTCAACAAAATACCAATTTCTTACCAAACACTACTGCCATAAACCCCAAAATCCCACTGAATGTATATAATACTTACTCTAAATTATCAACCAACTTTTAGGAAAAAAAAAATACAAATTAAATGTAAAGACCATTCAAATATTACTTACTGCCATAGCCTCAAATACTTCACATTGTGGAAATATTTGGTCCAGCCATATAGCATCGAGTTCACTACATATATTCAGATTGTTAGCTAATCCACAAAATCAAATGGGTCGCCAAGTTACTCTTATTTACACTACCAATAATCCCCACAAGAGCAACGCCCTTCTTTGAAATGATGCAAACATTTTGTATCACTCAGTAATATTTCACAAACCATATGTTGAAGCAAATCAGAAACATTTAATTTAAAGGTTAGAAAGCGTAGTAACCTGAAACGTTATGCATAGCTTGGTCCTGACCACTAGTTCGTTGAATATGAGCTTCCATTAACATGCTTAATTGTGAGGCCATATCATTCATCTTTTTGCCGTAGTCCTCCTTTATTTCATCTATTTTTTTGTTAAGATCAACATTTTCTCGTTCCTTCTCTTGGATACGTGCCATAAGTTCAGCTCTACTAGGTAAAGACCCTCTTACATCTTTAGGTGTTACACCAAAACCAAAGAAGACAACGCTACCACGATCTTGTTCCCCAAAGCATTTTTCGACAACTTCAAAGTGTGATAGAGATGGATTCTCTTTCTCAACGTCAACTATCTCATTCTAAAATAATAAAACACAAAAAAGAAAAGTTTATTGTAAGCTCACATAAACATTATTTTGAACATTTTAGAACATTTGTGAAAATATTACATACATATTTGTCATCCTCGTCTTCATCTAAATTTCCAGATTTCCTTTTCCTTGTCCTCTTAAAAATAGCTGATATTGGCGGCGGTTCCTTCCCTTCTTTACCTCCCTTCATATAAAATAATCAAACCATCAAAGGAGCATTATATAAAGAAAAGACTATAAATTAAAAATCTTACCATATCATCCCAAATTTTGTCTGAATGGCATGCTACCAGTGCGATGAGGCATTGTTAAATGTCCTCTGTTTCCGGAATTTCTAGAACTAACTTTCTACAACCACAAAGTATATGTTAGTAATTAAACCACTCTTAAGGAAAAGAGTTGTTAATCATTACAAAAATGACATACTAAAATGCTAAACATTAAGAAAATGACATACTTTGAAATTGGAACTTGTAAAATGCTCTTTCACCAACCACTCCCAATCCTCCTTTGTTAGATCATTTGGCGTTTCTTTTAATGCATTTTCCGCACCACGTTTTTTGATTATTGAATTCTGCATCAAGATCCCTCTCCAATTTTGCCACAATCTTTTCAAATGGCAGAGGGTTATTGTACGGTCCAACTCAAAGCCATTTCTTGCAAATTTGTTCTGCAAAAGAACAAATTTGGAACACAAATTAATGAAAACAAAGTTGTGTATGCAATTACGGTATATACTATATAAAGGTCAAAGTTAGCATTACCACAACTAATTGCCACATATTCTCCTTTGCACTATCATTTATCTCGTTCCATGAATGCACTCTAACTGGACAAATTAAGCGATCTCGAACAATTTTGCCCATGTGCCTTGTCATTTCCTTATGATTGTCTCGAACTGGACCACTGTTATAAAAATTCACCTCTAATTTCTCACCTTCTTTAAGATTTCCCACTTTCTTGCACTTGTTAACACTCCTTGGCTTTGCATCTGGTCTCCTATTTCTCTTCCTAACCGTAGGGGTGGATACTTCCATAAAGCAACAAAAAATCATTAATGGGATATAAAGAACTAAAGCTTGAATTATAACAATTTGATGTTCAAAGTTAATTTCATACCTTCCTCCTGGATCCTCAAGGTATCTTGTGAAGAACTTTGATCAAGAAACTTACTAATTGCATCATTATTGATGGATCTTTGTAAGAAATCATCATGGTCTATCTCCTCATCAAGAGATAAAGTTGAAGGAAAAGAAGTAGGCTCCTTTTCCATTTCCTCATTAGTAGTCTGTTGGTTCATTTGGCTTACATTAGTTACATTTAAATTTGAAGGTAAGGAAGTAGCATGTACATGGTTTGTGACCCTAGGGGAAGTAATTGTTTCACCTACCGTGGACGAAGAAGGGAGTTTTGCATTCACACTCGAAAATAATGTAGCTTTTAGTCCTTTGCCACGGTTTTTACCAAGTATTCCAGGTGCCAGAAATATGTTCTTCTTCCCACCTAGTGTCATTATGACTTTCACGAAAACTTAACCTGTCCATGTATTACTTTTGGTTAGTGGCGTTGTTGTAATCTGGAAAACTATGTAAATATGAAACTTTTGGTGTACTCATTGTAGTTGTAATCTGGAAAACTATTTAGCAATGATTTTGTAGAGGAGGTGGGTGCTGGACTATTTAGCAGGTGGGTGCTGGACTATTTAGTTTCTTTGATGTTTCATATTCTTCTTAGCACTCATAAATTGAAATGTATTTCAAGTACAACTTTTTCTCTTAGAAATGATCTTAGCTTATTGATTTTTAAGTGATAATTTATTTCAAAAAAGAACAGGCTTATTTTATGGTCAAGAGGTCCTGATTATGAGTCTGGGGGGACAGAGGGAGTACTGTTTTTTAGATGTCATACATTACTTTCAATTACATTACTTTCTGTTACATTACTTCTTCCTCAATCCATCTTGTAACAAATTTCTGACAGATGCTAAAAATGTGTTCCTGGCTTCCCCCCAATTTATTATGTAACTAATGAACAATTCCCCATTTTGCGCTACTTTCCTCTTCTCAACTAGATAATCAGTAGGTCTAGCTATATATTGAAACTTTGCAGTCTACTTATAACAAGTCCGACACATACAAAAAGTTCATATTCCATAGGTTCCATCCCAAATTGTTTAATAAATTGCAAGAAATGCAGAAAGCAAGAGATGCAGAAAGTAATAGATTTCTAAACCCCTATCCTATCAAAGCTAAACTAGCAATGAAAGTGCAAGCATATGTAGTAGCCAACCTCCCCTACGCCATCCACACATGATCTCATTGGGCTCAAGCCACAGAACTAGCATGCTATTTATTAACATGAAAAAACATCCATACTGGGAAGGCACAAGTAAGCATTTGGAAAGAAGACCCTAGTTGATCTCCATATCAGCAGTATATTAAAGGTTGTTTGTTCTGAGGTATTCAGGAAATGGTAAGAGAATCAACAAGACTCATACTCTTAGTTGTTGTCTATTTGGTCATTTTTATCATTCCTTTTCCCCTTTCCTTTCCCCCAAAGTCCTCTACAACCATTCACCCCCACCCCCACCCCTCCTACAGCCTGCACACCCCCCCTCCTACACCCCTGCACACCCCTTCCTACACCCCTTCCTATTTAACAGTGATTTTCTGATCTTTGATTAACATGGATTAAGGACATTAGCTCTTAGAATTTCAGTTTTAGACTGTAATTTCATAGGTTCCTGATGAAAGAACGTAGGTGAAGGTATAATTCTGTAACATGAACTCCTTTTATTATCTAAAACATCCTAGCATGAGTGTTCTTTATAGGAGGTATCTACGTATGATATGAGAATATAGCTTTCGTAACATGAGTGTTCTTTAATCTCTGATGTATTGTCTTTTTGGCTGTTTGAAGGAGAATGCTTAATGCAGTGACTTGAGACATAACAATGTCAGAATATTTTCTAAAAATGCCAGAGAAAATTCTACTGATGAATTTATAAGATAATAAACTTGCTGATGTGGTGTTAGTGTAACCGTTTCATTTTACTTGCTCATTAAGTAGGCTTCTCATGAAAGCCAAAGAATCACAAATAACAGCTTGACAACGCCAAGGTTGACTCCTTTCTAATTTGAGAAAAATAACAAGCTAACAGCCTCTTTGATTGGCTCACTTAAATTATATACATTCAATAAGGGTGTTGTAATTCATCGCTTACTTAAAATAAGAGGTTAATTTAATTTATAACAAAACACTAATTAAGTGCCTCATCAGGAAATTATACTCACCTCTCCTCTCTCTCTTATCTCATTATTCGAACAAGTTCTTTTTTTTGGTTTCTTCTTTTATGGTCTAGTTTCTATATACATGTAAAGAGTAATGATGCTTAGTTAACAACTGAGTTAACATAGCCCCTGCACACCCCCCTCCTACAGCCACACACTCTCCTACAACCCTGCACACCCCCCTCCTACAGCCCTGCACACCCACCCCCTCCTACAGCCCTGCATACACACTCCCTCTACAGCCCCTGCACACCCCCCTCCTACAGCCCTGTACACCCCCCTCCTACAGCCACACACTCTTCTACAACCCTGCACACCCCCTCCTACAGCCTTGCACACCCACCCCTCCTACAGCCCTGCATACACACACCCCTCTACAACCCTACACACCCCCCTCCTACAGCCCTGCACACCCACCCCCTCCTACAGCCCTGCATACACACTCCCTATACAGCCCCTGCACACCCCCCTCCTACAGCCCTGTACCCCCCTCCTACAGCCACACATCTTCTACAACCCTGCACACCCCCTCCTACAGCCCTGCACACCCATCCCCTCCTACAGCCCTGCATACACACACCCCTCTAACCCCTGCACACCCCCCTCCTACAGCCCTGTCACCCCCCTCCTACAGCCACACACTCTTCTACAACCCTGCACACCCACCCCCTCTTACAGCCCTGCACACCCACCCCCTCTTACAGCCCCTGCACACACACATCCTTTTCCCGCAGTCCCAAAAATCCTCATTTTATAGTCAAGTGTACCTCAAACCACCAAACTCAACCAAAATCCCAAAAATAATCAATAATTGTGAAAAACTATTACTCATGACCCTCACCCTCTTTCCAAATAAAGAATATAATATAAGTTCAGTTGAAGGCCCTTCATAATAGTTGATCACAATAAAAAACCCAATTATAAATCTCATATTAGTATTGTTTCCGAATAATACTAAACCCATAGAATGAAACATTGAGTACTTGTGCAATTGAAACATGGACAACCACCGGGAGAGAAGGGCGGAAAATCTAACCTGGATGACTGAAACCAGAGGGATGGAACTCTTGGTCAATGACAGCGTGGAACTCGGATCAGAAGAATAAGCCGTTGGAGAAGCTAAGAGAGGCCTGATTAAGTGTTGAACTTGTTAGAAACATTATGAAACCTCTACCTCAGTCGTGACGCTGAAATAATAAACCACATCAAACACGTTAAATCACTTACCAGGCTACTAGCAACATAAATTGAGTGTGCAATTCCCCTAGACGGTACACGAGCCTAATGAATATGGCCAATAACACTTAGATACATATAATTACGATGCAAATATCAAATTATAAATGCTAGTGCAAGTACTTATGAAATTCCATTGATTTACCAGATGATGAATACTAAAAATCTCAAAGTTGTGCCATTTTATTTTAGCAAGTAGTACTTTAAGCACCAATATATAGGCAAGAACTAATAAATTATTTCAACATTAGCTCTTGTCAACTATTTCTAAGCAACATAACCTTCCGAAACACTATTTAGATATTATTTTGTTCAAAAAAAAAAAAAAAAGAAATATGGCAATCTAATAATAATCCATCTTAAAAGCAGAATATTTTAAGGATCTCTAAGTTTTTCTCTTTTGTTTCTTCACTACCACAGCATCAACGATCTCAACAATCTCAGGTTCCATGTCAATCCTGTTTTCATCATTCATCTCGTTATGCGTGTATGCCGATGCAGATGCAACAAAGCCAAAAGATTCACGTTCTTGATACGCATCCTCGGCATCATCTAAGATTTCCATGCTTTGAGAATCGTTGTCTTTCTCCACTGCCAACTCATATGTAACTCGAGGTTTTGTCTTAACTGCAACACGCCAGTTACCTTTTTTTACAATATCTGTTGCATAGAACACTTGTGACACTTGGCTAGCTAGCACAAAGGGTTCATCTGTTTTGAGGTTCCGTTGTGTATCAACACTTAACATACCCAAATTTGTCCACATTAATTCCTTTCTTAGAATCAAGCACATCATACCAATCACACCGGAAAAATACAACGTAATTACCCCCCAAATACTCTAGTCTAATTACTTCTGTCAATGCCCCATAAAAGTCTAAGGCCTCTTTTTCCTCACCAGTATCACCCAACACCACTACTCCACTATTTTGTGTTCTCAAGTTTCTATCACGGTGTAATGTATGAAACCTAAATCCCTTAGTGACATAACCACTAAAAGACCTAGAACTGTATATAGGACCACGTGCTAAAGATAGAAATTCTTCCCATAAGGACATGCTTTTTGTTCGTCCAACTTTTCAACCTGGAAAATACACATATGATCAAAATGCAATCTCAAATTATCAAAGTCAAAGATAAATCTTGTCTGGAAATGAAAACTTACTTTTTTTCTAAACCAATTCACAAAGTTCACATCTCGTTGATGTTAGGAAAGTTCAACTCCTTCATGTGCTATCATTTCAGCATATTCTCTATGTTGGACAGTAAATTAGCTATAAATAAATAATAAATAAAAACATCTGAAACATCAAACAAATTTTCTAACTACTCACTTATAGAATGGGTCAACTTCACTGCAATTCTTTAAAGCATAGATGTGAGCCTGCTCTCTTTCATACACGCCCAAATTGTTGGTTTTTCCGCCCCCTAAGGGCCTTCCAGGGTGAGAAAATATAGATAGTTTCCTTGCGGTATCATCATCACCATCACAGTTACGCTCAAGATGATTAAATTTTGTTTCAACGTCATCTAAGTACCTTGAGCATAGAGTCATACACTCATCAACAATATAACCCTCCGCTATTGAGCCCTCTGGATGTGCTTTATTACGCACATATAACTTGAGTTTATGGAGATATCGTTCCCCAGGATACATCCAACGAAAATGGACAGGACCGCTAATAATTACCTCATCAGCTAGGTGGACACTTAAATGAAGCATGACATCAAAACAAGAAGGAGGCATCCATGCTTCCAACTTAGAAAGCGTTAAAGGAATTTGGGCTTTGATTTTCTCTAGATGTTCAACTTGCATAGATCTAGCACAGAGCACACCGAAAAACTGACATAGCTCAACTAAAGGCTCAGATACATCTTTCACCAAAAGGCCGCGAATCACAAGAGGAAGTATGCTTTGTAGCAGGACGTGGCAATCATGACTCTTCAATCCTGAAATCTTACAATCTTTTACATTTACACATCGAGAAATATTAGAAGAATACCCATCAGGAACTTTCAACTCTTTTAGAAAACGACATAGTATCTCTTTTTGACTCTTAGATAGTGTGTATAGTGCGGGGGGTAATTCAATTTTGTCACCCTTTGAAATAGGATGTAGCTTTGGCATTGTACCTAATCCCTCCATATCAAAACGAGAATTAGCTGTGTCTTTAGTTTGTCCTTTAATGTTCATGACGGTTCCCAGAATAATATCACATATGTTCTTTTCAATGTGCATTACATCTAAATTATGTCGTAATAAAAGTGTTTTCCAATAAGGCAATTCAAAGAAAATACTTTTCTTAGTGGGATCTTTGGACAAACATATACCTTCAAGATCTCTGACTTGTTCAAGAACTTCCTCCCCTGATAATGGCTTAGGTATCTCTCCTTTTTCTTTCTTTCCAAACACATCTTTCTTCCTTCGCCATGGGTGATTAATAGGAAGAAAACGTCGATGACGCATATAGACATGCTTAAAACAGTTAGGTAACCACATATAAGAAGTTTATTTATGACAACAAGGACATGCTCTCTTCCCCTTAGTACTGCATCCAGATAACATTCCATAAGCAGGAAAATCATTGATAGTTGACAGCAAAGCCGCACGCATTTTGAAAATTACTTTTTTTGATGCATCATAAGTTTCAACACCAACTTCCCAGAACTCTTTAAGCTCTTCCATCAAAGGCTGCAAATATACATCAATAGCATCGCAAGGACCCTTTGGACCAGGTATAAGCATTGCTAATAGCATACTAGAAGGTTTCATACACATCGAAGGAGGCAAATTGTATGGAACTAGCATCACAGGCCAAATACTATACGGTTTTGCAACATTAGAAAAGGGATTAAATCCATCACTTATAAGCCCTAACCTAAAATTACGAGATTCAGAAGAAAAAGGTGCATATTTCTCATCAAAATGTTGCCATGCTTTCCCATCTGCGGGGAGTTCAATAACCCCATCTTTGACAGACCTTTCATGATGCCATCTCATATGATGAGCTGTCTTAGAGCACATGAACAAACGTTGAAGTCTTGGCTTAAGCGGAAAATATCGGAGGACCTTTTCAGGTATTCTTTTACCATATTCCTTCATTCTAATTTCCCCACTATTCTTACCTTGCTTCCACCTAGAAGCATTGCAAATTTTGCAATATTCTAATTGTTCATCATCTTTCCAAAACAACATACAATCGTTAACACAAGCATTAATCTTTTTATATGAAAGCCCTAAATCTTTAGTGGTCTTCTTTGCATCATAATAGGAAGTAGGAAGAGTTGAGTCTTTTGGTAACAAATGATCTTTCAAGTATTGTAATAACATAGTAAATGAGTCATTACTCCACCTCCCAAGAGTTTTAATATGAAGCAAGTTAACAATTGTTGACAATCTTGAGGACTTAGCACCTTGAAATAATGGCTTTTGCATATCATCAAACAATCTAAAGAATTTCTTAGCGTCCTCATTCAGATCTTCAACCCGTAATTCACTAGAGGAGTCATTTTCAGCAAAACCACTACAATTAGGAAAAAAATCCCTAAGTATTGTATCCATCTCATTTTCGTTATCATCATCTAGTAACTCATCATCTCCTACTTCTTCACTAGATTGTGATTCAAAGGTATCCTCCCCAACTCTTTCCCCGGTGATACAAAATGTATAACCCTCGATGATTCCATAAGTTAATAAGTGATCTTTGACCATATTTAGAGATTGAAATGATGCATTCGAGCATTTTACACAAGGACATTTAATCTTTTCTATTTCTCCCGACTTTTCAAATGCATATCTTAAAAAGTTTTCAACACCTATTTCATATGCAACATTCAAACGATCATTTCGGGAATGTTTCATCCACTCCTTACAAGGTGCCATTGTATTCTGAACAAACAAATGTAACGTTTTTTTATAATAAGATAATAAAGTATCTAATTTCATAAATGGAGAATATCTATGGTCTAAAATTATAAACGAAGCATGAATATTAAAAAGAATCTAATAATTTACCTTGCCAATATGTCAGGACTATGTGTAGTGTGCAAGATTGTTGTCAAACACGCAAAAGAGGAGACAACACGAAAGATCACGACACAAACCCCAATTGTTGGTATACTACCTACGACAAAATCCAAAATGCAAGTGTTAGCAAATAATTAACCTCGAATAACATGTCAGTTAGAACCTAGAAACCCCAAGAATATACTTATATAATATACTTATATCAGGTGGGTTATTTCTTTATGCACTTTTGTACCTGCATGACCAAGTTAAAGCAGAAAGGAAAGTAAAAGACAACAAGCACATAAGTATTGCCTCTCATTAGTAGTATAGCTTGGTATATAAGATATTAAATATTGCCAACTAGAAAAAGACACAGCACAAATGGAAATATAATTTAGTAGCTTTTGTAAACACCTTCCTTTTAAAATATCCCTGCACTTACCATATATATGTCATATAAAATTCAGAATAGTGCATCACTCTACGAGCTGGACAATGAGCAGGACAATCTCGGTTTACCAAATTATTAGTTTACATTTTACAACTAACTAGAGACAGATTTTTCGGCTTAATCTTTAAGAATCCACAATCATAACCATGAAATTGATCCTAATTCTACAACTAAATTCCCCTAGTCCCATGATCATGATTATTAGCTATCACAGATCCCATTTCACTCCCACAATTTAATAGCTTAGGTTCCATCATTAAAGAATCTTGTAATAGAAATTAAAATGATGTTGCTATACGCATTGCTCTTGGAGAAAGTAAAATAATCGCAGAAACTAAGAAGGCTCTAACAAAGGCTGGCGTGAATCGGTACCAGAAGAAGAGTAAAACAGAAGCTTGGAAATGATCACAGAAGAATCTTGATAATCTGTTAAAAGGTAATCATTTAACAGAAGCTGCTGATTACTCTTGATGATTTAACAGATTCATCAAAATCAGTAACCGAGGAAGAGTAAAGATTTAACAGATTATCATCTTGCGTTATATTAATCATACTCAAATTCTAATAAAATCAAACCAAACGAACATAAAACCAGCCAAATTCGACAATTGTACGTTCTTCCAGTTTAAGATTTAACATTATGATTAACATTATGCTCGTTTAATGAAATTCTAATAAAACCAAACGTACATAATACCAGCCAAATTCTAATAAAATCTTAAACGAACATAATACCAACCAAGATTATGAAAATATTTAAATCAAAATTATGCCTTGAAACTGGAAGAATAATACCTAATTCCCCTGAAACTGATGCCCTGATGAATCCAGTCCAAGAAACGCTCACTCTTCTCGCCAAGGGGAGGAATCCAATTCAAGAACAATAAAAACATGAAGACCGTCAATTCAGGCAAACAAAAACAAAAGAGAACATCTGATTTTGGCTTTATAGCATGAAGGATGGAGAAACTTACCAGATAATCTGAACAAACGATCACCAATTGGAGGAATTGGGACGAACAGAGGAGTTCGCGAGTGAAGAAGCTCAGAAGAACCGCAATGTAACAGTGTCGTAGGGTCTTTTTAATTTTTGGGGATTAATAAACTAATGATATTTTTTGACCTTAATAGTCTTTTGCAACCGTTGCTTCCGTTGTAGTTACTAATTATATGGGCGTAAAAGAATTATGAAACCGGGAAAGCTCCCGCTCAAGTTTTTTCGCACAATTTCATACTTTTTACGACCAGGATTTAACGTTTACCACCAAATTCAAGAATCGTCGCAAAATAACCTTAATATCTACGACGGCTTTCAAAACTCGACGTAATTGGTACCTTTTTACGACCGGATTTCCGCACGGTCGTTAAAGTTGGTCGCAATCGCCATTCATTCTTGTAGTGTAATATGCTCAACCTACATAATTTTAGATGTCTTTGCATCATTTTTTATGGAGTGTCATTGATATATATTAGTTGATCTTATAAGACATGGCCGATCCTTTAGATTGGCCAATTTGTAAGAAACCTATAAGGAAAATATATTAAAGCTGCAACCCTAAACTATGAATTGTTCATATCTACAACTTTGCAAAATGAATTTTCAGAGTTTACCTTATAAATGTGATTACCGTATTAATGGTGATCTTTTGATTAGAAATTGAAATAAAAAAGAAATTGCGGGCTATATATCGACAAATTTATTTATGGCAACCCTAGGTTTATCAGTGGTAGCTAGGGTTTTAAGAGAAATAAGTGAGAAGATTAGATCGAAAAGAAAAGGTACCTTAAACATTTTGGTGGAATGATAGATTTGCAGCTTAATTACCTATCTAGTTACTTTATTTATATTATTTTCGGACAATCTCTTGATGTTGGAACATTGATAGTCAAATGTGCTTTTTCTATATGCATGAAGTAATGGATACGTATCTAAGTATGGAGTTTTCGAGCTAACCGCAGCCCTTCACTTTACTAAATTGGCTCCCAATGATAGCTTGCACAACGCACACCCTCACTCATTCAGCACACGAATTTCCCTTGCTCTCTCACTCTAACTCGAACGAAAACCTCACCCCTCCCTCTCATTCTCTCCCTCTCCGGAGAACCGCACCATCATCAGAGCATTACACCATCTCTTCTCTTCTCATCTCATCTCTTCTCGTCTCTTCACCGGGTTGATTTTAGTGGGTTTAGGGCAGCGTCGCCACCACCACGCAGTGCCACTACACATTAACGTACAACCACCACGCATCGTGTCTTCTCTTCTCTCTCCTCTTCTGGTAATTCCCCTCTCTCACTCTCTCTCCTCTTTTTCATTTCTTTGCAACTTTCCATTCCATAACTTTTTCATTTCTTCCAATTAATTTTTGGAGAGATTAATTTATGGTTATGTTTTTGTTTGAATAATGAAAGTTTGATAGATTTGAAAGTTTGGGTTTTTTTGGTTGTTTTATTAATTTTTTTTTTTGTGCTAAGTAAGAAAGATATATTATAACCAACCAATCACTTTACAACCAAAACAGCCTAAACCAAGCCAAAAAAAGAGAAGCTAACTAAGCTAACTCTTGAAACCATCTCTTATCTCTTTGAGATATCTTATCATGCAAAACAACCAATACTCTACTTTTAGTTACAAATTTAATATCTCTAATTTCTCTAGGTATAAGAGGAACCTTGTGAAGCCAAAAACTTTCATTTCTACTCTACTATATCTTGTAAATGAGAGGTGCAATAGTAGTATAGAGCACCTTCTTTTTCAACTGAGACTGCTTACAATTCTTGATCCACCTTAAAATCCTTCCCAAATCAGTGGTAGTACACTGAATATTTAACCAGCTCTTAATAGCCTACAGACACCTCTTATTGTAATGGCACTCAAAGAATAAGTGAGCTTGACTTTCTGAGGTGCTTCAACATAGCAGACAATTGTCTGTCACACTAAGACCAATTTTGACCAGCTTCGAAGTAGTTTGAAGCTTATTCTGTATAGCAAGCCAAGAAATAAAACGATCCTTTGGCAAGCTAAGTATATTCCAGATGAAACTGCTCCAAGTCACTTAATGTTGCTGTTGAACTAGTTTGTTATGAACCATCTTAACAAAATATGCAAGCATTGCCTTGAATTCATCTACTGTAAACTCAGCTTTCAGTTTATCCCTTGTCTCACAGATCTTCTTCGAGGACCATGAAGCCCCTTGTTTAGCTAGGCACATACTGCCACCTGTTAGAGCTCTGAATATACACAACATCAACCCATCTAATCCAGGCACTATCTTTCTTCATTACAATTGCCCACACATCATATCTATCCATGTAGGCTATATTCCACAAAAAGATGTCTCTAAAGCCTAAGCCTCCAAATTTCTTTTCACAGCAGAGGTTATTCCAGACAATTAACCCAGGCTTTTGAGAGTAAACTTGCCCACTCCAGAGGAATGATCTACAAATCTTCACAATTCATACAAAACTTTGTTAGGTAAAATGTATACATGTGGCCAATATTGATGAATGCTTAACAAAACAAAATTTATGAGATGCACTCTAGCCATATAGGAAAGATTTCTAGAACTCCAAACCTTAATCCTGGTGGTCATTTTGTCAATCAACATATCACACTGAGAAGAAGTATTTTTTCCTAGAGCAGATAGGCACACCCAGATACCTAAATGGCAGTGAGCATCTAGGAAAACCAAAAATATTTTTCACCCTCTGAACATCAACATCCTCCATACCACAGCAATAGAAAGCAGATTTCTGAATGTTTGCTTTGAGACTAGACGCATCAGAGAAAAGCTTGAAAGCTTGCAACATGGTGTAGATGGAGTTAAAATCTCCCTTACAACATATTATGAGATCATCCGTAAAACATAAGTGAGTGAGCTTAACAGCCTTACAACGAGGATGGAACTTGAATTGAGATAACTCTCTAACATTCTTCAATATTCTTGATAAGTATTCCATACTTATAACAAATAGGAGAGGAGAGATGGGATCTCCTTTCCTCAAGCCTCTTTTTGAAGAGAAGTGGCCATGAAGAGAACCATTGATCATTAGAGAGAAAGAAGGAGTTCTCACACATGTCATCACCAAGTGAGTAAATCTGTCAGGGAAACCAAGATACTGTAACATTTCTTTCAAATAGTCCCAATCAACAGTATCATACACCTTTTGTAAGTCTATTTTCATCAAGGAACTAGGACTAACATTTTTCCTTCTATAGTGCTTAACAATATCCTGGATTATCATAATATTATGCACTATATATCTACCTTGAACAAAGCCTCCTTGGTTATCATTAATGATATAAGGTAGTATACTACTCAATCTGTTGCTCAAGAATTTTGTGATACACTTGTACAAAACATCAAAACAAGAGATTGGTCTAAAGTCACCAACATGAGTAGGGCACTTGTTTTTAGGTATTAGAGTGATTGAAGTTGAATTAACTTCCTTGAGTAACTTATCAGAGGTGAAAAAATCTAATACAGCATGGATCACATCCTCTTCAACTATGCTCCAAGCATCTTTATAGAAGTAAGCACGAAAGCCATCAGGGCCTAGTGCTTATGCTCCATCCATAGACTTCAGGGTAGCTTTGATCTCAGCAACAGTTTAACTGTTATTGAGTATAGCTCTGTGAGCCTCAGTGACAAGAGGGCCACTTTGAACAATTTGCTGGACCACTGGTCTTCTGTTTTGACTGGTACTCCCTAGTAAACCTTGATAAAAATTAAGGAAAGCTTGAGTCACTCCTTCTTCTGTATCTTGCCAAATACCATCCTTGTCATAGATAACATACACTTGCTTTTGAATTCTTCGAGCCTTAATATTTTGATGAAAGAAGGAAGTGTTTTCATCACCATGTCTAATCCACTCCAGCTTAGCTTTCTGTCTCAAGAATTTAGTACAAATCATATGCTTCAATTTATAATTAGTAATTGCTTGTAATTCTGCATCAGCAAGCTCTACTTGCCCTGGGTTAGCATGCATCATGCTTTGAGCTTGTTGCATGTCTTGGAAGGCCTTGGCATCAACAGCCGGAACATCATTGAACCCAAACCTATTCAATTCTTTCAATTCTTTTTAAACTATTTTCAGCCTCTAAACAAAAGAGAACATCTTAGTGCCTCTTACTGAAGTTTGCCATGCTACAACCACTCTTCGAAGGAATAACTCATTATGCCTCCACATAGTGAAATAACGAAAAGGCTTTCTTCTTGAATTTGCTCTGGGAGACACTGTCAACAAAGCTAGAGAATGATCAAAAGAGCCTTCATTCATAAAGCCCACCTCAGCATTACAATACCGAGCCCGCCAAGCTGGATTTGCCATCACTCTATTAATTTTCGAAAAGACTCGAGCCTCTCCTTGCTGTTTATTGTTCCAAGTGAAAAGATTCCCAGTAGCTTTAACATCAACCATATTGCACTGATTGATATCTTCTAATTCATGTCTTCTCACTGGAGCCCCAATTCATTCATGCACATTCATCACACAATTCATGTCCCCACCAATTATCTATGAATCATCTGTATTATGTTACTTCAAAAATTGCCACAATTCACTTCTTCTAGCATTTTCATTGAACCCATATATAAAGGTACAATAAAAAATAACGTAATCCACTTACAGGACTAACCTGACAAGGAATGGCTTGACTAGATCCTTGTAGGATGTTAACAGAGAACACACCTAGTTTCTAGGCTAGAATTATTCTCCCACTATCATGGAAAGCAGAATTAGAGCTAAAGCACCATCCTCCAAAAACTTTCTGATAAAGGCTCCCTAGAATGGAGGCCCACAAGTCCCATAAGATGATGTTAAATGAAATTCCTAACATCTAACTGCTTCTTAGGACCATTGAGCCTCCGGACATTCAAAATTAAGACTCTATCCATTATTGGTGGAAGAGCTCCCTCTTCCCACAAAACATTCAAGTGGCGCATCATGCTCACCAAAAACCAATTCCTACACTTCAGATGGTTCCCCTTTTTCCTGAAATTCACCCTCTGCTTCATTCAATAGAACATCAAATGCATTATCTGTGCTTGTAGTTGCAGTATTTGTAGTCTTCAATTTTATTGGCCTAAGAGCCATCTAAAAGCCCTCTGTATCTACTAGAGATTGAGAAGGTTTTTGATTCTCTGGTGCCACGGACTTCACAACAGCTGCCTTCACAACAGCCTCGATCATGGGTAGATCTTTGGACCCAAACTTGTTATCTCTTTTGGATCCTACACTCCAGAGTATCATGGCCAAATTTCAAACAATTCTTACATTGTTTGGGCTTCCATTCATACTGCATAGGATGCTCTTGCTTCCCACCATTTTCATCCAAGAAGGCTACAGAACTAGGAAAAGGAACTAAGACCCTAGCATATTGCACTTTATCTCTCTTGAGTGTAGAATCATCACACTGCACTGGCTGGCCAATTTGAGCTAAAATTCTAAAAAGTGATTTCTCACCCCAATTCTAATATGCACCCACAAAGAAATGGATCTAAGTTCTTCTTTCTCAAAATCGATGTCCTGAGACCAAAGTTTCATTATGATTGGCTTATGATCAAAGAAATATGTGCCTCCTTACACCCTATCTCTCGAATCCATAACATGAAACATCACTATAAACATGCCTTTTTTGATCATAACTACTTGATCTATGTTAAAAGTTTTCCAGATCCTCCTAAAAAAGCCATCCATCACTTGAATAGGTGGATTCACACCAAGGACATAACAAACAATTGATGAGTTCTAGAAATAAATATCATCCTGAATATCAGTCACATCAATTTTCACCAAAGATTGATTCGCATTTTCATTCAATTGCACAGTTAAAACAGAATCAATGTTACTCACAGCCAAATTCGTATTCTCCGATCGTTCTTCATTCAAATCAGATGCCTCCTCTTCCAATTGTTGAAAGATAGGAATCATACCTCGAGATTCATTATCCTTATTCTTCTCCTTGGATCGGTGAATCGATTCAAGCCAGTCACTAAAAGTGTGTCGAATTTCCGATTGTTGTTTCAATTGCATCAACGAAGATTTAGGAGTCAGAATTTCTTCCTGAAAACCGAAATTAATTGCTTCCACTCCCAAGATTTCATCCATCGATTTAGTTTTTCAGCACTTGAGAATCCGAATTTGGACCTCTAGGCCTCGCACTCTTTCTTCCACCTCCATATTTTCTGGCCATGGCAACGGTTTACATGAGAAACCGAGAGAAAATTATGAGAGAGAAAAGCGCGAGAGTGAATTTCAATCTCACAATACTATCTTTTTTATTTATTTGCTTTATTATACTTGTTAAATCCTAGCTTTCTCATTTTTGTGCTCTTGATGCTGCTGCAATACAGTGATAACGAGGACTGGGCATTGTGGGGGAGGGTGGGCAGGGGGGTGGAGGAAGGCTAGGGGATTATAGGGAAGGGTGGGTAGGGGTGGGGGGGGGCTTGTAGGGGGTGAGGAGGGTGTGTGTGCAGTGAGGGGAAGGATGACATGGTGGGCGAGGGCTAGTAGGGGAGGGAGAGGCTAGATAGGGGGTGGGAGGACTGGGGAGGCTAGACAAGGGGTAGAGGAGGGCTGGCAAGAGTTGAATGTTTCCGTGATCCAAACTTTCATAAGGTAATACATAATAAGTATATAAATACACACACACACACACACACAGACAGATACATATATATATATATATATATATATATAATATATATATATATATATATATTATAATATATATTAATAATATATATATATATATATATATATGTTTCATTTGTCTTGAACTCAACTTCCATAATAAGTAAGTTTACTTTTAATCAAATATGATTTCTCAAGTTATTATACAATAAATTGCTTGGAACATGAAGTCAGTCAATAATGTTTGGCTGGTTATGTCCAAACATAATACGAGATGACTATTGCTTAAAAAAACAAAGCCGGAGTGAAAGAGTACATCGATATGAGTTTCAAAGCATCATCTTGTTTAGGAGTTCATCAGATCATACCTTGTCCTATATATTGAAAAGTATGTTTGTTAAACCCGCTTTACTTCTATTATTCAATAATTAAGTTCACCTAATAATTATTTTATGATTCACAACTATATTTCCTTATTGTTGTTGTTTTCATTGGATATTAATTGCGATATGTTTGTCAAGTAATCAAGTCTACCACTTTGATTATTTGCATTGACAACCACCACAGTCCTTACTAATCAAAGCATTGTTAAACAGGTAGCCTAATCGAACCGAAATAAGTACGTACTTAATAATTTTACAAACTATATATATGTATATATATACATATATATGTATGTATATACATATATATGTATGTATATACATATATATGTATGTATATACATATATATGTATGTATATACATATATATGTATGTATATACATATATATGTATGTACACATACATATATATGTATATACATACCTATATATGTATGTATGTATGTATATATATATATATATACATATATATATATATATATATATATATATGTATATATATATATATATATATGTATATATGTATATATATATATGTATATGTATATATATATATGTATATGTATATATATATATATATATATGTATATATATATATATATATGTATATATGTATATATTTGTCGAGGACAATCAGTCGAGGAAAATCATGTTGTTGAATCTTATTTCAGGGTCGAAACAGCCTGGAAACGAAATAGATGTCTATCCCCAACCACTTGTTGATGATTTGAAAAAAATGTGGGAGGAAGGAGTTTTTGTGTATGACGCACATGCTGATGAGGTATTCACATTGCATGACATGCTTTTATGCACTCTTAATGACTTTCCCCTCTTATGGGAACTTATCCGGGTACAAGAACAAGGAGAAAAAAGCATGGCCGATTTGCATCTAAGACACAAAATCTAAATACATTTCTACTTGTCACAAAGAAATTTATATGCGGACTGGAAGGTTTTTTCAATGCGACCATCCTTATAGCAATAAGAAGAAGGCATTCGATTGAACAGTTGAGGGAGGGGTTGCTCGTAGGCCTTTGACTGGTATTGAGGTTTTTTATCAGGTCAAGGGTATTGAAACGATATTCGACAAAGGAGCGGGTGATGGTGCTAAGGGACTTTGGAAAAAAGAGTCTATTTTGTGAAAACTTCCATATTAGAGAGATCGGTTAAACATTGTCTCGACGTCATGCACATAGAAAAAAATGTATGTGACGCCATTCTGGAGACACTTATGAATATTCCACATAAGACAAAGGATAGCAAATGAGTACGACTGTATCTGAAAAGTGAGGTGCTTCGACCAGAACTATGGGCACAAAAGAGGGACACTAAGAAAAGAAAGAAAAAAAAAAAGAGAAAGTGTCTAGCAAAGGAAAAGGAATAAAAAAGGAAAATTAAGAAGGGTCGCCTGCTGGAATTCAAGGAAAAGAAAAGAAAAAGGTGAAGGATGATGAGAAGAACTATTTGCCTCCGGCTTGCTACATTCTATCTAGAGTTAAGAAGCGATTTTCTTGTGAGTCTTTGTACATCATTAAGGCTCCATCAGGGTACTCATCGAACATGAAAAGTGTAATTACCTTACACGGTGAGTTGAAATTATCGAGTATGATATCATGATTGTCATGTAATGATGCAAGTATTCTTACCAATTGCAATTCAAGGGATATTGCCGAAACATGTGAAACATACCAAAACAAAGTTGTGTTCTTTTTTCAATACTATATGTAACAAAACGTTACAACTGTCGAAACTTGATGCTCTCCAAGCTGGCGTGATAGAGACTTTGTGCAAGTCTGAGATGTGTTTCCCACCTGCTTACTTCGACATTATGGTTCATTTAGTTAAACATCTAGTTCGAGAGATTAATCTATGTGGTCCGGTGTTTTTGAGATGGTGCTATCCCTTTGAGAGACATATGGGCTCTTTGAAACATAAAGTAAGGAATCCAGCACAACCAGAAAGAAGTATAATTCAGGGATTGTGAGTGAAGAGGTCAGTAATTTTCTGGTTGAGTTTTTAACTAATTTTGACTCTATTGGACTTCCTACATCACGATACAAGGGCAGACTCGAGGGTAAAGGTACACTTGGCTCCAAAATGATTCTGTTGAAATGCGCATACAAGCACACTTCTTTCTAACGCATCATATGATACAAGTTGATCCCTACTTGGATGAACATATTGAGGAGTCGCGTGATCAGAATCCATGTAAAGGGACTAGAGCATTAATGCAGTTGCATAATAAGATGTTTACTGATTGGTTCCATAACCGATTAATGCGTAAAGTAGAGTTCACTGTTTATAAAACTCTGAGGTGGCTAGTATTTGGTCCTCGAGAAGCTGTGCACTCCTATGAGGGTTATGATAATGTTAATGCACATACGTTTTGGACAGATCGTCAAGATAAAAAAATCAAAATCTCTGCTGAATAGTGGCGTTTCAATAGATGCATCATCTACACAGTATGCAAGTGCCGAAGACAAGTCTTCTATTTATGCTAGATTGTTATATTATGGGCAGGTTCAAGATATATGGGAGCTTAACTACTCTGTTTTCGCGATCTGCTTATTTCGATGCAAGTGGGTTGATTATAACCTGTGCTAAATAAGAAAAGATGATCCTTGTGGATTTAATCTTGTAGACTTGGGTCAGTTACGTAATAGTGAAGAGCCATTCGTGCTTGCATCACAAGTTAAGCAAGTATTCTACGTAACTGGCCCTTCTAATAGCAAGTGGCCAATGGTTGTCGAGAAAAAAATATATACTTGGAGTTGGTGATGTTGAGGATGAGGAGGAGTATGATGCGTTTGAAGATACCTCGCCTTTCACCATTCCCAACTTCTTTATGACAGCCAGCTTATCCACACACAGATTCTTCCAAATTCTCCGTATAAACCCCTCCATCACATATGAAGGTGGATTAGCACCAATCACATAACAAATTAGAGAAGAACTCCAGAAATCAATTTCAGGTTGAATATCATCAATATCAATTTTAGTCCTCTCACTATTTTCAATTACATTACAAATTTCAACAGAATTGGTACTCACCTCTGGTTCAGCAAATAAAATTGGAATCAGATCAATGTTCCTCACTCTTCTTTCTGCCCAGTTACTTGCCTGCTTCCTTTGAGATTCATTCTCAGCCACCGAGTGGATAGAAGACAACCACTCTGAGAACAATCTATGTGTCTGCTGACTCCGTTGAATATCGCGCAAGTCATCTTCCTCAGATTGAATTACTGGTTCAACCTCCATTGCTGTGATACCTAATATTTCATCCATTGATCTTGTCTTCTTGGCATTAGACTCTGTCGGACCTTTCACGTTTTCTGTTTTCCCCGCCAATTTCTAACACTTCGAACTTCTAGCCATGGCAATGATGACTCACATCGAGAGAGATTCTAGAGAGAGAAAAAGGCTGCGCTCTATTCAATATCTAGCTCTATTGTTCTATTTATTGCTTTTCGCCTGAATATATTAGGCGTTGTAGTTTAATCAATTAGATTACAATAAAGTACATTAGCAAGGTTTTATCAAATTAAAATCGGTAACCCCCATGGACTAAGACTCCTATAACATTCAATATCAAACTATTGGGTGTGCATTAACTTGTGTGCAACGTTAACCAACTGATTTTGCAGCAACACTACTTATTCTCTTTACCTCACCAGGCTTAGTCGGGCACTGACTCTTGGTAAGTGATATGCCATGTGATATGTAGGGATGGCAGTGGGGCGGGTTAAGTAGGAGACCCTCCCCATCCCCGCCCAATTGGGGCGGGGATGGGTCTAGGTTTGGCGGGGAAGGGGCGGGGATGGGGATTAAAATTGTACCCGCAATGGGTGGTGGAGCGGGTGTGGATTTTATGTTATACCCGCCCCATCCCCGCCCCCCCCCCCCCCCTCGTCCGCCCCACCCCCGCCCCGCATATTTATTATTAAAATTCTATTTATATACATATATTACTAATGTATTTGAAAACACTTTTGAAATGTAATAAAACATTTGCCTTTGTTAATCCACTTTAACTTTTCTTTTACTATATTATATTTTGATTTTGTGAAGTAGACAACTATAATGGACTTATGGCAGATTTTTTGGTGGATTTTTTGTGGGGATGAAGTGGGTATGATGCGGGTACGACGCGGGTGCGGGCGTGGGGCGGGGGTGGGCCTAGAATTTCCCCCCGCAATGGGTGGTGGGGTGGGGATGGGGATGGAATTTCCCCCGCAATGGGTGGTGGGGCGGGGATGGGGATGAGAATTTAATGCGGGTGCGGGTGTGGGGGTACCATCCTCCGCACCCGCCCCGCCCAATTGCCATCCCTAGTGATATGGGAATGAATTCTCTCTTAGAGTTTCCATGTTTAACCTTGCAAGAACTTTATCAATACAAGTTTTTAACTTAGTCCAATCATCCTTCGAGATCTATCTCTATGTACCTTGATTCCCTGTATGTACTCAACCTCTCCAAGGTCATTCATGAAGAAACAACTTTTCAACCATTCCTTGACCGACTCAAGCATTGGTATGTCATTCATGTAGACATAAGATTCTTCTTCGCTTTTGACGTAACCAAATTGCTTGATTTCCTCATCAGACAGAAGATTACAGCTTTGAGATGCCTACTTCAATCCATAAAAGGATCTCTGAAGCTTGCAAACCCTTTTAGGATTTTCTGGATCCTCAAAAACCCTCAAGTTATGTCATATACACATCGTCATTCAAACACTCATTCAAGAATACAGTTTTGACATCCATTTGCCAAATTTCAACCATAAAATGCAGCAATCGCTAAAAGTATCTGAATTGACTTAAGCATTACTACTCGAGAAAAGGTCTTATAATAGCTTATATCATAAATTTGCCTAAATCCTTTTGCAACCAATATTGCTTTATACATATAGACATTTCCATCTTTTTTTGTTTTCAATTTGAACACCCATTTGCATCCAATAGGGTTAACCCGACCCCATCAGGCAAGTCGACTAGGGTCCAAACTTTATTCTCCAACATGGAGTCTGACTCGGATTTCATGGCCTCAAGCCATTTCTCAATGTCTGGGATCGTCAAAGCACGTTTGTAGGTAGTAGATTTTGAATTCTCCAAAATCAAAATTTTAGAGTTTCCAGTTAACAGGAAATCAACCAGCACTTTGTTTGGAATGCTTGGTTTACTTGACCTATGTTGAGCCTGAGCATCAAGAGAAAATTTCTTATCAACTTCTTGAAGCTTTTTGCTTGAATTAGATTGAAGTGTGATGGTAGGAGGTTCACGTCGTCTCTTGAACTTGACTTTCGTCTTGTCAGGTCGTCTCTGACATGTTGTGAACCACGTCCAGTTGTTACTCATCTCGAATTTCTTCGAGAATTATTTCACTCACACTTGTCTTTCTAGAAATAAATTCCTTTTCAACAAAGACACCATCACGAGCACCAAACACGTTGTTCTCTTGACGGTTATAAAAGTAATAACCCCTTGTCTCCTTTTGGTATCCTATTAAAAAACATTTATCTGGCTTTCTAATAGTAAACGCATAAAATAGACCTTATATCTGCAATTTTTTTTTTTTAAAAAAAAAAAACCAAGTTTGGAGTTTTTCCATTCTATAACTCATATGTAGTATTTTCTACATCCTTTGATGGGCTCCTATTTAGTGTGTGTGGAGCCGTTTCGGGAGCATATCCTTAAAAAGAAATCGGAAGATCGGCAAGAATCATCATTGATCGAACCATATCCGTAAGGTTTGATTGCTCCTTTTAGATACACCATTTAACTGCGATGTTCCTGGTGGAGTCAATTGCGAAAGAATTCCATAATCCTTAATTGAAATGGTCATAGAATTATGGGCTCAAATACTCACCACCATGATCGCATCGCAATGCTTTGTACTCTGTTTTGGAACTCTTTGAATTTGTCAAAAGATTTCGACTTATGTTTCATTAAGTGGAGATACCCATATCTACTCAAATCATCAACGAAGGTGATGAAGTAGTTAAAGCCTTCCCTTACCTTTGTGCTCATAGGACCACAAACATCTATATGTATGAGGCCCAGGAGATCATTGGCCTTTTCACCCTTTAACTGTCATTTTCCCGCATCAAGAATGATTCACATACACCAAGCGATTCGAAATCAAATGATGGAAGAATGTCATCTTGTTATATCGTTTAGATGTGCTTTTGGATTATATGACCCATTCGACAATGCTAAATGTAGGTTAGGTTTGAATCATTTGAATTTTGTTTCTTGATATCTATGTTATAGAGCACATATAAGCCTTTTATCAATTTAGCACTAGCATAGAACATATATTGTAGGAAATGGAACAACACTTGTTGTTTATTTTAAACCAAAAACCTTCGTCATCCAAAACAGAAACATAGATAATGTTCTTAGTAATCGACGGAACAAAATAACAATTATTGAGTTATATAATTAAGCCATATGGCAAATGCAAACTATGGCTTCTTACGGCAAGTGCAGAAACACGTGCTCCATTTCCGACATGAACCTCTACCGCACCCTTTGCTAGCCTCCTACTTCTTCTTAGTCCGTGCACATCATTAACTAAGGGAGAACCACAACCGGTATCCAATACCCATAAAGGAGTAGAAGTCAAATTGTTTTCTATAACAAATAAACCTGAAGTGAAAGCAGCCGACTTCTTTTCCTCCAAGTATCAAGGGTAGTTCCTCTTCCAGAAGTCAATGGAAGCACTTGCTTTCCACGGCGACCTTTTGCTTGGCGGTTGGCTCAGGTTTTTCAGCAACAACGACAGCTTGCTTGCCTTTGTCCTTCTTTCTTACCCATTTCTTCTTAAAACCCTTTCTTTTTGAACCATCAAGACCTCTTTATTTGGTTCCTTGGGGATGTTCCTCTCAGCCTTGACCAACAACCCATGTAGCTCTTGTAAATTTTCATACTCATTCATGTTGAAGGTCATTCTTAACTGATTGAAGTTGTCAAACAATGAATAAAGAATAATGTCAATAGCCAAATCTACCCTATACGAGAATCGAAGTCGGTCCATATTCTCAAAAAGACCCATCATATTGAAAACATAGGGGTCAATAGCTTGACCCGTCTTCATTTGACATTTCAATATCTCCCTACTAGTCTCATATCGCTCAACTCGAGCCTATGTTTGGAACAAGGCCCATAGCTCTTGCTTGATAATGTAAGCATCCTTGGTTTTGAACCTCTTTTGGAGGTCCGGCTCCATGGGAGCCACCATTAGATAAGTGATTGGTACAATCCTATGATTAGCCTAATTAGCACGACGTCTTTATGCTTCAGTTGATTCATCAGTAATCACGAGAAGTGGGGTTTCCAAGACATCCTCTCGACCTCAGGAAGTGGGGTTTCTTTCCCAATTAATGAAGTTTTCACCATTCATCCTGTCCTTTTCGAGAAAAGAACGAATGTTGAAAACGGATATGTTGTTGTTATTAGTCATAGTATCTACAGACTAGAAAACAAAAGCAAAGCTCAATTTTATGTTTATAAAAGAACCTATAAAAGATGCAAAGGTTTCTAGGTTTGTCACTCTATTCAATTTTAATGTCCCAATTTCAATAAGAAAATACAAGATCCTATCAACATGCAACTTAACGGAGGCCTTATCTTAAGGTTACATACTTAAGGCAAGTAAACTCTTTTACTAATTATAACACCTTATAATTCTTGTTTAGATGGGTAAACATCGCATGCTTAACTATCTTTTGCTTCAAAATCCAAAATGCTTTTGATGATTTTGTGAAGGATAACAAAACTAAGTAGCTAGTAAAATTCACAATTTGATCTTATCTCCCAAAATTAATAATAATACCCTACAGAGGCATGAGCTATTACTATTAATTAATGGTTATTAAGTACTTTATGTTTGGAAAAGCTAACCTTAATATTTGGAGGACCTAAGTTTATTATGTCATTATGAATTAGTGAACTCTAACGTATTGATAACCAACATACAATAAACTTAGAAGCATTTTAAATAATAATAATTATAATAAAATATAAAATTAAGTATGATCTAGTATGGCCCCTATTCCTAAGAGCATCATTATCAATGATCAAGAAATAAGAGGCCTGTAATCTTTAACAAAATCCCCTTACCAATGAAAGAAAATAAGATCATGGGTTGATTGGGATAAAAATTTTATATGGGGTGAGTGAAATGATGAATAAGATTGCGGGATGAGTGATACAAAATGTCACATTCTCATTGGACTTTAGATTATAGTAATTGTTATAAATTTCAAACGATTTTATTTTAAAAAATACAAAGTGAAAAAAAATAAAAAATAAATACCAAAAGTTCTATTTTTCCAATATCTATAAATAGAGATCCATTTTACTAATTTTCTCTAATTTTGCTTATTTTATATGAAATATCTTTCATTTTTACACTTTAAACAAATAAAAAAATAAAGAGTAAGAGAGAGAAAAGTAGTCAGGTGGGGTAAAAAAGTGAGAGAAAGAGGAAAAGTTAGTTGGGATGAATTATTTTGTTGTTCATGATTAAGAGGATATGTGAGAAAAGATTGTAGGATGTTTATTTTTAGAGAGAGAAGGTTAGAAAGAGAGTGGGATGATCTCTGTTTAAGATCATGAATAATGGTACTCTAAGAACTAAGCATCTTGATTAGGCACCTCCTTGGAATCTTTATGGACCTCCATCCACCTTAATCACGGATCTTCTCTTATTGGGCTCGTCTTTGGATTACATAAGTATCGAAATAATTTAAATAATATCTAAATAAAATATATTACAAAAATAATTAATGGTACGCAAATCATATTTAATTACAATAATACATCACAATATACCGATTGTGTTTTCAAACATAAATTTTGGATCATACTAGTCATTCGTAGCAATTATATCAAATATAAAATGCCACATGATAATATCACCTATTATACTTGTCAATAATTATAATATCATATATTCTTAATTAAAGCAAGAGGATAAACTATTTAAGTTATTTCTAACTATGTAAAGATTTTATCTTAGAAAATATAGCCCACTAATTTTAATTAGATTAAAGAATGAAATTATGGAATTATTTAAGACCTAATCAACAAATTTAAAAAATCTGGAAATTTTCTTAATATTCTGAAATCTTTGAGTAGCCACCGTGGCCCGCCTGCCCTTTAACAATTTTTCTTTATGGGAATAAAATTAAAGTTACAACTTCTTGTAAAATTAGTTTAGTGATCTTTTAGATTAAGCATAAACTCTTTCATGCCTAATTCATATAATTATTCTAAATCTCCATTTTAATTAATTTTAGGACTATTCTTATCAATTAACCTTAAATTCATATAAAACTCCTTTTACATAAATTAATTTGTCATACATTAATTATTTTAAATATGAAAAATCAGATTAATTATATGGATATAATTTTTGAAATCAACATAAATACTCCATCTTAATTAATCTTAGAGTTATTCACATAAATTACTCCCTCATTCAGATAAAATTCTTTTCACATGAATTAATTTTCGTACATAAATAATTTTTAATATGAAAATGAGATTAATAATATGTATAGAGTTCTCAAATTTTTCGAAAAAATTGAGATCTAAAATTAAATTTTGAATTTCGAAAACCAAGGTTTTAGATTTTGAAAAATTCGGCTATTCGTATTTTATATTTGAAATTCGAATATTAGGTAGAATATACAAATTTTTTGCGGCAAAACCAAAAAAAAATTTGAATTGCACAATTTTTTGGTCGAATCAATTAAAAAATTTCGGCCATTAGAGAATTAGAATTAAGCAAATTAAATCTTCATTTAATTAATCCAATTAAATAAAATAATTCATAATTTAATTCCTCCCCTTAATTAAATTAAAATTAGCCATGAACACATTATAATAAATCTAATTCCTATGAACAAAAAAAACTATATGCAAGAGGCTAAAAAACTGATACCACTATAGGATTATAAGTACCATAAGCGGAATTTCATGAATCATATTCATAAGCACTTAAAACAGGATGTCATGCATACACAATCAAGGATCACATAATAGTTTAGAGTTAACCTTTGATGCGGGATTTCCACAAGAGTTAACCTTTGACGCGGGATTTCCATAGAGCTCGTCAAGATCCGGAGATAGAACCACAATTATGATTCCTCTACTTGGTCTACCAATCCATATTAACACTCCACCAATGCTAGTTGGAAGGAAGAAGGGATCTTCTTTTCTTGGACTTAATATTATGTGACTTTGAAAGAGAGAGAAAAGAGAAGAGAGAAAATATTGAGAAAAAAAATAGCTGACTATTTTTTCTTGTTTCCACACCTTATTATAGGAAATAATTAGCTTAGGAAACCCTCCCCATTCACTCCTCTTGGCCAGCCACCCTAGAGTCACATGTGGGCTATAGATCTTTTCTTTTGTTGATCCAGATTTATTTAAGTGTGACCTTGTAGAATCCATTTAATTGGGCTTCAGGTTTATTAATTACTAACCAGAGTTTTATTGTATTCTCTAGCAAAACGTAAAGATGACCCAATTAACTGAAGTTATTATCTCCATAATATGATCCATGTTATATTTATTAATTGAATTAGAATCGAGAACATAATTCCTTCAAAAGTGACTCTTCGGCCTGAATCAATCTCCAAGCTTAGCGGCAAAGAAGTGCTTCGTTAAAGACATAAAGATCATGAAAACTGAGCCTTCCTAAGCACTTTCGGGTGTAAAAAGAGTCCCACTTTTTCCAGCACATGGGCCTCTGGCCCCATTCTGATCCCACCAAAATATCGCCATCATATAATGTAAATAATGCACAACCAGAACGGGAAACTTATACACACCCATCAAATAGGTGGGCCTAGATTGAATAACGGACTTCAAAAGTAAGTTAAGTTACCTCTTCTTTATAGCATATATTCTTTTTCATGATTAGCTAGATGTAAATGGTGGTCTATATTTTCTATCAGGATAATGTTCATTTTTGTCGTAAATGTTTTTTACTCATTTGAACCTAGAATATACGTCTCCATGTTATTGTAACTTCTATTTCTTGAAGGTTAAAATTTGAAAATTTTGACCACATAATTCATTAGTGTGTTAAGAATTGATTCTTAAGTGAATTCTTGCTAAATTAATTTTGAAATGTACTTCATCCAATTTTGAAGATCTACTCAATCACTAGTTATGTGGTCAACTGTTCAAAACCCCATTGTCAAACATTGCTCTATAAAATTCTTACTTTTGAGATCCAATTAGTTTGTGCCTTTTTTAGAACATAACCTTAACAAATATAAATACCCCTAAATTAGACTTCCTCCATTCTTTATTAATCTTAACATACGGGTTTGGCTCACTTTTTAAGAAAATGAAGGAGATGGTGAGGTAGGACAAAAGTACCCATATAGGTGGAAAAGTAATGAGAGTTTTAGTTAGATGTAGGAACTAGGAAGGACAATACAATCTATTTGACTAGCTATTATTACAAAAAGGAGAATTGCTGGAATTAATATGAAACTATCTAAAGTAATCTATATGTTGTAATTAACAATGAACAAAGAAAGTATAAGAGGTTTCATATATTTTGTATTATATAAGAGGACTCCTATATTTCATACTTTTTCCATTCTAAAATAAATAAAATGTTTCTTTCTTTATGTGAAAGCTTTTTCGAAAAAGTATTTTATTTATTTCATAACAGAGTAAGTATATTATTATGAGTATTTTTTATATATTATTACATGCTACATACTACTGTCAATAGTATATATTACTATATGTTTGTTCGTAAGATGCAAAAATTTAAGTAGAACTGCTGCTTTTTCCTTTCGCAGTCATATGTGCAAACAAAGAAACAGCAAATTCAACTGCTCATTATGGTACTAATAATTGAATCCGGATTAGATGTTATTGTTGTTGATAGGATGATTGTTTCCAAAACCCTTTTCCCTATCAAGGCATACAAAGTGGAGTATATATATACACCATTACAGTAAACATTCAGCGCACAATTTATTCTGCAAACAAGTGCCCCCAGAAACCTCGGAAAATACCCTATACGGCTATACGTATCGGTATCAAACACATTTCAAAATGAGACTAGCGCTTCTAATTCGGAGTAACTAGAAAAAGATAACACACGCACATACATCCACACATTGAAATCTTATTCAATAATCACCGGCATCGTCTTGTTAAGCTCGAGTTTCCTATGCCTTTGTCGAATAAATACCTCGGCCTCGCAATTGACATCACCGTCACATTTCTTACAATCACCATGCTTAATTGCATTCTCTACCTTGTGATGATCTATTGGTTTTTGTTTTTGGTTATTTTGGTAAGGGGATAATATGGACGAGAAGTATTTTTCACGTTCATCTAGACTATGAATGTTATTGATGTTGTGGTTCAGGTTGGAATTTGGGTGCCTCATTTTCTTCGCGCTCACTCGATAAGCTTCGTTTTTTTTTTTTTTTTAACTGTTTTAACTAATTCGATCAAATATGTTTTTGTTACAATGAAAAACAGCTTATCAGGAGTCATGTATATATAGAGTAGGCAAGCAATAATGGGTATTGGGTTGTTTGTGGTTCTTGTTAATCGATGAATGATAGAAGGGAATCCAATGCTGTTTGGCTTTTTACGTGGGTTTGGGAATTAAGAAATGCTTCACGCTAAAAGAAACCGGCCATAGAAGAAGAAGAAGAAAATAAATAATGTTATCTAGAATTGATTTTCAAGTTAAATTATCTAGTTGAATGAATCTCTTAAAGGGAAGAGAATAAAATATATGTACATTTCATCTTTAGCTTTATTCCTTATTTGACTTTTTCCATGTTACGAACAAACATTATGATATGCATTGCAAGTTGTAACAATTTTTAAAACCTCTTTTTCCATGGTAGACGAATTTACTAGAACCTTTTTAGTCCCTAAGTCATTACAAAAATTAGCTTCCTTGCTTGTTTCACGAACCTTCTTAATCAACAAAGCCGAATGTGAAAAAATCGGTAACTTTAATATGTATATACACTCTAATAATAATGAGATGCACCATATAAATATTGACATGAATCTCATGTCATTTGTCATTGATATTATGCTATTTGAATTTTTTTTTAGAAAGAAAACGATGATTTGTAAGTTGTTACACCATAAATAATTATGGTGTAAACGTTACACCTAAGAATTTGGGTAGCATATAACTTTCTTGAAAACAATGTTTTCGGTTATTTATCCTATGACAAAATCAAGTGATTTTGCTTCCAGAAACAAAATAATTGCTTTGTTACAACTTTCCTTTTTAAAACCTAAAAAGTCATATTTTTGAAAATACATTCTACTCTCTCCGTCCCATAATACTATTGACACTTATCAAACCACGTAGTTCTAGACGATAAACTGTTGTTTAATTATCAATTGTTACTTTATTGAAAAATATATTTGATATGAGTTAATAGCTAGTAAAAATAGTATTATCTTATTGGAAAAAATTGACAATAGAGGTCTCAACTTTGGGTGATAATATTTGAAAGTCTAAACTATTGATTAAGCTGTGTAGATCTTAACTTTAGGGGGATTCTTAACATATAGCGGGCCTTAGTGACTTGAAACTGACTTCATATGTCATTACTTGTAAAGTTTGGTCACACCAGAAGGATTAATTGATCGAGGAAAGTTGGAGTTAGGTGAGATTTTTAAAAAAAATCGTCAATTTTAAGTCACCGAGACCCGATAAAATTTAAGACCCCCCTAAAATTGGGACCTACACAAGTTAATCAATAGTTCAAACCTTTTAAAAATTATTGTCCAAAGTTCATACATCTATTGTCAATTTTTCCTTAATTTCAAGGAGAGGGAATATGGGCTATGGCTATAGTTGGTAGGTAATAAGAGTAATATTATTTTATTTCAAACAGAAAAAGTGTGGGTCAATAGTTCAAAGGTAGAATAATTAAAGTAATACTGGGTCATAATCCAAAATAAAAGTGTAAAAAATACTTTGACACAGATAAAAAAAAAAAATATAAAAAGTATTATGAAACGCGAGTAATAAATTAGCCGCATTAAAACTTTATTAATAGACTAAGGGTCTAACTAGTACAAGGAAGCGTTGATCTACCACCAAATAGATCACATATATAGTAGTGTCCATTGACCAATATATTGAGGTGCATTGTTATTAGTTATTAGTCCCATAATTATGGGTTAATCGTTGCATTATATTAAGCATCGACTGCAGCATGGGGCAACATCAAGAATATTACCACATGATTGTTGGTCTTCCTCTCATCTGGGCTTTGAATTTGAGCTTTTATTGATGATGTAAAAAAAGATTAGAAGAAGATGAGTGAGAGGAAGTTTAGTGCATTAATTCACAATTTTATGATGATTCTTTGTTATATTGATGGAAAACTGTAATCACCGGAGGAAAAAAGGCTAAGAAATGCGATCAATAGTGGCTTGAGGGTTGTGTTTGTGGACCACAACCCTTAACATTTTTGAAGGGTTGCAGTTATTGAAAAAACCACAGCCCTTAACTGACAAAAAGTTGCACTTATGATGCATTTTTGTTTCCTAAATGATACTTATACATAAAAGTATGCTTGTTCATTGCAATTATGTTATTTATAGATATATAGGGAAAATATGACCCAATTACATTTCTGTGTCAACAATAGACAAAAAGAAAAGAATTTCACAAACATATACCCAAATGGTGAAATACCAAATGCAAGAAGTTCGTCTCTAGTTTAATGACTGAGCCTAAAACCAAATGGTAAATAACCATCCATCTACACCTCGAGAAAATTTGAACTGAACCAACAATAATGTAACAGCAACAACCAGTAACGTGGACAGTGAATTCTCAACAGTTGATCCACAACATTAAACACGACCAAAAGCAGAGATTAGAGACTCAAGTCTCATTCTTATTACTAACATAACTTCGCAAGAAAAGATAATTACTGTTGAATGACGACTCATCAGTAACATCATAATACCCATGGGAATCCAAGATAATATGCTGAAAGGACAATAGCAAAAGGCTAAACTATAAGGAAAATGTTTATAGTAATTTTAAGATACATTCAGTCACGACAATAATTAGAAAACGGTCACTTCTTCTGTCTCAACATTATTTTCTGAGTTGAAAAATACAAACAAAAAATCTCATAACAACGTTTTTCCTAAATCTTAAAGAGAATTGAAGGACAAACTTTTAGCATTTTTACCGACATTCTCTTTGAGGAAATTATGGGACACGATACATATAGGTAAGAACCAAACAGCAACAACAACCAAATGATAAAGAGGTCGGGAGGTTAAGAGTTGAGACATGCAGCCATTAGACACAATACAGACGATGACGACGACTCTTAGAAGCATCTAAGACAAGATACTTTAAGAGAATATAAAGGTAGTAGAGAAGCGAAAGTAGTTTTCACTTCAGTCCCAAATCAAAGCTCAAGAAAAATTTGTAGAAGTTAGAACTCACAAAAAGGGCATTTGGGGTCCACAATTCCACAATACAAGAGCCAATAGAAGTACTAGAAATATTTATTATATACTATAAGTACACGAAATTGCATGACAAATTAACTAATCCAATACCTTATAACCCGACTATAACAAGTCTAACATTCAAAACAATATCCATATGTTCTGAAATCGCAGTACTATATACTAAAATCCTTCATATGTTTACTACATAGAGGAGTACTAGAAATTACGAAATCGTTACTAAATTACTGATTCAATTAATACCTTAGAATTATTCAAAAACAAGTCGAATATTCAAAACATCCAAAACACAATCAAATTAATAAGTTAAAAAAGCACAAATAACAGCAAGCGGAGAGTACTAAAAACATACAAGAGGATCACCAAATTTAAATGGCGAATAAGTGTTGGATTATGCTCCAAAATTAGTCAAATAGTTTTCATAATAGTTAGGACTAGTTGCTAATACTTAGTTAGTTGGTTAACAAATAGTTGTCTACATAATAGTCTATTTAGTGGGATAGCAAGTAGTGGGTTAAATAGTAGGCATGTTATTAGTAGTGTTTTGTATGCCTATTTAAATGTTATTTATTTAGTTATTGAGCAAGCAGTGGTCTACATAATGGTCTATTTAGTGGGATAGCAAATAGTGGGTTAAAAAATAAGCATGTTGTTCCGGTATGGGACAAATCACAGGGTTCTGAACCGGTAGGTCCTTGTACTCAAGCCGGGTTGGATTCCTGCAAAATAGAATAAGTGAACTAGCCTCGGGGGTTGATCCGAGGAACGCCCCTCCGATGCCTAAGTCAGTATTAGGTTTAAAGCCGGTAGCTCTCAAGTATAATGTATTGGGATTCGTGTACGTACCTTATGACTCAGATCGACGGAGTATTTATAGGGATTTGATTAAGCCCATCTCATTGTTGGGCCAGGTAATCACGGGAGAGATTCCCAAGAATATTCCCTTAGGATATATTCTTATCTTTTACTGAAAATATATCTTTTTAGGCCCGTAGGCGCTGTAGATATAAAAGCGATCATAGCCCAGGCTCGTAAGCCCAAAAGCTATTAGACCGGTATCATTTGAATCGGTATGGAACTTAGTCAGCCCCCATACAACTAGCCCCCAAGCCGGTATGCCTATTATAGGCGTATCCGGTTTAATAGGTTGCAAACCGTTATGGGAGATGCTGAGTTACTTTTAGCGAGAGAATGTGAATCGTTGTCAGGGAATTTCAACGGTCACCTCGAGCTGCGCACCTACATTGAAAGCTCTTCGAAGCGTGATTGCTTCACAGCTGGGTGCTACTAAAACACGTGGCATGATCATGTCGGGAAGACGAAGCGTCACTTAATCTCGACCGCGACTTTTCCTATAAATACCTCTTGTGCGCCCTCTGCTTCTCACTTCTTGCAATCTCTCTCTTGTGATCGCGTTCATATCGGACTTTCTCTCTCCAAAATCCTTTCGTTTTCTTGGCGGTATTTGCTTGATCTCTCCGTCCGGCCTCACGCTATCAGTTGATTCCGGTGTGTTTTCCCTTCGCGTCTTTACTCCCAGGTATTTTATCAAAACTTTTTCCAATCTTTCATACCGTCTTATTTATAATGTCGTCCAACTCTGAGAATTCTGATTCCCAAGACATATCTAAGTCTCCTTCTATTATGAGTGAGAGTGATGCCGAGTCTGATAACACCTCCATTAGGTCCGTAGAGGTTACCACTTCTCCCCTGGTTACTCCTACTTCCGAACATAGAGTAAATAGCCAGAATGAGTGTAGTACTTCCGGTAGACAAGGTGTGGAGCCGGGCATTCATGCCTCCCCCTTAAAGATGGTAATGAGACAAGCTGGGGCTTTAGGTCAGTATGGAACCATGAGAGGTTTAGCTGAACATTCACCTGAATTGTTTCCTCCCGGCTCATCTCCTGTTAGGCGCTCTACCTTTGAGGTGGGTGAGACATCCTATAGACCGGTACCCAGGGAGATTCCGGCCTCCCCTGTCCATTCTGATGCTGTAGAAAGCGTAGAAAAGTATGTGGGTGGGACGGACGAGGAGTCCACTACCTTAGAAGCCGAGTCGGATTCCGACCAAGAGGATCCTCCCGAGATAATCCCGGAGGACTCCGATGAGGATACCCTAGCAGAGTTGTTCATGCCGCCTGGTGATGCCGGCTGTGCCGCCAGCGTTCAGTTGGATAGTGGCTGGGCGAGAACTTGTAGGAAAAGTAGATTTCTCATTAAGGGCCCCCAGTATTTTGCCTTCCCTGAGGATTATCAATTAGTGCTCCCGGCCGAAGGGAGCCGGGTGACGGACTGTCCTGCCGGTCATGTGGCCATATACGCTCATATGCTTGACTTTGGGCTGAGGTTTCCCCTATACCCCTTTTTCGTTAAAGTTTTCAAGGCATGGAATATATGCCTGGCCCAGATGACCCCCCTCGGATGGCGGAACTTGATGGCTTATGCCTGGGTGGTCCGATATAAAGGCTTCCCGGAGACATTGAACCTTTTCCGGAAACTCCATTGGATTAAGGAGGACGGTTCTGCCAAAGGGAAAGGAGCCGGTAAGAAAAGAAAATCCCGGGACGATGAACTCGAAGGCCGGGGTGGATGGATGTCCTTGTACACGAAAGCCGGCAAACTGACTGTGTACCCTAAACCGTCAGGCCTCAAGCTGTGGAGAGGTCGGTTTTTCTGGGTACGCGTGCCCGATGATTTCCCGTTGCGCCGACAATGGACTAAACCTCGCTCCCGAATGGAACATATCAGGGATCGGGGCTTAACCCGCCGGGAGAGGATTGCCTATGACTATTTTTCGTCGGACTCTATCCCGGCCTTAAGAGGCAAGAAAAGGATCCCGGTCCCTAAGTACTGGCTTCCTCATACCAGCTACATCTTCACCAATCCGGCCTTATTGGCCTTAGGCTTCTGCCGGTCTGACCCCTACGGTGTGTCTTTAGTTTTTGCTTTGCTAGCCATTTGTTTTTGCATTTATCATTTTATCTAACTATGATGTCATCTGTCTTGCAGGTAAGGACTTCCTGATTCGTGAGGCTCTTCACGTTGACAGATCGTACCGGCCCTTAAGCAACATGCCTCCCAAGCCTGCAAGCAGATTCGTTCCTATCCAGATGCCGGCTGGCGGCGGCCGAGGAGGGCGAGGCGGTCGAGGATCTGGCCGGAAGTCCGGCACTGAGGACGACGTCAGGGATACCATCCCCCTGCAGCGTCGCCAGGCTGAGGTCTTGGCCCGGAAAAGGAAACCGGAGCAGACCTCAGTGGCCGAGCCGGCGGCCAAGAGGGTTGCCTCTAAGACCGGCAAGGATAAGGAAGCTCCTGCTTCCACCGCTCCTCCTCTACTTTCCGGTCGCGTTTCCGAGGTAGGTACCTCCTCATTGCGGCCCAAGATCTTCAAACAACTGACTCTACCGGATATGGTTCCCGGTCTGGAGTCTTTTGCCAAGCCCAGAAAGCTGGGCTATCTGGAGCGGGGCCGGATGGAGATGCCGGAAGTTTTGAAGAAACGCTGGGCCCGCTCCCCGGTGAAGAATGGCGAGAAGTTCGATCCAAAAATGACCGTTTTGGACGACGAATCGCTGCTCCTGGACCGTCCTCTTGAAGGCGGGAATCTGGGATACCGTATTTTAAAAGCTACACAGCTTAAATACGACATCCCGGTGGACGAGGTTTATACGCTTGCCGCCACGCATGCGCATAATTTAGCTCTGGTAAGATTAACAATTCTTAACACCCGTTTTGCAAGTTTGCTATCGGTTTATTCGTTGTCTTGACCTTTATGTTTCTCTTTGCCTTTTGCAGTCCGCCCAGTCCGGTAAAGAGCTCTGCGACTTCTACCGGTACTTCCAGACTTCTTACTTCAACGAAGTTAAGGAGAATAAGGAGCTGGAAGGTAAAATGGCCGTTAAGGAGCAGGAGCTGCTTGCGGCAATTGCCGAGAAGAATGACGCGCTGGCTACGGAGAGCAAGGCTGATGCCACCCTCACAAAGGCGGTGGAAATCATCTCTGGTCCTGTTCAATAAGGATGAGGAGATTAGGCTTCTCCGGGAGCAGATTTCTGAAGCCAAAGAGCTGGAGCGCGCCACCGTTAGGGAGTACCAGAAAGGGTATGGACTTTGTAAGCCGCTTACTCAACCGGTACAACGGTGGCTGGTCTGCGGCCATGAATGGTTCGTCACACCTTCCCGGACTCGACTGGTCCAGATCGAGGAGGCGCATACCAACCTCGTCCATGGGCTACCAGTTGAAGGTGAGGACCTGGATCTTGGTGTTACTGAAGCTGACATCGCCAATGCTGACCCAGAGTTGAATTTGAGGAGGAGCAAGAGGCTGTCAACGACGCTGCTGATACTGCCAACCCTGATGCCGATCCTACTCTGGAGGAGCCAGTGGTTGTTGTTGACGGCTCTGAGGAGGAAGAGCAAACCAAGTAGACTCTCAGCCTTCCTCCTTGCCCTTCTTGTATTGGGTCACTTTGTGGGTGGTGTGCTTTATGCCCCCATGCCGTCTTTCTTCTTGGGCAGCCAAACTATCTTTACCGTTCTGTAAATCCGTTCGCCTGTGATCGGCTTTTTACCTTTCTTTTGGCGGTCATACCGTACGTGGTTGACTGCTTAGTTCTAGGGTTGTAATTTTTCATTGATTAATGAAGTACAGTTTCTTACTCCAAACTTTATCATCTTTCGTATCGTTTTTTATTGTTTGTTATGTTTGTCCGGCATGTTTAACGTGGTCATTGACCGATTTCAATGTGGCCATTGACGGATTAATGCTTAATTTGTTTTATTCCAGCAGATCCACGAAGGTCATTGACCGGTTTCACACTATTGATTAATTCAGCAGATCCACTAAGGTCATTGACTGACTAATCAATAATGTTTGATTTGTTTTATTCCGGCAGATCCACGAAGGTCATTGACCGGTTTCAAACTATTGATTAGTTCAGCAGATCCACTAAGGTCATTGACTGACTAATCAATAATGTTTGATTTGTTTTATTCCGGCAGATCCACGAAGGTCATTGACCGGTTTCACACTATTGATTAATTCAGCAGATCCACTAAGGTCATTGACTGATTAATCAATAATGTTTATTTGTTTTATTCCGGCAGATCCACGAAGGTCATTGACCGGTTTCACACTATTGATTAGTTCAGCAGATCCACTAAGGTCATTGACTGACTAATCAATAATGTTTGATTTGTTTGGGCAGCGTTGGGACCTGGTGTGTGAGGAAGATGCTCATTTTATTAAGATAAAACGGCTCTTCCCGGCTATGCCGGAATTATTGCCTACCATCATGGAAAATTAATAAAGGTACTCGGCACAAGCGCCTGATTATTGGTTCCTACTGGCAACATTGCCCATCTAATAACTAAACATAGTACTTCTTAAGGACACTGACATTCCAACTATTTTTCAAAAACTTCCCGCCATGTCCTCGAGCCGATAGGATCCTGGTACTATCTCTTCCTTGACCAAGTAAGGTCCTTCCCAGTTGGCTGTGAGCTTTCCTCCACGTGGGCTTTTCCGTTACTGCCGTCCGCCTGAGGACGAGGTCTCCTTGGAGATAGGACGGCTTCGCACTCTTTTGTTGTAGGCTTTGCTTATCTGGTCTTTATAGGCTGCCGACCTCAGCTCTGCTGCCAATCTAACCTCTGGTAAGAGGTCTAGGTCCTCCTTATGTATTTGCTCGTTCAAAACGGGCTCATAGTTCAGGATCCGCCAGTTAGTTAATCCCACTTCTACCGGGAGTACCGCCTCTGCCCCGAAAGCTAGCCTAAATGGTGTCTCTTCGGTGGCTTCTTTTTCGGTGGTTCTGTTGGACCATAGTATTGCCGGTACCATGTCGGCCCATGCACCTTTCAACTCATCCAATCTTTTCTTCAGGGCATTGAGGATCTGTTTGTTAGCGGCTTCAGCTTGGCCGTTGCTTTGCGGGTGGCAGACTGAAGAGAAGGCGAACTTGATGCTGTAAGGACGCAAAAAGTCGCGTATCGGACCGCAATCGAACTGAACGCCATGATCCATCACTATTCCCATAGGGATGCCGAACCTAGTGATGATGTTCTGCCAGATAAACTTCTTTACCTGATTAGCCGTTATTTTTGCTGTTGGCTCCGCCTCTATCCAATTTGTGAAGTAGTCAATACCTACTATCAAGAATTTCCTTCCCCCGGATGCCGGCGTGAAGGGCCCTATAATGTCCATCCCCCACTGCGCGAAAGGGATCGGATTTAAAATTTGCTGGAGATCGTTGGCCGGCTGGTTGATGACTGGTGCGAACTTCTGGCATTTATCACACTTTTTTACGTATGTTTGGGCATCCGTCAGCATTGTAGGCCAGTAAAACCCTGCTCGCAGCGCTTTCAGTGCTAACGCTTTTCCGCCGATATGGTTCCCGCATACTCCTTCGTGAATTTCCTCCATTATCTTTGTTGCTTCGTGAGCCGTGACACACCTTAGTAAAGGTAGCGAGAACCCCTTCTTGTATAACTGTCCTTGGAAGATGCAATACCAGACAGAATCCCTTTTCAATTTTTGCGCCGCCATCTTATCTTCTGGGAGCTCGCCTTGGAGCTTATATGCCAGTATACCCTCATACCATTCTGGTTCGGTAGTGATTGTGTTGACGGACGCTGGGATAACTTCTATACTTCTTTCTACCAATGTCTCCACCTTGACGTTCCTTTTTTTATCACTTAGATTGGAACTTACCAGCTTTGATAGGGCATCTGCCGCCATGTTTTCTGCTCTTGGGACCAATTGTACTTCGAAGCTTTGCAGTCCCTTTACCATGTTTTTTTACCAAATTTAGGTATTTCTGCATTACCGGTTCTCGGGCCTCATACGTCCCCTCAATTTGGCTTGAGATTAATTGTGAGTCCGTTATCATAATGACGTTTCTTGCTCCAGCCGCAATGCTCAGACTTAGTCCGGCCAGGGCTGCTTCGTACTCAGCTTCATTGTTGGAGGCCTTAAACCCAAAGCGGATGGCATGTTCAAAGATTTCCCCTTCCGGAGATGTTATAACAACTCCGGCTCCGGCTCCACTTTGGGCTGCTGATCCATCCACCTCGATTTTCCACCTGTCGGCGGATTCTGCGGGTTCAGAGTAGGTTGTCTCCACTACGAAGTCTGCTAAAGCTTGGGCTTTGATCGCGGTACGCGGCCGGTATTCTATGTCGAACTCTGACAGTTCGATTGCCCACTTCAATAGTCTCCCTGTGGTGTCTAGTTTGTGGAGGGCTTTTTCCAAAGGCTGATTTGTGAGGACTTGGACAGTGTGGGAGCAAAGTATGGTCTCAACTTTCTTGCTGCAATCAAGACAGCATAGGCCATTTTTTCCAGCAGTTCATACCTTTGCTCCGCTCCGGCAAGTACGTGACTGACAAAGTATATGGGGCTTTGCTGCCCCTGCCGATTCACCAGTAACACCGCCACGACCGTCTTCTCGGTTACCGACACATACAGCTGCAGTTTTTCCCCCAACTGTAACAGCCCGCACTTCCGAGCTGCTAACTAATCACACTTAAGATACACAATCAACACTTAAGAATCCTCAAATTTACATTTATTCACAGCGGAAACAAAACCTATAAAAACGATCCTGGATCCTGGGTCAGGGGCCCACAACATAACAACTTGAAAATCAAATAACATATTACAAATACTTCCAAACAAAGCATCGAACTTTAACCTCAGTCCACCATCTCATAACATAAAAAACTTCTTCTTGATCAATAATCATATTCCAAGTCCTCGACCAACCCTGCAAAATCACTAACAATGAACCCTGCCCCCACTAGGACAGGTTCCAAGAACAAAATCAGAAAAACTGAGTACACACACTGTCCAACCAGAAATTCATTTTAGTGGCTTAAAATGTAGTTGTGCGGTTTATTACTCGTCAAGTGGAACAATCCCAAACTTGAAAAATACTTAAAATCAAATAGTTAGAAATGTTTTTATTACGACACCAACAACCCCTAATTAGAAGTCCGATAAAGAGTACTCATACATATACTATAGATAATAAGTTCTTTGCCATAAGGACAAATTTCAACAACAGTTGAATACATAAGCTCATTTTTGGTGGCTTAAGACCATTCATATACAATTCATGCTAGAATTCGGCATGCTTCACAAGTAAGCTGCTTGCTTAAAAATTTCAGGATTACTATCCTTGCACAATCGCATTAAAGTAAGAATTTTTATCATAAAGATCACCATTTAGATCATTCAAACCCCTTTGGGTCTATAGCATTTAATTTCATTGGGTAAAGCGAACACGAATAGAGAGGGGCTCCTTACATAAGGAGCCGACTGTCTCTAAGCTAATGGAGGTCGTCACCCCACCGTTTAAATATTTATGCTTGCAAGCCTTAACCAGGACATGTCCCATTTTTATTATCTGCTGGACTTCACCCACCCAGCGAGGGTTCGAAAGGAGATCACCCATCCTCCAAGGGTTGTTGTTCATACCGTACCTTATTTGGTATCGGCCTTTACCCACTTGTATCCATAGTTTATTTACATAAATAGTTTAAATGCACAGTTTATCAATACCACACGTGTTTCAAAGAACACATATTTATCCATGAACAGGAAAAATAATCACCACTACTATGGTGTTGCTAATCATTGCATGACTTGGATCTTCTTTTGAAATCTTTTGTTTTACGTCAACAATTTCACATATTAGTTACGTGTAAAGATATAAGGAAATAATCAATTCTTTACTTTGTAAAAGTCGTATAGGCACTTAGTGTGCTCATTTAAACTTTACCAAAAGGGTTGAGTTAACAAGAACATTTGGAACTTTTGTCAAAATAATTACAGCAAAAATATTGAACTTAAAATGAACATAACTTCCTGCGGTACTTCGATTAGGAATTTCCAAAACTTAACCTCAATAATTTTTGGTCATGACATCCTCAAAGGAACAATACCCACTCCATAAAACATATTGAACATCTCGCTCCATAAATATTGTTTACTTTCCCCATAAAACAATAACTAAATCATAATGCTTATTTTCTCAATAACACAAACTTATATCTTTCAAAACTCTTACTCTTGCTTAATTCGTATGCATACTCAATTCCAAAGTTATCGACGACTTAAACTTCCATCCGTAAATTAATATAAAACAAAACAAAGTTGAAATGTAATTAACAATCCAAAATACCTGAACCTCAATAATCTATTATAACACAATCGAACTCAAATAATCTCACTTACCTAAATATTCTTTTAAGGAAGTAAATACATAAAACGTATTCGAAATCAAATGTCTCTCCGCAGTGAACCCATAACATAATCAAAATGTAAATATGTTTCTCAAAGACTTATAAGATAATTAACTATTATCGAGACCCAATTCTAAGCTCGTGCGATTAACCTGTAATATTTACTTGTAGACTATAAGGTTTCTCTAACATGTTTTGGCAATTCCCTTCATCATAATAGTTTCTCTTTGTACTTGGACTTCCGTCTTTAACTTATAGCATCTAAACTATAGCATTCCAAAATTCTCATGATATGAATTTTCCCCTTAAAGGTTTTCTTATTCCCAATACATGAACTTTCATTGCCAGAATATAACCTTATTACATTATCATAAATCACCTACAATTACTATGGCAAGTCAAAATATCTCACTCCATATTTCCCAATACTCACACTCGTTGTCCTCATCCTTCTCAAATTTATAATTCACAACCATACGTCCCCATGTATTTGTACTGAAAGCTCATATTAGCTTAACACCATACGCTTAGTATTGTCATTATATAACTTTAATTACATCGCTCTCTATTATCTAGATTTATATTTTTCTTTCCCAATCCATTTATATAATCTTACTCATCCAATAGACGAAATTATGCTCCAAACTCTTTTACTTGACCCCTTTGCGGATATGATCTTTTATTACATAAGTATTGTAAATTATATCTCTCTAATCGATACTTTCTAAACCACCACCAAGATTGGATCCTTTATTTCACTATACACATTCATATCTCAAATCCTACACATCCTTGAACTCACAATCTCGTAACAACTCCATTAACTCATAAATTAATATTTGACCTTTGAAATTACATCCAATTTACTATTCCCTAACTATCTAATCTACGTCCACACATAACATCTTCATTCTTAGTTAGAACCTCCCAACAATTACTTCATCCTTCAATTATGACATCACAAATCTTCATTCTTATATATAAGCTCCATATGTTTTCTCGGAGATATCTTCGAGTGATACCATTCAGCCTTGTTTATACGCCATAAGTAAATCTTGGAATATTTGACTACTTTATATATAATATCCTCAAAGCGACAATTGTATTTCTTAAACAGAACTTCACAAGTACCCATCTCACACAAACTCATTCTAACTTAGATTCCAAACTCCATATAACATAATTTCCATGATATTCTGTAAAGATTTAACTTGTTTCACTAGACTTACTGTTTCCAAACTTAAATCGAAAATAATGTTCATTAAATTGACCCAAATTTGAGAGACTTTTTCCTATGAGAACTTCTTCATAAAAATTTAAGAGGAGTAAAGATTTCCCTCATTAATAGAACTAGAAAATTCTGATTTATAATTCACGAGTCCATATTTGTTCATACTCCAAGTCATAATTTTCAAATGTTCATGATCATATATAATCAAAATCTCAAACCATAATAAAGAGTTTTTCATACTTTCAAAGTTCCATATAAAACTTATATCACAAATATTTTCACAATTGTCTTAAACCTAAATTTTAACTCAACATCCTTGATCAAAATTCCTTTCTTTTTCTCTGAAACTTTCAAGTATAACTAACAGTTTAAATCGAAAGCGAGTTCATAAAGATATCGAGTCGACGTCCCGGCTTAGTTCGTAAATCGAAGTACTTGTTGTAAAACCACTTATATAGTTAGATATACTAAAGATCCTTGCTTTAATTCTCATAGCTCATTTCATATAAAAGATCAACTTACTAAGCATAAGAACTTATTATAAATTCGATGTGGAAACAAGTAGGTTTAATAATATCACACATATATATTATTGAAGGATTCAACTACACAATCAGTTCTTCATAAAATATCACTCAGTAAAACTCATCACATATATAGCTTTCGCTCATAGCTTAAAACCAAATATGTAGTTAACAATCTTGTAAACACACGAATAACACTTTGAATAATTTTGAATTTATATAAAAGGCTTATTAAGCTCAGCACATGAAATCACATAAAAACGAATATAGATTCAAAGGTGGAAGGACATGTGTGTACCTTGAAACAATTCCCAATAATTCGACATTTGGATAACCATAATAGCTCGAACTTCATAATTTATCTCCATATAATACTCCAACAACGACCTCAAAACAATAACAAAATCATTAACCATCCTCACAACAATTTAGATAAACAAATTGAATTACTCATACTTTTAAGCTCTTCCATGAACTAACCACCAAACCCTTATATATGACCATTCTACTAATCCAACTCACAACATCAATTCTCTCTAATTAACTTCATTATGATTTCAGAGAGTATTATCAAACAACATAATTTATAAAAATCAGTTTTTATAAACTTACTTAAGAGGCTTACTTCATATTAGAAGCTTCAATCCAATAAGAAAGATAAAATATTCAATATTTAAGTTTAACAACTCTTATCATAACTATATTTGCTAATCAATAACAAAATTGAGAACCAAGTTTATTTCTAAAATCAGAATATAAAATTCAATTGCACCACACTTGAATTGGAATCAAAGGAGATGAGGAATTAAGAAAAATTAGCTTATACCTTCATATGGAAAGGAATACCAACAATGGCAGAAAAGCAAGCAAGTTAGCAATGACAACATGGGAAAACAAAGCCAACCACGGCAGCAACGCAACACAAAGTACAGCAGCAGTGCTGAACTTGTATAAGGCGTAACTCATAGCTCCGAACTCCGAATTGAGAAATTTTTGTGCCCAAATTCATTAGCTCGAAGTGATATACATCTTTGATTCAGCAACAAAGAGCAAAATTAGATTGCATGTTGTAGATAATTGAGGCAACAGATTTCGGAATAAAAACAGAGGAGAGAGAAATGAAGGTAGCAACACCAAACTTACAAAGACCATAACTCATAGCTCCGAACTCCAAATCAAGTGATTTTTGTGCCCAAATTCATTAGCTAGAAGTTATCTACAACTTTGATTCAGCAATAAAGAGCAAAATTGGATTGTATGTTGTAGATAATTGGGGCAACAGATTGTCGGAATAAAAACAGAGGAGAGAGAAATGAAGGAGCAACACCAAACTTGCAAAGACCATAATCATAGCTCCGAACTCCAAATCAAGTGATTTTTGGGTCTAAGTTCAATAACTTTTGGAGATCTACAATTTTCATGTGATAAGTTTTGGCAAATTTCGACTCCAGAATAAAGAAATTGAACATGCAAATTACGGGGTATAAAATCAGAGGAGAGAGAAAGTTATTGTTTGGGGTTTTATTTTGGTTTTAAGGTTTCTCCCAATTCTTAACCACTTGGATAATTAAAATGAAGTCTTGAAGAGAATAATTGATCTATGGGAAAAATACATTTGGCACTTGATTGAGAAGTTATGAAGAGGAGAGAGTGATGCTCTAGCATCTAGAGTAATAGCATGAGTGAGGAGAAATAAATTGTAATTCAAAATGGGTTTCTCTTTATTTCAAAGCTTACAATCCTTAACTCAATATCTCTATTATATAAAATCCATACAAACTTATTTGTGCTTGAAATTACTTTAGACGATGAAAATAATTCTCAAAGTCATTTCTTTACTAATATGAACATAGCTAACTTGACTAAAACGTGTCTGAAAATATTAGCTATTATACTTATCAAATCTCATTTATAAAGTCATTATTAAACCTGCTTAAAATATAGGCTATTACACCAACTCTGGCCGGGTTATGGTAGGCAGTCGTTGGAAGTGCTCCTTTACCTTTTCGAAGGCTTGCTTCTGCTCTTCTCCCCATTCAAACTTCTTATTTCCTCGGAGTATTTTGAAGAATGGCAAGGCCTTCTCTGCTGATTTGGAAACGAACCTTGTTAGGGCCGCCATCCTCCCTGTCAGCTTTTGGATGTCCCGGATGCTCTTCGGCTCCGGGAGGTCATTGATGGCTTTAATTTTGTCCGGGTTGGCATCTATCCCCCTTTCGCTCACCATGAAGCCTAGGAACTTACCGGATCGCACTCCAAACACGCATTTCTTCGGATTTAACTTCATTTGGTGTTTACGGAGTGTTTCGAATGTTTCCTCTAGGTCAACTATATGGTCCTCTTCAGTTAAGCTCTTAACTATACTGTCGTCCACATATACTTCTACGTTTCTGCCTTTTTGGTGTTCGAAGATCTTGTCTACCAGCTTTTGATAGGTAGCACCGGCATTTTTGAGCCCAAACGGCATTGCTTTGTAGGCGTAAACTCCCGCGTCTGTGATGAAGGCCGCTTTATTCCTGTCGGACTCGAGCAAGCTTATCTGGTGGTACCATGAGAAAGCATCCATGAAACTTAACAGTGCATGGCCGCTAGTTGAGTCTACCAGCTGGTCAATCCTCGGCAACGGGTAGCAGTCCTTTGGGCAGGCTTTGTTGAGGTCGGTAAAGTCTACACACATGCGCCATGTCCCATTGGATTTTTTCACCATTACTACATTTGCCAACCACTCCGGGTAGTCGCAGGGTTCGATAAAGTCTGCTGCCAGCAGCTTGTCTACTTCCACCTTAATAGTTGCGTTCTTTTCTGCCGAGAAGTTTCGCTTCTTTTGCTTTACCGGCCTTACATCCTCGTTCACGTTCAGGCAATGTACCATGAAGTCTGGATCAATGCCTGGCATTTCGTCTGCCGAGAAGGCGAAAATGTCAGCATGCCCTCTTAGCAAGGAAATTAGGTTGACCTTTACTTCTTCACCCAAATCAGATCCGATTTTCACTGTCCTGTCAGGTCTGTCTTCTTCCAAACTGATTTCTTCCGTTTCCCCCGCAGGGCTAGGCCTTGGCTGATCTGCCGGCCTTCCCTAGAAATTCTCCATGGACAGGTCCTTCCTGACCTTATTTTCCAACCTTCTCCGTTTTCTTTCCGACGGCGGCGTGTCGGCCGGCCTTTTATGATCAGAGTGCTTTAGCGCGGTAAGGTAGCATGCCCTTGCCGACTCTTGATTGCCTCTGATTTTCTCAGGGTTACCGTCATTAGAGGTGTAGATCATGGTAAGGTGATATGTTGAGACCACAGCTTGGGCGTCATGAATTAGCGGCCTCCCAATGATGGCATTATATGCCGCCGGGACGTCTACAACCAGAAATTCCACCATGAGATCTTTCGACCGGGACCCTTCTCCTATTTTGACCGCCAACTTTACCTTCCCTTCTGGGACAACAGATGCTCCTGTGAAGCCGATAACCGGGTAAGAGACTGGTTTCAGACATGTTTCGTCAAATCCCATCTTTTCAAATGTCTCTTTGTAGAGGATATTGGCGGAGCTTCCTCCGTCCACTAGAACACGGTGAACCATCGCATTGGAAATTTTGCAGAGATACTACCAAAGGGTCGTCGTGAGGTAGACGATTCCTTAGCGTCCTCTGAGGTAAATGCTACAGACGGCATAGATGGGGGTGCCGGCCATTTTCTGGCGTTGTTATAGTTCACCTGGTGACGGACTTCCTTGAGGCTGGCTTTCGCCCCGTGAATACTACCGCCTCTAGTTGGTCCTCCGCTGATGATGTGGATCTCAGTGATCCTGTCCTTTACCGGCCTTCTATTGCCATTGTCGTCCTCCTTGGAGGAGTTTTGCGATCGTTCCTTGATAGGTACTGGGTAAAGTAGCCTCGCCTAACGAGGTCTTCAATCCCGTCCTTAAGGTCCTTACAATGTCTGTTTTGTGGCCGTAATCATCATTAAACTCGCACCACTTGGACTTATCCCTACCCTTGTAGTACATTTTTCGCGGCCTTTGCCACTTATCGTCCTTACTATGAAGTTCAAAAATCCGGGCCCGGGATATTGTTAGCGGAGTGTAATTGTTGTATTTGTCTGGCCTCCCTTCGAACCCCTTTTTCACAGAGTTGCTTTCCTCTTTTCTGCCAGTTGACTCCGATTTTTTATCCTTCCGGTATTTGTCATCCCGGCGATCCTTATCTTTGTCTTTCTCTTTGTCTTTTTCTATGGCCACTGGCCTTTTTGCGTTAGCTGCCTTGTCAAACTCTTCCCCCCTAATGAAGTCATTAGCCTTTCCCAGGACTTCTGTTAGGCATGTCATCTTTTTTCTGCCGAGATAACTGCGAAATGGGGTACCTTCTTTCAACCCCGTCATTAGGGCCAGTACTGCTACTTCCTGCTGCAGTGTCGGGATGGTGACGGCTTCGGCATTGAAACGCCCGACATAATCCCTCAAGCTTTCAGTCTCCCCTGTTTAATAGACATTAACTCGCCGGTTGTTCGTTCGCGACGCTTATTGCTGACAAAGTGTGTACGAACATGGATGTGAGTTACCGGAAGTCAAACACAGTTGCCGGCGGAATGCTTTTAAACCAGGTCTGCCCTAATCCGGTTAAGGTGGATGGGAACACCTTACACCATACTGAGTCAGTATCAGTGTACAACATCATATGGCCCTCATAAGCCGATAGGTGATCCTCTGGGTCCGTCTTACCGTCATACTTGCATGTCGGCATTTTCAATTTTTCCATGGGCTCCTGTAGGATCGCAGTGGAAAAGGGGGAATTCCGTAATGACACCTGCGCTCTACGCCGGTATTCACTTCGGCTTCTCGGCTGGGAGGAATGCTGCTGAACCTCAGTATCCTGCGCCTCCTCCTCTTCTTCCTCCTCATTCCCCACCTGCTCTGTGGGGGTCTTCGAATGCGCCACCTGATCCTGGTCATGCCGGTCTCGCTCACCTTGGCGGCCCGTCCATGGTGTACGAAGTTTCTCACCGGACTGTGGGCTCTGCTCAAGGGTCGCTTTGGCCGGGGACCGGTCGGTGGAGTTCCGCTGCCATTGCCTGAAACACTTCCGCTGCGCTTCTGAGTTGCTCCGGGGTGAACATATTCTGCAAGGTGTGGAAGATGTCTTCCTGGGGAGTTTCAGGAGTTTATCTAGTGTTCACAGGCGGTCGAGTGTGCTTAGCGGCCGGCAGCGGAGTTGAATACCCCAGGGGGGCTTGGTCAATGGGGACATTGTTCTCATCGGTTTCCGGCATCCCTAATGGCTGCTTAGGATCCATAAGGGTTGTTTGGATGCAAGGGATGGCTTAGACTACAAGGTATTGTTCGCCCCTCCTTCTAGCGCCAATTGTTCCGGTATGGGACAAATCACAGGGTTCTGAACCGGTAGTCCTTGTATTCAAGCCGGGTTGGATTCCTGCAAAATAGAATAAGTGAACTAGCCTCGGGGGTTGATCCGAGGAACGCCCCTCCGATGCCTAAGTCAGTATTAGGTTTAAAGCCGGTAGCTCTCAAGTATAATGTATTGGGATTCGTGTACGTACCTTATGACTCAGATCAACGGAGTATTTATAGGGACTTGATTAAGCCCATCTCATTGTTGGGCCCGGTAATCACGGGAGAGATTCCCAAGAATATTCCCTTAGGATATATTCTTATCTTTTTTACTGAAAATATATTTTTTAGGCCCGTAGGCGCTGTAGATATAAAAGCGATCATAGCCCAGGCTCGTAAGCCCAAAAGCTATTAGACCGGTATCATTTGAACCGGTATGGAACTTAGTCAGCCCCCATACACATGTTATTAGTAGTGTTTTGTATGCCTACTTAAACGTTGTTTTATTTAGTTATTTATGTATAAAAAATATAAAAATGTGGTCTTTTTAATTTCTCTTCAAGTTTCTCTTTTTTCTCCTCTAAAAAATTCTACATGGTATTAGAGCATCAGGTTAGATCCTAAAAAAGAAAAAAAAATAGAGAGAAACAAAGAAGAAAAAGAAGGAAAAAAAAGGGTAGAGAAAGAGTTTTCAAAAAAAAAAAAATCTTTTTAAAAAAGATAATAGGAGAAAATCTATGAGAGTTGTAGGTGTTTAACCATGGCAAGTAATGGTTTTAGTAAGATTTGTTGATGGGTTTTCTTTTAGCCCATGAAATTATTTTTGGTTACTATGAAAAAGAGGGAGTAAATATTTAGGGCGATGGGGCAACCTTCACAAAAAAGTCAGATAATTGACAATCTGATAGTGGTGGACGTCCGTACTCAATGCAGACACGGTTTTTGGAATTTTAGTAGTGGAAATGGTCAAATTTGCAAGACTACGTCGACGGTAGTTTATGGGGAGAAGTGCTCCATTCATTTATTGAAGGTTTGATGAGAAGTGCATCAACAAATTTGAAGATGGTAATGAAAAGTGCATTACATTAGGAAGAGAAGTGCTTCCAAGTTAATATAGAGAAGTGTTCATGAAGATTAAAAATAATGAAGGTCCATATATCATACGGGAAGAATTACGAACAAGCAGGATTGTGATACAATGTTTAATGTTGGCTCTTAGAAAATTTGGACCAAGGGAGTGTGTTGGATTATGCTCCAAAATTAGTCAAATAGTTTTCATAATAGTTAGGACTAGTTGCTAATAATTAGTTAGTGGGCAAATAAGTAGTGGTCTACATAATGGTCTATTTAGTCTGATAGATAGTAGTGGGTTAAATAGTAGGCATGTTATTAGTAGTATTTTGTGTGCCTATTTAATCGTTGCTTTATTTAGTTATTTATGTATGAAAAATATAAAAAATGTCTTTTGAATTTTTCTCTAAGTTTCTCTTTTTTCTTTTCTAAAAAATTATACAATAAGAGTATACGAAATCGCATGACCAAAAATTACTAATTCAATACCTTAGAATTAGTCAAAAACAAGTCCAATCTTCAAAACATCCAAAAAACAATCAAATTACTAAATTAAAAATCTCTTAACCTTCATAAGTGGCCCAAGGAATGCATTATAGTCTCCTCTGAATCTCAACGAGGCCAAAAATTCTTAAAAGCCAATGCTAAAAGCACTTTACCTTCATAATGGCCCCAGTTTCAAAGGAGGGGAGAAAAACCAAGGAAAGGTAGTCCAAAAGATGCTCACTTAGCACAAACTAGCAAACTGTACTGCAAATAATCATACATGACAACAAAAAGTTAGAATTTTAGATAGGAAAAAATACGCCAATAAGAAGATAATTTTTAATCGAGGTGATTAAACATGATTTTAGAGAATTGAAAACAAAACTTGAGTTTCAGGCATGTACCTCTAGCTTGGTTTTCCAATTACTACGCCAGAAGTTTCCAGAGCATTTTAGTTCCTTGCAAGCATTCGTTTCATGTTGCATAAATGACACAAATAACTATAGCATATAAAGGAATAGGTTATGTAGCACTAGAACATCAGTCACTAATAGTTAGCACAGCAAAATTGAACGCCAATAACTAGTTAACTACCATGTGTTAGTGTTGTGCATGTGCATGTGCATGTGCATGTGCATGTTAAGTTTTGATGATGATAAAAATATGTTCTATAGTATGAATGTGTGTGACAAATGTTTAAGAAAAGTTATCAAGCTTCGAAGTCAATGAATGAATGAATGAAGAATTTGAAGAAAGCCTTTGAAGAAATGAAGAATCAAGATTGTATTCCAGTTTAATTAGTTACTATATGCAAAATATAATATGTTAGAACTAGGTGATATATTATGTGTCAAGTATAGAAATATGAAATTAGGATGATTATTATTTTCTTAGAGTTCAGGGAATAAATAATCATGTTAATTTTATATGTCTATCTTAAAAGGAAATTGTAATTCAGAATTTAGAAAATAGTTTTGATAAAGTTTTGGAAAAACTGATGTATAAAAAAGATTTTATAAAAAATCGAATTTAAATAGTTTTCGAAAAAAGGAAATAAATTAAATAAAATCGAGTAAATTAGTTTTACAAAAATAAGATTTTCGAAAACTGTTTTGAAAAACGAATTTCGAATTAATAGAGTATGAGATAAAAAAAAAATCGAATTGGTTATCAACGTTATTAATAAACATTGATCTAAGTAAAACTTATCTTTTTACAATCAAAGATAAAGATGAAAAGGATAAAGTTTGTTTTCTAAAAAGAAAAGGTTTTATCCCTTAAATTAAGGAGTAAAAGATAAACATATTTTGAATGATTTTTGATCAGTCCATAAGCTAAAAAAGGGTTTATAACTCCGTCTCATAACTTACGTTTTCAGAGAGAGAAAATCGGAGATTTCAAAAGCTGAAACAGTTTCCTAAGGCACGTTCTAGTTAGGTTGAGTAACTTTTCGAAGTTTGTAATTGTCCTCTAATTTGCGTAAATAAGAAGCACACTTTTGAGGATCTTTTCTTTCTCTGATTTTATTATTATAGAGAGTTGCAACGCTTAGAGTTAAGTGTTGGGGAGCACTACTAGGGTTAGTAGTGGGGGAATCTTATTGTATCAAGAGTTTGATATTTTAGGATTCAAATAATAAAAGAGTTTGGTTTGTGTGGACGTAGATCTCAGAGGTGAGATTGAACCACGTTATATCTTGTGTTTGATCGTTGATTTCATATTGTGTTAAGATTTAGTTTTCGCAAAAACAAAAATCAAAGAATTACGAGCGAATAACACAGTGCTAGGCATAGTGCCATAACCAAGTTTTTGCGAAAATCGATTAAATTTAGCCACTCAATTCAACCCCCCTTCTTGAGTGTAACCTTGTGTTCCAACAAGTGGTATCAGAGCAGGCTATTCTCATAAGATTAATATCTAGAGAATAGAAATCATGAACATGCAAGACGCCTCTCGAGAAAGACACTCCAAGTGTCCAGTTTTCAATGGAAATGACTATGGATGGTGGAAGGCAAGGATGAGAATCTACATTCAAGGATCAGACTATGAGTACTGGAGTGCTGGAAAGTCATAAGGAAAGGACCGATTGCTATCGAGGGCAAAAACGCTGAAGGAAAAATGGTCGAAAAGGATGAAGAAGAATATGACTCACTCAACTATGCAAAAGCTGAGAAAAATTACAAGGCAATGCGCATTCTCCAATTTGGAATTGTTCCTGATGAATACTCAAGAATATCGGCTTGCACTACTGCAAAAGAAATATAGGACACACTGGAGTTGGCCCATGAAGGCACGAATGAGGTAAAATAATCTAGAATGGATTTGCTTGTCCGACAATATGAACTATTTACTAAGAATAAGGATGAATCTATTAAAGAGATGTTCAATAGATTCTCACTAATCATTAATGAATTGTGTTCTCTAGGAAAAACCTATTCTTCTGAAGAGCTAGTAAGAAAAGTTTTAAGAAGTTTAACAAATCATTGGCTTCCTAAAATCACTGCTCCGTAAGAGGCTAAAGATTTTACTAAACTCTCATTAGAACAACTAATTGGCTCATTAATGACTCATTAACTGGTTTTAGATTCCAAAACTAATGAACCCAAAAATAAAGGTTTCGCCTAAAAAAATGAATTAGAAATTGAAGATAGTGATAGTGATGATGATGATGTTGCGCTCCTCACTAGAAGGTTTCAGAATTTTCTCAAAAAGAACAGGAACAATAATTCCAGAAGGAGTGGAAACTTTAAAGGTAAGAGTACTACTTCTAACCCTAAGAAAAGTGCTACTAACTCTGGTTGTTTCAAATGTAGAGAGTTGGATCACAGGATTAAAGAATGTCCCCTATAGGATGATGAAAAGCCCAAGGAAAAACGAGAACAATCAAAGAAAGAATTCAAGAAGGCAATGATCGCTGCTGTTTGGGGAGATTCTTATTCTGATGAAGAACAGTCAGTGGCACAGTGCAATGACGCTAAACTATGTCTGAATGCTGTGTAGACATCACATAAAAGGGCACAATGTCAGGATGACTCTCATCTATGTCTAATAGCACTAGTAGAGAAATGCCGATTTGCATCGGACCTAGGACCCCTATTTGCGTCGGACTTGGGTCCGACGGCACAGGTCTCGACGCAGATGACCTAAAATTAATCTGCGTCGTATGCGAAAATCACGCATATCTTTTACCTATTTGTGTCGCACGTTGTATACGGTGCGATGCAAATGGCTCTCCCCAGCCCCAGATAGAAGGGGAATTTGCGTCGCACATAGCACTAGGTGCGACACAAATCAGGCCAAAGAGTACGCACATATCCCAAATGCCCAGCAGGTTCTAATTTTAGTAATTTGCGTCGCATGTGGCAATAGGTGTGTAATCCCCCATAATTTTAAATTATAAATATATTTAAGTACTTATATATTTATATTTAAACACAAATTAGTTTTGCAATGATTTAACTATTTAAAAAGGTTGACTATTTTAAAAGTCAAATGAAATTATTTTCATGACTTAACAAAGTTGAAAATATTTTAATTAAGCATGTTTTGATAAAAGTTTAAAATCTAATTTATATTGAAAAAGAAGTCTAATGGAATTGGGAACCTAAAAATCCAAAAGGATAAAAGGAAAAAGAGTCATGTGATGATTAAAGTCCAAGTTATTTATCTTGTTCATCCTGAAATTTCATTAAACCTTATCTCTTTTTCCTAAGCCCAAAAAGGAAGCTCTTTATAAATATCTTAATACCCAATTATTTATTCTACACAAAGAATTATTTTTTTCTCTCCTCTCACTAAATCTCACGCCACTTTCTATTCTTTGTTTCCTCATGGTCTTCTTTCTCTTCCTTCACTCGTTTTTTCTCTCACTCGAATCTGATTGGCCAGATTTCTCATAGTTTTGTTTATTTTTAGCAAAAACTTCCATCTTGAAAGTTGTAGATCTTGAAACGTTATTGAATATAGGCTTAAGAATTACTCAATTCCAATTCTTATTCTATTAGTTATGGCCTCTGCAAGTTTCGCAATTCTGCTGCCATATTTCACTCGCGATTTCGGTATTTCACTCTTTTTCTCCCTTTTTCTTTTCTTCTTCCTCAAGTTTCCATTAAAGACTATATTTTTATGCTTTCTTTTAATATTAATCATGATGATTGAATTGAATTTACTATTTTAATTAGTAATCTTGATTCATTTATATATTATATTATGAGAATAAACATTCAGATTTGTTTATTATGGTTAATTGAAGTTTTAATCATTAAAGCATAGATTTTTAGGGTTTTAATTACTGGAAAACCATAGTAGCATGTTATATACTATGAGCTTGATTTATATTATGATTTTAAACATGTTTATATGTGTTTAAAGAAGGTTTTATGATTTTAAAGTTGCTGGAACTTCAGAAAAGGTTTTATTAATGGAGATTTAAGAGTTTTAATTACTAGTATGGTAGTACTATGCTAGGAATTAAAAGTATTTGAAGTTTTGGTACTAAAATCAACTTTTGAATATATTTAAACAGGATTTTAAATATTTTAGAGTTGCTGTATTTTTATTTAAAAGTATTCACTAGTAGAAAAAAACCTCAAATGCTCCGGTTTTTAAGGCCACAAATGCTCCGTATTTGAAGCGTAGCAGACGTCGCCCGAGCATTTGAGACTTTTACAGATGCTCCGCTTGCAAATGCTCCGGTTTTTAAGATACAACCGGAGCATTTGAGCCCCTAAAAATTTTAAAAAATATATTTTTTTTGGTTTTTTTTTATCCTTAATTGATGGACAATCACTTACATGTAGATAAAAGTTTCATTTCTAATATTTGAATTCATAAACACAAGATATAGTACATATAAATAACAATTAACATTAAGGTAAACTAATATATCCATATGAACATATTCCTTAAATGTTATTATTTCTAATATTTTTGTTCATAAATACAAGAGATAGTACAAATAAATAACAACTAACATTAAGGTAAACTAATATATCTATATGAACATATTCCTTAAATTTTATAAGAACATCAGATTTTCTGGAATCCCATGCACCAAAACTTAATTTACGCCCTACCATTGGCTCTTCAAATGACCCCTCCTCTCCAAACCATTTATTAGACGAATATCCGAGAGGTCGATTTATTAAGAGTTGTACGGAACTTTAAACATTATAACGCAATTTTGCCTACCAAAACTTAGCTCGATTTTTGGCAGGAACGTAAAATGTTGTTTCAGCAGGGACACCTCATTCACCACCAGAATCTAGAAATTAGCTCATCGTGGCTTCCAGTTTCCACAATTTTCCCACCTTGAACAACTGCTATGATGTCTGCATTCCTTACTGTGGAAAGTCGGTTAGCCACAACCACAGTTGTTCGGCCTACCATGACCCGATCAAGTGCCTGCTGCACACTCTTTTCAGACTCTGCATCAAGTGCACTGGTTGCTTCATCAAGTAGCAATATTGATGGGTTCTTCCATTAGCTGCATTTTCCAACCAGCTATCCGTCTCCACCTGCAACAACAAAAATTGAGCAAAAATGTTATAAAATAAGTACAAAGTAAATTTCCTCACGAATAATTGTATGAGCTTGGAAGAGGATCATTGGTCTTCTGATAATAATAGTCTAGTGACCCGGTGAGTTATCACTTCTTACTAATTTGCATTTCAGAATTAAGTACAAGAGGCAAAACATTACCAAGTAATACATATTCAAGATCTACATAAATGATCACAGTATTGGTTTTTGAACTATTAGGGTCATTGCCATCCAACAAGTGAAAGTTGTATGAAGATCACTCTCATATCAACAGCTAACCGTTCTGCAATCAAAAATGAGCGCAGAGGTAATTTCAATCACTGTCAATCTGATGATGAAAATATTATATACTAACTTAACTTAGTAATGAAGAGCAGTTACAAGAGCAGTTACAATAACTGTCAATCCAAAACATCATAAACACATAATTATTCAATAACTCAAATCTGCATTGGAAAGAAGTAGACAACACGAACTTTGTGCAAATAATGTATTTAGCAAACAAAAATTTCAATCAATTGCAAAGAAATGTTTTAATTTTGGACTGTTCAGATAAGATGGCTGCATATTCATCTTTTCTGGCTGCTTGATCTCGTACAATTTTCTGAAGCTTATCCACTTTTACTCTTGTTTTTGAAAGAGAGTCCATTACTGCCATCCTTTTTGGCCTCGCTCGCGTCTTAACTGTGAAAACAAGACACCAATAAAGGAAACTACATCAAAAGGCTTGCTAATTCAGGGGAACTCGTGTAAGGGAGAAATAAATCTTCTTCGATTTCTAGGGTTCAAGTTTTAGGAAAAAATAAATTAGAAATCGAAAAAAAAGAAAAAAAAATTAAGCCACTTACTTGTTTTAAAGCACATTCCAAGAAGAAACTTTGCAGAGTTAATTAAAGATACTTCAAAGAAATAACAATTTGTAATACAAATTATTTGGTGAGAATAATGAAAATGAAAACTGAACTCCTACAGAAATGGAATTGTAACATAATATTAACGGAGATATAAATAGCACAACAAGGTCCAAACCTAGATAGATAATAATAGATAAAATAGCCACTTCCTGACTGTGCAAAGCATCTAGTTAGCTTAGACCAATCACTCCCCATGTAAGTGACCATCTATTTCCTATTTCTTGTTATGCATCAAGTTCAATAAACTAGTCACACAATATAATTCCTTATTACTTTGTGAAATAAATTCTTAGCTAGCTTATATATCAATTTTTTCAGACTTTAGCAATATTTATTATTTTCTCAAGAGTACAAAACATCACCTCTGAATAACAGCCATGTATACTTTTGTGCTATTTTATCATTGAAACCATGACCTATGTGGTATACACTGCTCAAGGCAGGTACCTAATTATAAACATTGAAGTAAGGTAATACCTCATCCGTTTCCATATAAGTGTAACAGTTCATGTGATAGTCAATAGACATGTAGGATAGTATTAGATTCATTTATAGTGTATTTTCAAAACGTCACTATTTCATACATTATACTACTAAAATACTAAACATATAAATGGTTTAAGCTGTGCATGTGAGATAGTGACAAGGCAAGTGTTACACTTATTAAAAACAGAAGAAGAATTGTTTTAGCTTAAAGCTGATAGCATAAGGTTAACTTAATTGATGCCATTATTCTGCTCCACGCCAACTGTGGGCAATCAGACAAAGCTGCAATCTACTGCATAATTAAGGAAGTGATGACCAATATAACACAAATTTAATACAAACAGTCACAAACCTCTCGTACCACTTGCTTGCATTCGAGAGAGAGCCACCTGGCTTCTCCAATACTGCAGAGTACACCTTGATATCATCCTTGGTCATCCTTGGTCAACTCATCACTGTTGCAACAACAAGGAACAGTTACAATCATTAGTCAAGATAACAAAATCTCTACAACCATCGCGACACGGCAGTGGTTATCTGTGAATGAGAACTAATTTTCACACATAATGAATCTTTCAATTGTTCTTACACATAACAAACTAATCATATAAATATGAACATAGTAGCATTTTAACATTGCATTAAAACAAAGTGAAACTTAAATTGCATCAATTTCAAGAGCAAAAAACTATAGAGTCTAAAACAAAAGAAATTAGCTACAGCTACCTATATTGTCATTAATAAATTATAGTTCCTAAAAATAACAATTATCACACATATTGACACTACAAAAAAAATCGTTTTAGCGACGGACAAAATCCGTCGCTAAATAGGCAAAATCAGTCGCTAAATTGAATTAGCGACGGATTTAGGGACTGATTCTGTCCGTCCCTAGAACATTCGTCGCTAAATCAATTTAGCGACGGAACTTTGTATTCCGTCCCTAGATTAGGGACGGAAATTTAGGGACGGAATTTAAATCCGTCCCTAAATTAGGGACGGAAAATAAAAATCCGTAGCTAAATTTAGGGACGGAAATAAAAATCCATAGCTAAATTTAGCTATGGATTTTGAAATCCGTAGCTAATTTAGCTACGGAAATGAAAATCCGTAGCTAAATTTTTAGCTACGGATTTTCATTTCCGTCCCTAAATTTAGGGACGAAAATTACAAATCCGTCCCTAAAATGAAATTAAAAAAAATGTTGTGGTGATTTCACTCATAATCACCAATTTCTAGCGACGGATTTAACTGTTATCCGTCCCTACTCGTAATCGAACTGGATGCGCTCTTCCCCGAAATCGAACTCGTAACTTCAAAGTCATAAGCTAAAGGTCCAACCAATTACTCTGCATACGAACTTGTTAATATGTATCGGTAAAATCTGTTTATGTACTAGAAGAATTAGCGACGGATTCTAAAATCCGAAGCTAAATTAGGGACAGATTTGACATTCTGTCGCTAATTCAGGGACGGATTTCAAAATCCGCCGCTAAATTTAGGGACGGATTCCAGAATCCGTCGCTAATTTTTCAAAATCAAATTGTTTTGTGAAAGTTCGTAGAAAGTCCCTAAAATTGCTAAAGTTAGCGACAGAAATGAAAAACCGTAGCTTATTTAGCTACGGAAAGGAAAATCCGTAGCTAATTTAGCTGCGGATTATGATTTCCGTAGCTAAATTTAGCTACGGATTTTCATTTCGGCAGCTAATTTAGCTACGGATTTTCATTTTCGTAGCTAAATTAGCTACGGTTTTTCATTTCCGTCCCTACTTTTTCCCATTAAAGGCAATTGTTTTCCCTAAGGTTTAGGGAGCTAATTGTTTAGGGACGGATTTCTGGATCCGTCCCTAAATTAGGGACGGATTTTACAATCCGTCCCTAAATTTAGGGACGGATTTAAGGATCCATCGTTAGTTAGGGACGGCTTTGTGTATCCGTCCCTAATTAGAGACGGATCCTACAATCCGTCCCTAACTTTCCGTTGCTATACGAGTTTTTTTTGTAGTGTGAATCTTTTCAGTTATTCTTACACGTAAGGAAAATAATCAAACTGATCTAAACTTAGTATCATTTTAACATTGCATTAACACAAAATGACACTTAAATTGCATCAATTTCGAGAGCAAAAACTATAGTTTCTAAAACAAGAGTAATTAGCTACAGCTACCTATATTATCAATGACAAATTAGGGTTTTAGAAAGTTTACAATTCAATTTTTATTCATCGAAAAGTGAACAACATTTACACATACAAAGCTCAAAATATAATTCAAGTTTCTATCAGGTTCACATAATGTTATCAGCCAAATATAGAAATCTCTTCAAATATTCGAAAATCGAATAAAAAAGCTTCAACGTACAATTAGGTATTCTTATATTTCGAAGGTTTTTACACAAGTTTAATCTCTCATACGTAAACTAATTAAGTTCAATACATCAATCGAATAAAAAAACTACAATATTAAGCTACGAATCAGCTAAAACTACAAATTCATGAGCGAAATTAGATCAAAATAGCATAAAATTGGATCATAATTCGGCTAAAAAAGCACGAAATTAGATCAACAAAAAACATATATGATGTGAAGAAATGAACCCGGAGATGTAGGATTTGCCAGAGAGATGATCATCGAGAGATTTGAGACCAGTTTCAGTGTGAAGATCCTTGAAAATAACTGCCATTGTTAGATTCAAAGAATTTAAGACCAAACATGTAACCACCACCTTCTTCCAGAATAACTATGGGAGCATAACAAAAAGTTAAAGATGTAACACCAATAAATTTTTCAATAAAGCATGACATCAATCAGCGAATTCATTTACACAACAGGTTAACATTAAATTACTTAAAACTTTCACTTGAAAAATAAAAATAAATCAAAGAAAATCCTAAAAAATAAAATCAAAGAAAACCCTAAAAGATCCCCAAATCTAGAAAAGAAACAAAGGAACCTAAAATACAGCAATAAAGTTCAAACGTAATTACCTGAAAATGCATTCAATGGAGCGGATCGAGAATGAAGAGGGATGAGAGCGACAAAGAAGCAGTTTGATGGAGAGGGAAGAAGAGAGAAAGCACGGAGGGAAGGAAGGACTGGTAAAATAAAATTTCTCTCTCTTCGATTGGTCAATTAGATTAAACCCTAGAATTAATTCGAATAGTTCAGAAAATAAAACCTGAAGGAGTTGTTGATTGAAGAAACACAAGGTCGACGCTGAGGAGCGAAGCAGCGAGGTTGATTGATTCAACAAATTAAACTGCGACGGAAGGATGGACGACGTAGGGATGGACGAGGGGGGTGGGGGGAGTACAGTGCGAGATTTCATTTGAGAGAGCGAGGGAAAACAATAGAGGAAAGGAGTCAAAGGACTGATGAGGATTAGGAGGGTCGAATATTATTTTAGTACGTACAATGCAAGATTAATGAATTGAGAGAGGGTTCAAATGCTCGGGTTCTCAACCGAAGCATTTGACATCAAATGCTCGGGTTGATTAATCAACCCGAGCATTTGTGAATTTATATATTAAATTTTTTAATGCTCCGGTTGATTAGTTAACCGGAGCATTTGAAAAGTAGCAAAAGTAGTTTTTTCCACTAGTGTGATTTTCGTTTATATTGATTTCTAGGCGGAGAATATTTCGTAGGAGACTTTTAAGGGGTTAAAAGTGGCCTGTAGACTAGTTTACACAAGGTACGTACATATCTGTATGCTATGTGATTAGTATCATGATTTAAGGAGAAAGAAATTTTAGTATCATGTACAGGAACTTATTATGTTCATATATATATAATTTCTAGTATTTGATAGTTACATCTTTTATGCCTGTGTGCAAGCATGTGATTTGAGATTTATTATGAGTACTAGATTGTATGTTTGTATGGAATATTGGATACAAGCATGAAAAGAAGTTTTTATTTATTAATTCGCATGAGGAATTAATATATGTTATAGAGATTGAATCATGTTATTCATGTATTCCCTGACAAGTTTTATTTTATTATCTTATGAGGAATGTGGACCTTATTTGGTAAATTGATAAGTTATGCCTTTTTAAAGGTAAGATTATTGTTGGCTAGGTTCAACAAATAAGAGAGTTCAGATTTAAAAGAAAAGTAAGTCTTGGATGGTAAGTTGTGATCACTTATTAAATTCTAAGATAAAAGAAATTCAGTTGTGACTGGTTGATTATTATTTCTGTATTGCTTGTATGTGACTCATAGCAAGTGATAATTGGAAATTTACGTAAAGTTTAACGAGAATAGTTATAGACTTTAGACTGGTACACGTCTAGAGTTGGACATTAAGAGTTGGAGTACATGGTGGTAGCCCATGGCTTTTCTAGGAATGGATTGATCACCATCCCTCTTTTAGTTCAAAGGTTCCTCGATATCGCAGGTCATTCTAGAATACGGAGTCGCGCCCGTATTTCGTCTTCTTAATGAAGGCATTAGTAGATAAGTCAACTCGTTCCAATAACTATTCCATTAAAGTAATGAAAAGATGTTTAGAGTTTGGTTCAGTAAGAGTTGTCTGCATAATGTTATATGATTATATTATTATTTATCCCTGCACGTTATTATTTTGTATCATATTAGGATTACTTATGTTTTAGTATGTAGTACTCAGCTTTGCTGATTACGTGCTTTGTTTGTGATTGTGATCATGGCTTTGCCTTATTGATCATTTGATGACCCATTTTGGTGAGCGAATTCAGCATAACATTGACATTACAGGTTCGTAGATGTGCATCATTGAGAATCTGGAATGGATGTACTGTGTAACTAGTATAATTCATTTTCTGCATTTATAAGAACATATTTTATTATGTTGATTAAGTAGACCCATTTATATTGGTTGTTTTAAATACTTATTAAAGTTTAAAGTTTAGTTAATTGTTTTCCGCTGCAAAATTCTGAATAAGTTGATACGTTATCACACGGGCGATAATATTTGGGTAATTCTCCACTTGTATATTATAAAAGTATTTTCTAAAAAAGAGAATTATTGGGGTGTTACAAAGTGGTATCTAAGAGCTTTAGGTTATTAGCAAAACTTATAGGCGCCTAATTAACTAACTAGCTTACTAGTTATTTGAAGAAAAAATTTAGAATTGCTCCTACTTATTCATTTTGAAAACTTATAGGCTCATATGATATTATATTATTTTTTTGATCAAAATTATTTTTTTATGTACGAATAATTATATATTTTTTTCGGAAATCTCATGGTCCAAAAATTTATTTTTAACGTTCGAATTTTTTTTTCCAATATCACGAAGGTCCGAGAAAAAAAAAATTCTTATTTTTGATGGTCCGAATTTTTATTTATTTATTGTCCGAAAATATTTTTAGAGAGTTGAATTTTTTTTTCGAATTTCATGGGACCAAAAGTTTTTGGTCAAATTTTTTTTCTTTAATTAAAGTTCCATCCAAGATGTAAGGAGCTCAAGTTTACTCACATGTAGCAAATGATTTGATCCTTTGTTGTAGGGGTGAATATGCATCTACTTACTTGCTGCTAGGTGCTTTTAATCCTCTTTCCAATACATCTGGTCTCAAAGCTAATACACACAAATCTGTAATCACTAGGGGAAAAAAAAGAAAGGGCTGCGCTTTTCCTAAAAGCGCAGCCCTACATAGCAGAAGGGCTGCGCTTTTGAAGAAAAGCGCAGCCCTTCACTTAGTAGGGCTGCGCTTCAAGGAAAATCGCAGCCCTTCTTACATACAGAAGGGCTGTGCTTTTCCTAAAAGCGCAGCCCTACTAAGTGAGGGGTTGCGCTTTTTAAAAAAGCGCAGCCTTTCTGCTACGTAGGGTTGCGCTTTTGAAGAAAAGCGCAGCCCTTCTTAAAAAAATTTGAAATAAAAAATTCGCGGGCTTCAAATATTAAGCGGGCTTCCTCAAATTTATTATCCCTCATTCTCTCTCCTCTCTCACGTCCCCCCTCCCTTTTCCTCCTTCTCTCATGTCCCTCCTCCCTTTCCTCCTTCTATCTCATCCTCTCTTCTCTCTCAAAAACTCCCAGAAACGTTGCAACAAAAAGCCTGAAATGATTTGCACTAATCATGCCGACGGAGTCCGATTGCCTATTGTAATACCTTTTTGGAAGCGGAACGGGCCAACGAGTCAAATTCACCGCTATGCTGTGATGTTTAGGCTTTTTAAGCCATCCGAGTTCGTTTGAGGCTCCAAATAGGCATTTTAAGTTTTTCGAATTTTTTTTCCTTAATTATCTATTAGGGTTTTGTTTTATGTATTTAAACATTATTAGGTTAATGTTTGGAGGTAGTTCTTGTATTTTCAGATCTATAATTTCTTAATCTTTGTTTTGATTAATGTTCTTGTATTTTCAGATCTATAATTTCTTCTCTTCTGTATATTAGTTTGTGTTCCTTCTTGTTTCGTTCTTTTTTTTTTGTTTTGGGTTTAGTTGCATTGTAGATCTATAATTTCTTCTCTTCTGGATTTGAAAATGTGAGATTAATAGTAAAAAAATGTCGAAAAAAATTATTTTTTTTTGGTAGGAAGGCCTGCGCTTTTTAGGTAAAAGCGCAACCCTTCTAAGCTAGAAGGGCAGCGCTTTTACCTAAAAAGTGCAGCCCTTCCTTGTGAAGGGCTGCGATTGTCTAGCGTAACCCTACTTAAAAAGTGAAGGGCTGCTATTGAAAGGGCTGCTGTCAAAAAGCGCAGCCCTACAGGCCTTTTTCAGCACGGCCCTTCTTCATTTTTCCACTAGTGAATGTACACTTGTGGAATGAAGGAAGCTTAGGTGTAGAGGATAATACAAGCTGCAGGTTCTTTAAGGAGTTCACTGCCATTTAAGTATCTTAGGGTTCCCATATGCTCTAAGAAGAGATTTGCAGCACTATATGAGGTATTGATTGATAAATGACAACAAGGATTAAGTTATGGAGTATCAGGAATCTTTCTTACATGGCTAGAGCACAATTAATCAATTCTTTGCTTATCAGTTTACATAGATACTGGGCTCAAGTATATGTACTTCCTAAGAAGGCGATGAAAAGAAGTGTCAATAATTTGTTGATCATTTTAATGGAGTGGTCAACATTATACTTTACATTGCATGAGAACAGACATGTTATGATAAGAAGGTGGGTGGACTTGGTTTATGAATGTTGTCACTTGGAACTTGGCTTGTATAGGCAAGTATGTTTGGGCCATTTCATCCAAACAAGATAACGTGTGGATTAAATGACTTCATTCACTACATATTGAAATGACATATTGGTGGAGCTACACACCAAAAGCTAATACAAGTTAGTACAGGAAGAAGGTGTGTGAAGTGAAGGAGAAACTGAAAAAATACTACACTAGTGATCTAGAGGAATTGAGTAATATGACTCATTATTCTATCAAGAGTGTATATGAGAAGATTGATGGAGAGTAAGAGAGAGTTCCTTGGGCGAAGATAGTATGGAATATGCAAAGCACACGTAATCATATATTTATTACATGGCTTGCAATTCAGAGGAAGCGGCATGCTAGTACCACTGAAAGATTGATGCAGATAAGGGGTTAGTTACACATACTTGTGTTTGATATGTGGAACAAGAGTTTAAAAAAATTCTCATATTTCCTTCACATGTAAGTTTAGTACCGAATGCTTGAGAAATAAGAAGATGCTCCAAAACATGATTTCAGAAATAAGTTATCTTGGCAAGTATGGCAGTAGTAGTATATCACATATGGAGGTGCAGGATTGAGAGTTTCTGGAATCATTGTATCCCTACTTTTTCTAATATTAGTGAGATTAGTATAAAGAATGAAACAAAGCTCAGAATTAATGTTGTTTTGCCTAGAACATTTCAAGGAATGATTGCAGGTGGTTTCTTAGTTTGTAAATTGTGTTGAGATCAGTATGATAGTATGATAAAGTGTTGTTTGTGGTTGCAATTTGTTTTCATTCTCTTATGCCAAAGAGTCTAACCTAGTTGGTTTGTTTGGCTTTGAGTTGGCCTAAGATGTATGTTAAATGAATGAATGAATCTACTTATTTAGCAAAAAAAGAAAAGATTTAGCTTTAACTTCCTCGCCCTAAAGGAAAATATAGTGCAATCAATTTGTTTTCCCGCCCGTTAATAATACTTCGTTTTCTTTTATTTTACGGAACTCTAATATTAATCATTACACATTCTTTTTAGCAATTAATTATAATTATTAGATTATGTTTTGCTCAATTAGTGAAACAATAAAAACAATCAGTTTAACTACTCATTATAATTAATTATTTACTTAAACACGTTTAATTATTTAGGATATTACAATTAGTTGTTGGTCCAAGTCGGGCAATACCTCAGATCAGTTTATTTACTGGTGTATGAGATTAGATTTTATACCATTATTCAATAATCCTGAAACATCACATGTTGTGATAGTTGCAGTAGTATAATTGATTAACTTAAACCAATTAGCTATCTTTTATTACTAAGAAAAATTGGATCCTAACTTTATGAAACAATTACCAAACTAGAAGATTTATTTATTAATCAATTATCTATGTATGGATCCTAACTTATCACCATTTCTTTGTTTTTGAAAGGTTTTAGTTTGGCCTTGAGCAAAAATAAATAAATAAATGCTTTAGTTTGATGATTTTTCGTAAAATTAGGATTCGATTTTCTAAGTATGCAAGATGGCTAATTTGTTCAACTTAATAAATTAGACTACTACAACCATAACAAAAAGTGATGTTTCAAAATTATTTAATAATGATATATATAAAATCTAATCTCGTTCATTAGTAAATAAAATGTTCTTGGACCTTGTCCAGACCAACAACTAGATATATAGAAAAACTAGTGGTCGTCAATATCGTTCTATTTCATATATGATGCAATGCATTGCTTTAACCAATAAAAACAGTAGACTTTATATCTATGGATAGAGATAGGATTAGGATTATGTGTGCTAAAATATTATCATATTTTGTTTAGGTTTTACTTTTACCGCTACTTCTAGTTCTATTAGGATAACTTGTATTATGAATAGGCCATGATTTATAATAATACATAAGCTTTTTAGCCTCATTATTTATCTTGACATGGTATCAAAACCTACAAAATATAACCCCTAAAAAACCAGAATTTTTTTTTCTACTTGTTCACCACAATGGCCGGCGATGACGCCATACCTCCACCTCACAAAACTCGTCTCAATATTGAACCAAATCCCCGTTACTACCTTGGCTCTCAAGATCGTCCCAGAGATTTTATTACCCCTTCTTATCTCTGTTCTGACAACCATGACGATTGGGCTAGTGATATTCAAACCGCGTTAGAAGCTCGCCGGAAATTTATTTTATTTCTTGGATGGTACAATTACTTCTCTTGCGAGCCTTGTACCCCTACTGATTGAACCACCATTAACGCCATGATAATTTCATGGCTTATGAACACCATTGATTGGGTTGTTAAATCAAAACTACCTAAATTTCAGGATGCCAAGAAACTAAAGGACTATTTATAAAACAAAATTTTCGGTGTCAATGGTCCCCAGATTCAACAACTACTCGCTTCTATTGCAAAGTGTGAACAAACCAAATCAAACTCTATTTCTCAATATTACAAAGAGATTAAATTCTTTTTTGGGAGAATTAACTCACCATGATCCTCTTATCTCCTATTCATGTAGTTCTAAGTGTAATTCCGGCGCTCATCACGCTTCTCGCCGCCAAACTGCCATGCTTCACGGTTTCTATTATTTTCATGAGTTTCATCAAAATTATAAGTGGCGTTTCGTTATTCATTAGTGTCATTCAAATAATCTTTGTGAGTGAGTGAACATGTCAAATGGTGGTATAAACTCGTCATCGCAACCCTTAATTCCTATGTTTAAGGGTGAAAATTATCACCTATGGAGTCTCAAGATGAAGACTCTATTCAAGCCTCAAGAGTTATGGGACATTGTCGAGCATTTGAGACTTTTACAGATGCTCCGGTTGCAAATGCTCCAGTTTTTAAGATACAACCGGAGCATTTGAGCCCCTAAAAATTTTAAAAAATATATTTTTTTTGGTTTTTTTTTATCCTTAATTGATGGACAATCACTTACATGTAGATAAAAGTTTCATTTCTAATATTTGAATTCATAAACACAAGATATAGTACATATAAATAACAATTAACATTAAGGTAAACTAATATATCCATATGAACATATTCCTTAAATGTTATTATTTCTAATATTTTTGTTCATAAATACAAGAGATAGTACAAATAAATAACAACTAACATTAAGGTAAACTAATATATCTATATGAACATATTCCTTAAATTTTATAAGAACATCAGATTTTCTGGAATCCCATGCACCAAAACTTAATTTACGCCCTACCATTGGCTCTTCAAATGACCCCTCCTCTCCAAACCATTTATTAGACGAATATCCGAGAGGTCGATTTATTAAGAGTTGTACGGAACTTTAAACATTATAACGCAATTTTGCCTACCAAAACTTAGCTCGATTTTTGGCAGGAACGTAAAATGTTGTTTCAGCAGGGACACCTCATTCACCACCAGAATCTAGAAATTAGCTCATCGTGGCTTCCAGTTTCCACAATTTTCCCACCTTGAACAACTGCTATGATGTCTGCATTCCTTACTGTGGAAAGCCGGTGAGCAACAACCACAGTTGTTCGGCCTACCATGACCCGATCAAGTGCCTGCTGCACACTCTTTTCAGACTCTGCATCAAGTGCACTGGTTGCTTCATCAAGTAGCAATATTGATGGGTTCTTCCATTAGCTGCATTTTCCAACCAGCTATCGTTCTCCACCTGCAACAACAAAAATTGAGCAAAAATGTTATAAAATAAGTACAAAGTAAATTTCCTCATGAATAATTGTATGAGCTTGGAAGAGGATCATTGGTCTTCTGATAATAATAGTCTAGTGACCCAGTGAGTTATCACTTCTTACTAATTTGCATTTCAGAATTAAGTACAAGAGGCAAAACATTACCAAGTAATACATATTCAAGATGCTACATAAATGATCACAGTATTGGTTTTTGAACTATTAGGGTCATTGCCATCCAACAAGTGAAAGTTGTATGAAGATCACTCTCATATCAACAGCTAACCGTTCTGCAATCAAAAATGAGCGCAGAGGTAATTTCAATCACTGTCAATCTGATGATGAAAATATTATATACTAACTTAACTTAGTAATGAAGAGCAGTTATAAGAGCAGTTACAATAACTGTCAATCCGAAACATCATAAACACATAATTATTCAATAACTCAAATATGCATTGGAAAGAAGTAGACAACACGAACTTTGTGCAAATAATGTATTTAGCAAACAAAAATTTCAATCAATTGCAAAGAAATGTTTTAATTTTGGACTGTTCAGATAAGATGGCTGCATATTCATCTTTTCTGGCTGCTTGATCTCGTACAATTTTCTGAAGCTTATCCACTTTTACTCTTGTTTTTGAAAGAGAGTCCATTACTGCCATCCTTTTTGGCCTCGCTTCGCGTCTTAACTGTGAAAACAAGACACCAATAAAGGAAACTACATCAAAAGGCTTGCTAATTCAGGGGAACTCGTGTAAGGGAGAAATAAATCTTCTTCGATTTCTAGGGTTCAAGTTTTAGGAAAAAATAAATTAGAAATCGAAAAAAAGAAAAAAAAATTAAGCCACTTACTTGTTTTAAAGCACATTCCAAGAAGAAACTTTGCAGAGTTAATTAAAGATACTTCAAAGAAATAACAATTTGTAATACAAATTATTTGGTGAGAATAATGAAAATGAAAACTGAACTCCTACAGAAATGGAATTGTAACATAATATTAACGGAGATATAAATAGCACAACAAGGTCCAAACCTAGATAGATAATAATAGATAAAATAGCCACTTCCTGACTATGCAAAGCATCTAGTTAGCTTAGACCAATCACTCCCCATGTAAGTGACCATCTATTTCCTATTTCTTGTTATGCATCAAGTTCAATAAACTAGTCACACAATATAATTCCTTATTACTTTGTGAAATAAATTCTTAACTAGCTTATATATCAATTTTTTCAGACTTTAGCAATATTTATTATTTTCTCAAGAGTACAAAACATCACCTCTGAATAACAGCCATGTATACTTTTGTGCTATTTTATCATTGAAACCATGACCTATGTGGTAGACACTGCTCAAGGCAGGTACCTAATTATAAACATTGAAGTAAGGTAATACCTCATCCGTTTCCATATAAGTGTAACAGTTCATGTGATAGTCAATAGACATGTAGGATAGTATTAGATTTATTCATAGTGTATTTTCAAAACGTCACTATTTCATACATTATACTACTAAACTACTAAACATATAAATGGTTTAAGCTGTGCATGTGAGATAGTGACAAGGCAAGTGTTACACTTATTAAAAACAGAAGAAGAATTGTTTTAGCTTAAAGCTGATAGCATAAGGTTAACTTAATTGATGCCATTATTCTGCCTCCACACCAACTGTGGGCAATCAGACAAAGCTGCAATCTACTGCATAATTAAGGAAGTGATGACCAATATAACACAAATTTAATACAAACAGTCACAAACCTCTCGTACCACTTGCTTGCATTCGAGAGAGAGCCACCTGGCTTCTCCAATACTGCAGAGTACACCTTGATATCATCCTTGGTCATCCTTGGTCAACTCATCACTGTTGCAACAACAAGGAACAGTTACAATCATTAGTCAAGATAACAAAATCTCTAGCTACAACCATCGCGACACGGCAGTGGTTATCTGTGAATGAGAACTAATTTTCACACATAATGAATCTTTCAATTGAACAAAAACTAATCATATAAATATGAACATAGTAGCATTTTAACATTGCATTAAAACAAAGTGAAACTTAAATTGCATCAATTTCAAGAGCAAAAATCTATAGAGTCTAAAACAAAAGAAATTAGCTATAGCTACCTATATTGTCATTAATAAATTATAGTTCCTAAAAATAACAATTATCACACATATTGACACTACAAAAAAAACTCGTTTTAGCGACGGACAAAATCCGTCGCTAAATAGGCAAAATCAGTCGCTAAATTGAATTAGCGACGGATTTAGGGACTGATTCTGTCCGTCCCTAGAACATTCGTCGCTAAATCAATTTAGCGACGGAACTTTGTATTCCGTCCCTAGATTAGGGACGGAAATTTAGGGACGGAATTTAAATCCGTCCCTAAATTAGGGACGGAAAATAAAAATCCGTAGCTAAATTTAGGGACGGAAATAAAAATCCATAGCTAAATTTAGCTATGGATTTTGAAATCTGTAGCTAATTTAGCTACGGAAATGAAAATCCGTAGCTAAATTTTTAGCTACGGATTTTCGTTTTCGTCCCTAAATTTAGGGACGAAAATTACAAATCCGTCCCTAAAATGAAATTAAAAAAAAAATGTTGTGGTGATTTCACTCATAATCACCAATTTCTAGCGACGGATTTAACTGTTATCCGTCCCTACTCGTAATCGAACTGGATGCGCTCTTCCCCGGAATCGAACTCGTAACTTCAAAGTCATAAGCTACAGGTCCAACCAATTACTCTGCATACGAACTTGTTAATATGTATCGGTAAAATCTGTTTATGTACTAGAAGAATTAGCGACGGATTCTAAAATCCGTAGCTAAATTAGGGACGGATTTGACATTCTGTCGCTAATTCAGGGACGGATTTCAAAATCCGCCGCTAAATTTAGGGACGGATTCCAGAATCCGTCGCTAATTTTTCAAAATCAAATTGTTTTGTGAAAGTTCGTAGAAAGTCCCTAAAATTGCTAAAGTTAGCGACAGAAATGAAAAACCGTAGCTTATTTAGCTACGAAAAGGAAAATCCGTAGCTAATTTAGCTGCGGATTATGATTTCCGTAGCTAAATTTAGCTACGGATTTTCATTTCGGCAGCTAATTTAGCTACGGATTTTCATTTTCGTAGCTAAATTAGCTACGGTTTTTCATTTCCGTCCCTACTTTTTCCCATTAAAGGCAATTGTTTTCCCTAAGGTTTAGGGAGCTAATTGTTTAGGGACGGATTTCTGGATCCGTCCCTAAATTAGGGACGGATTTTACAATCCGTCCCTAAATTTAGGGACGGATTTAAGGATCCATTGTTAGTTAGGGACGGCTTTGTGTATCCGTCCCTAATTAGAGACGGATCCTACAATCCGTCCCTAACTATCCGTTGCTATACGAGTTTTTTTTGTAGTGTGAATCTTTTCAGTTATTCTTACACACGTAAGGAAAATAATCAAACTGATCTAAACTTAGTATCATTTTAACATTGCATTAACACAAAATGACACTCAAATTGCATCAATTTCGAGAGCAAAAACTATAGTTTCTAAAACAAGAGTAATTAGCTACAGCTACCTATATTATCAATGACAAATTAGGGTTTTAGAAAGTTTACAATTCAATTTTTATTCATCGGAAAGTGAACAACATTTACACATACAAAGCTCAAAATATAATTCAAGTTTCTATCAGGTTCACATAATGTTATCAGCCAAATATAGAAATCTCTTCAAATATTCGAAAATCGAATAAAAAAGCTTCAACGTACAATTAGGTATTCTTATATTTCGAAGGTTTTTACACAAGTTTAATCTCTCATACGTAAACTAATTAAGTTCAATACATCAATCGAATCAAAAAACTACAATATTAAACTACGAATTAGCTAAAACTACAAATTCATGAGCGAAATTAGATCAAAATAGCATAAAATTGGATCATAATTCGGCTAAAAAAGCACGAAATTAGATCAACAAAAAACATATATGATGTGAAGAAATGTACCCGGAGATGTAGGATTTGCCGGAGAGATGATCGTCTAGAGATTTGAGACCAGTTTCAGTGTGAAGATCCTTGAAAATAACTGCCATTGTTAGATTCAAAGA